>NC_089167.1:3654477-3994889 GCF_009819655.1 Sylvia atricapilla
CCCCCCAACATCACCCCAGAAGTTCCTTTTCTGCTTTTTGGCAAAATTTGTCAAAAATCTCGGCAAAATTCTGTCAAAAGCTCCATTTAACCTCCACAACCAAATGATCCTTAACCTAAGAACCTGGCTATTGGCTTATTAGGATGCAAGAGGTGAACACCAATGTTCATTATTCTTTTGGTTTAATTTCTAAAAGCCCCTTTTTCTTCTCTACCTTTTTTTTTTTTTTTTTTTTTTTTTCCCTGCAGGAGTTTTGCATGTAAATGAAAACGTCTTTACTTGCTGGCAAAGTTCTGACTAAAAAAAAAATTCAGGCAGCTGGAGTTAAAACCACAAAGCCCTGGGCACGTTTTGGATCTTTATGTGCTGTTGCAGCCCTCTTTGAGATTTAAAAACAGGCCAGAAATTGTCCATAACTCTTGGAACTGGACACGGATTTACAGCAGCTGCAGACCTGACCCGAGACAGTATTTTTGAATAACAGGACGAGGTTTTAATGCTTGAATCAACAGGAACCTCTCAAAAACCTCCAACATTTAAAGGCTGGTGTAAAGAAAGGATATTGAGACAATTCAGAGCAGACAGAGGGAAATGCAGCGCCTCCAGCTGCTGTTAATTTGCATTTCCAGCGGTGCTCCAGATGTGAGGCAAACTCTGCAGTTTGGGGGCACGGAGCAGGTTATTCCAGGAACACTCCTCACCGCTGCTGGAGGGGATGAAGCGATTGGGAAGGTTTAAACTCGGCTCTTTTCCCAGGAAACGGGGATTTCTATGGGATTGATCCGCTCCCAGATGAATCACGGCTGGGGAAAGGAGCTGCAGAGATTCAGGGCTGGATTTCGTGGGCTGGAGATTCACCCTCAGGAACTTTGGGATGCAATAAACAGCCCAGAGCTGGGGAATATTTTGGTGGTAATCAGATGAATTCGCTGCCTCTTGCACCTCAGGACTGGGCAAACAATAATAAATATATTGAGTAGGTGTATTAAATCAATATATTAAATCAATCTGCTTAATAAATAAAGCCAAGAATAAATATTTATATAAATATATATAAGATTTTTAAAATAAAAATATATTAAATACGCATATGTAAATATATAAAATACATAAATATAAATATATATAAAATAAAAATATTTATATATAAAGATATAAGCATATATTTATATATAAATATATGTAAATAGAGAAATATATCTATTGTATATACATATATAAATACATATATTTCTATATAAAAATAAATATATGCATATATAAATAAAATGAAAACAAACCTATAAATAAATATATTCAGTAATAGAAAACAACAATAAGCATATTTATTTAATATTTTAATCGATATAGAACCAATAATGAAGTTGTTCAATAAATACAATAATAAGTATGTTCAAGAAATATCTTAATCAAATATTAAATAAATATAGATATAAAAAACAAATGTTTGGGAGAGCCGTGGGTGCGTTATGAGCAATAAACTCAATTTCCCAAAGCCACAGGAATGAATCCTGCTGGCTCTGAACCCCAAATCTCCTCCATCCTCCCAGTCTTGCAGAGCAGGGAGATTTTTTAATTTTTTTGCTGTATTTTTGCTGTGTTTAGACAATTAGAGGCCCAGCCAGTCGCTGATGGATTTTCCCCAATTTTTAAACACATTAATTTGCCCTGAATGGTTGAGCTGTCAACCCCAGAGTCCTGCTGGTGCCCACGAGGCTTTTTCAAATGGAGTTGTTGAGATTTCACCTCATTTTAACAATTTTCGTCCCTCCAAATCAGCACAAATCCTCACTCTGCCTCTTCAGAGGTTTGTGCGTGTGCTGAGAGTGTTTAGTGCCAGCAGGATTTGGGAATTGGGGTGGAAAACACAAATCCTGGGCAGGGCTGGTTGTTATTCTGGAGTTTTTCCAGCTTTTCCGAGGGCCCTCGTTCCCCTGGCGCTGACAGTGCTCTGAGCACGTCGGGTTTGACTCCTCACCTCCACCTGCCAGGCATCAGACATTGAACAGCTCCTCCCCCAAAAAAACTCCAAAAAACTGCTGAAGTGGCTCCCAAAAGCCAAACAAAACCACGCCAGGAAATGGGGAAATAACGTGAAAGAAAAACAGAGCTCCAGAGGTGGGAAATAACCATGAGGAGCAACAAGGAAAAAAAAAAAAACCCACCAAAAAAACCCACCAAAAACCAGAAAATGTGATTTCCACATGTGTCCTGCCCGTGGGTCTCTCCTTTCTAATTTCTGATTTCTAATTTCTGATTTCTAATTTCTAGTTTCTAATTTCTAGTCTCTGATTTCTAATTTCTAATTTCTAATTTCTAATTTCTGATTTCTGATTTCTGATTTCAGTGCAAACCAAACCCCTGCAGGAAAGGAGGGGAGATAAATGGAATCCAGTTTGTTACAGCAAATAAACCCCGAGGGGCTGCAGGGGGGAAATGCCCAGCCCAGAGATAATTTTCAGTTATTCTCCCAAAACAAGAGGTTTGTGGGTGTTTTATCTACGGGAGAGGGAAAACAACTTCTGCCAGAACTGGTCCCCTTTTCTGGGGGAAAGGAAAAATAATTGAAATAAAGTGGGTTTAATGGAATCAACGGTTTCCTGAAGAGTTTCAAGCACAGAAAAACTAATCAGGGAGGTGACACCCATGGGATTTGTCCAGGCAAAAATTTAAACAGCTGATTTGGGGAAAGCTGTGGGGTTTGTGCACCTGGGCACAGAATTTGGGGTGATTCTGAGCCCAGGAAACGCGAGGTGCCGGGTGGGGGGTCAGTGGTGGGGCTGGGAAGGGAGAGTTTTCCTGAATTCACAACTTTATGGATCCGATTTATCCCAAAAACCCCTAACCTGGTAAAATTTTGATGGAGAATTTAATTTCATTTCAGTGGAGGATTTTATTCGAAGCTCTCCAGTTCATCCCACCCTTCTCGCTCTCTGTGGGATCCACCTCGGTGCTGCCTCCTCTGAGCCCGGGGAGAGGAGGAACAATCAATTCCTGCATGCAAATAATCCGAATTTTAAATGGCCCTGCCTCAAAACAATCACCCAGCACGGGTGTCCTTCCTCAGACCCCGTGGTGCCCCCAAGCAAAGGTCCCAGCCTGGATTAAATCCAGAATTTTGTAGGGGTTGTTTTCATCTCTGAGGGATCTAGAGAATTTATTTATTTCAGTATTATTTAAATTTACTTTTTTTCCGTCACAGCTCCTCGTTTGATCCCTCCTGGCTCCTGCCCAGCAACGCACCAGATGTTGTAATTTGCACCTGGTGGGTTGGTGTTCCAAAAGCCACTTTTTGAATTTTATTTTTTTTCAGATAAACAGAAGGAAATCTGTCTTTAGTGCCTTTGATGAATTCCACAGACTTTTCCCACCTATTATCTCCCCCAGCTGGGGGCTACCAGGAGCAGAAATCCATTAGGGAGGGGAGGAGATCACTGCAACCCCAAGTGGAAAACCCCCAAACTGAAAACCCCAAATGGCAAACCCCAAACTGCCAATGCCAAACTGCCGACCTCAAATGCCCGGCCCCAAACTGAACCCCCCAAACGGCAAAGCCCAGACTGCAAATGTCAAACTGTGAACCCTAAATGGCAAGCCCCAAATGGAAAACTCAAATGGAAAACCCCAAACTGCCAGTGCCAAATGGCCAATCCCAAACTACGAACCCCAAACTGCCAGTCCCAAACTGCCAACCCCAAAAGGCAAACTCCAAATTTCAAACCCCCAAATTACCAACCCCAAACTGCCAAATGTCCAACCTCAAACTGCCAACCCCAAACTGACAACCCCACACTGCCAAATGACAAACCCCAAATTGCCAGCCCCAAATGGAAAACCCCCATACTGCCAACCCCAAACTAGCAATGCCAAATGTCCAACCCCAAACTGACAACCCCAAATGGAAAATTCCAAATGGCAAACCCCCAAATTCCCAACCCCAAACTGCCAGTGCCAAATGGCCAATCCCAAACCGCTGATCCCAAAAGGCAAACCCCAAACTGCCAATGCCAAACTGCCAGCCCTAAATGGCAAACCCCAAATGGAAAACCCCCAAACAGCCAATGCCAAGCTCCCAACCCTTAGAGGCAAACCGCAAAAGGAAAACCCCCAAATTACCAACCCCAAACTCCCAACCCCAAACTGCTAATCCCAAACTCCCAACTTCAAATTGCCAATGCAAACTTCCAACCCCAAATGGCAAACCCCCAAATTATCAACCCCAAACTGGCAACCCAAACTCCCAACCCCAAATGGCAAACCTCCAATTGCCAACCCCAAACTGTCAATCTCAAACTGTCGATCCCGAACTCCCAACCCCAAACCGCCAACCCTAAAAGACAACCCTAAAGCAGCGGTGGGGAGCTGCTGCCATCGCCTCCTCCTCACTCTGTCCCGGGGCTGGAGGAGCAGCCGAGGCCTGGGAACACAAATTCTCCTCTCAGACATCCCCACACCCCCAAAGCCCTTCAGCCCCACAGGATCCAACCCCAAACTCGCCCCACAATAACAAAAATAAAAATAAATCTCCAAACAAAGCTTGGGGACGGAGCAGGAACGGAGGAAATGTGAACGGCTCCATTGCAAGTTAGAAAAGAAAATGGATTTCACCTGTCTAGAAAGTTCTGGAAAGGCCAGGAATGTGAATTTTGTGAATTTCCTCGCTTTGTTCAGCCCGGGTTATGTTGTTTGTTGGGGTTTTTTAAGCACAGAACCGCAGGAGGGGCAATCAGAGCCCTCAGCACTCACGTCTGGCTCATTCCTTACCCCAGCCAGTCCTGCCAGAGAAAAATGTTCCTTTGGCCGTGTGAGCAGTGAGAAATTGGAGTGGCAACAAAAGAAAAGTGGAGCTGGGAAGTGCGAAGGAATCCAGTAGGGAGGGGAAAAAAAGGAGGAAAAAAAAAAATAAAAGCAGGACAAAAATGAGGTGATCACAACCTGTTTTCATTCACTGCTTTCCAATTAAAGTGATTTTTTTCTTAGAAGAAAACCTTATCTCTGGAACACATTCATTTCTTCTCAGCCTTGTGTGAAGGCGAATTGAAAACTCACGGGGTAAAATTTGACTTCATGGTAAAATTACAACCAATTTTCCCTCCCAACAATAACAGCACAGTCACTCGCTGGTTTCCAAATCAATTTTCCCTTCTCATTTACTGAGACAAGTAGCAAAGTTTCCACCATTTCAGATGTGTTTTTAACCCCTCAAAAGATTTCTACTTAACCCTGACCGGCTCCTCTCTGGATGATCACACAATTCCTGCTCCTCCCTCATTAAATCCTCGCTGATTATCAGTGTGGGGACGAACTCGACGCTGCCTAAAAAATCTCATTTACAACAAAACCCTGCGTGGTGGATTTTCTCCTGCCCAGCCTCGCCATCACCATTTCACAGCGCAAAGAAATGAGTTAAAACCCAAAAAAAAAAAAAAAAAATCTGCATTTCCAGCTGGGCACGGCCCCTTCCCTCTGTCCCCTGGAAAAGGCCGTTTTTCCTGGAATTAGTGTGAATTATTTCTGCCAGGGCACGGCAGGAGCAGCGCTGATTTCAGATCCATTTACAGGACATTCCACTCACTCCGTGTCGTCGTTCCATTGAAAATGTGCCCTTAAAATTGAATTTTCATTTCCTGGAGCTGCTGTTGCCCTGTTCTAGAGTGTAAAAATCTCCTCCTCAGCCCCTGGAGCTGCTCATTTCCACCCCACTCCCACAAAGAACTTTTCCAGACTGGAGGATCTGAAGTGATTCTGCTTTACAGGGGTGGTTTACATACATATATATTTCTTTTTTTATTTTTTTAATTTTTTTTTTCAGGACCTTTAAACCCAGAACATTTCTGGATTTCCTGGCTGTGGCTGTGGCCACGTGAGGAAGTTGGATGAATTAAACCCATTTTATTTTTCTTTTAAGTCTGGCATATTTTGTCAGATTTTAGCCCAGCTTTTCCAGCCCTTCCACAGCATTTTCTGCTGCTCAGCCACTGGAGGAGTGAAGCTCCAGCTGGTGACCTCTGAGAGGAGAGGAAATCTGGGGCAAAAAAAAGCTCATTTCCACACACACTCCCCAGCAGTGTGAACATCACTGAGGGGAATGGAGTCACTCCCAATTTCTCTTTAAGGGGGGTTTTGTTAAATTTAAATCAATTAAAACTTGATTTATACATGCTGAAGCAGAAATAAATCAGCCTTTTTCCAGGCCAGTGCTGTTAAAAATTGAAATAAAGTCCTGAAGAAATGGAGAATTCTCCATCTCTTGATGTTTTTTGGTGCAGATATCAGGAATTCACCCCACCCCAGGCCATGGGGGCTCGGGAGGAGCATTAAATACATTAAAAATCCAAAGTTACACTGAGGAGAGCAGATGTTAAACATCCCCCACACCGAGGCTGCAAACTCGATTTTTTTTCAAGCCGCGGAATTGAGAAATACTTAAATAAAGGAGGGAAATGAAAATATGGTTGGGTTCGTGGTGCTGGTGCAGTTCAGACAGAGGTTTTGTGAGAAAGAATAAAAAAAAAAATCCCTGCACAGACCCAGGACGATGAAAATTGTCGGCAAATTGTTCTTTAGGAGGGTTGGGAGACCTCAGAGCGATCCCAATGCGCTGTGTCATCAAATCAATCCCAAAAATTGCTCTTTCGAGCGTCCCCCGGGTCCCTCAGCCACAGACCCCACACCTGATTTATTTTCTGGGACTTTATTTGCAGGGGCACCAATAAACCCTCGGTGTTTGCCGAGCTGAGCAGAGAATTTATCTCCCGACCTCCTGCTTGGGTCGGGGCTCAGAGAGCAAATATTGACCTGGGAGTGATGGGCTGCAGGAGAGATGGGGCAGACTGACTGATTTACTGCTGGATTCCCCAGGAAATCACAGGGATAAATAAATATTTCCACGGAGGAAGGACAGGACGTGGAGGGGCAGCAGGAGTCGGAAAATTCAGATTTTTGTCTCTAATTGGCTGCTCAAGTGTCAGCCTGTGAAAACTTGGTGACCTTGGGGAGGGTGAGCGATGCCCCTGGGGCTGGTTCTCCACCTGGAGCCATCTGTGGGGTTTTTTTTGGGAAGCTGAGCCCTCCACGGGGAGCCTGTGCCCAGCTGGACTCGGCACTGGGATGCTCAGATTTCGGGAGAAAAAATCTCACAGAGAGATCTGAGCTTAGACCTGGGGCATGGCTCCACCTTCAACCCCCCTCCAGAACTCAGGGGTGTCAGAAAATATCCATGGCCAGGCTGCATTTACTAAAAAAGGGTGAATGCACCAAGATTCTTCCTTTTTTCAACCTTTTCTCAGCCTTTTTTCAACCTTTTTTTTCGAACTTTTTTCAACCATTTTTCAACATTTTCCAATCTTTTTTCAGCCTTTTTTCAACCTTTTTTTTTTTTTCAACTTTTTTTCAACCAACTTCCCCTTTTTCAATCCCTGAAATTGTTTAGGTGCTGCAGGGGTGGGTGTTAGTGGGAGCTCTCACCCTGCCACTCCAGGGGCTCTCCCTTCATTCCAATAAAGTTCCAGGGCTCCTCTGTCTCCTTTTTGGACACAAACCTCTGGTGATTGTGGATTCCTTCTCCTGATACCGTCACCCCCCAGCCTCTCTCGGAGCTGATCCAGAATCAGAATTAGAATTAGAATCAGAATCAGAATCGATCAGAATCAGAATTAGAATTGGAATTAGAATCAGAATTAGAATCAGAATTAGAATCAGAATTAGATTCAGAATTAGAATTAGAATCAGAAATTAGAATCAGAATTAGAATCAGAATCAGAATCAATCAGAATCAGAATTGGAATTAGAATTGGAACTAGAATCAGAATCAGAATCAGAATTAGAATACGAATTAGAATCAGAATTAGAATTAGAATTAGAATTAGAATTAGAATTAGAATCAGAGTTAGAATTAGAATTAGAATTAGAATCACTGGTTGGAAGAGACCTCCAGGATCACCGAATCCAGCCCAGCCCTGACACCTGGACCAAACCCTGGCACTGGGTGCTGTGTTGTCGCCCTGATTTTTCAGCCTTCTGATGTTCTGCGTTTCCACTGGAGCTTTCTCAGGATGGTAAAACAAACCAAGAGTGGTGTTTGGTAAATAATTCATTCCTCTCCAGGGGGAAGGACAACCTGATGGACTGGTGGGCTCAGAGAGGTGTCAGCCTCATGCTCCAATCGCTGATCAAACTCCAAAAACCAGAATCCCAGAATAAATTTCCTTCTTTTTTTGGCCTGAGGCTGACTTCATGAGTGTCCTTCCTTTCATGTCCATCTGTCCCTCCTCCTGCCCTTCTCCATCCCCACAGGAGAGGGATCTGAGCAGAGGGATCCTGTCAGACTCCTCAGCCCGAGATCAGCTCTGCTCAGAAACACGGGAAGGACAATTCCTGCGAGGGGAACGAGCAGAGTAACTCGTGTCTGCTGCAGAGTAACTCCATCCAGCCGCTGGGTATGACAGGGATCTTTCAAAAATAAATCAGGAGTAGATATTAAGCCGTCAAACCTTGCCAGACACCGCTCGGGTAGCAGGGGAGGACAAGGCTGGGAGTAAAAAGGATTATTTTTTTAACAGATAGAAGGGAAAAAAAAAATTAAAAAAGCTGGGAGGGAGTTCTTGGAGCTGAAATGCATTTTTGAGGCACCTCCAGGTGAAAGGCAAGTGGGAATTCTCGTGCATTTCACCCCAAATTCCAGCTTTGGGTCATTAAGGGTTGGAGGTGGGTATCACAGCACGGAGCCCTGGGCTGCTCCTGCTGCCCCCTGACCCCCCCAAAGCCCAGAGTGCCCCTGGCACCCCCAGGCCCTGCAATTCCAGCAGCTCCAGCTCCCACCAGGGTTTTCCCCTTTCCCTGGGCTGCTTTCAGCTTCATTCTGCACAAACACCTCCAGAGGATCAGCAAATCCATCAGCGGATTTCCCCTCAGGGAGGGGAACCCACAAAGCAGGGAGCCTCCAGCAGCACAAAAAAGCCTCGGTGGGGTCCCCAGTCCCCTGCTCTGGTGCTGAGCCCGGCTTTATCCACGTGGGCTCGGCTTTAGTGTGGGAGATCTCTGCAGAGATGCTGCGGGCGCTCCGGCAGCCGAGCCGCCAGCTGTCCACGGGAGAAAGATGGAACGGGAACAAGTGTTTGATCCTCCAAGTGGATAAAAACGGCTCCTCCCGCTGCGGGGAGAAGCAACAAGGCTCAGGACAAAAGCGGGGCTGAGGGATGGGCAGAACAAAGCCGGGGCAGTCGCTCTCTGGTCAGTAAACAGACCTGCAGAGAATGGGCTCGCAGAGTGTTGACAACGTCCTGGCAGTTCATCAATCCCGCCGAAATCTCTCCAAAGCCACTGATGCATGGATTCCATTTTCAAATTTCTCATTAGTTCCTCTTTATGGATTAAATGCTGATGTTCACGAGTGAGTGCACACAGCTTCAGCTGATGGATGTAATTGGGTTGTAATGGATTTTAGCTGCTGTTCCTCCTGATCTGGCCAATTTGAAATGCAGTATCAATGTATTCTGCCCATCTCTCTGTGGGGAATGAGAAATTGAAACCTACAAGATGAGATTTATCAACTTCCATAAAGTTCTCTCCAACCGTCATAAAACTGTTAAACTCCTCATTATCATTCCAGCACAGCGATTTCCCCAACTCTGCTCGGGCAGTCAAAATATTAAAGTGCATTTGAAATAAGTAGAGTTGATCCCTCAATATTCTGCATGTCCTCAGCATTGATTTAGGTGCTGTAAATATCCCCAACCCCGGATGACACGAGCACGGCAAAAAAAAATAAAATAAATAATAAAAAAAAAAGCTTAACAGCAGCGACACAAAGGGCTGTGACAGGATTTAAAGGTTGCAGAACTTCCAATTTTTAATAGCTCTGAGTCTCAATGGATAAATGGGTGAGTGATTTGCTGCCGCTGTGGGGTGTAAAATGCAGCTTTGCACATTTCCCCCCTCCTCATCTTTTATGGATTGAAGGCAGGGGGATGGGAACTGAGGGAATTCCCTGAGGGAATGAGGGAACACCGAGGGCAGGACAGGCTTGGGCTCCGGGAATGGCAGGATTTCTACAAACCCGAGGAAATTCCTGTTTGGAGCAGGAGCAGGAGCTGGGTGGGGCTGTCAGGGGCGGCTGTGGGGGACCCAGAGCCTGGGGCACCCAAAGGTGACTTTGGGAGGACTTGGGAAATGATCCCACGAGTGGATTTGGGAAATGATCCCGCAGATTCTCTTCCCTGAGGATCCTCGTGGGATGGAGAACACCTTGCTGTGATTTCTCTCAAGGCTGCGGGGGACACAATTCCTTAACCCATACCAAATTTCAGCCCCACCTCAGCTGGGAGAGCACAGACAACTCCCCAGCCCCACTCTGTGGGGTTTCCCAAGGTTTCCAAAGGCTGGCTGGGCTGAAATCTCATTTCTGCACAAAATCCTTCAGCTCTGCACTCCCAGCCAGGGCCAGGGGGCATTTGCTGGTCCTTAAACCAACATCAACATCTACTGGTCCTTAAATGCAACATCAACATCTACTGGTCCTTAAACCCGACACCAATATTTACTAGACCTTAAACCCAACATCAGCATTTGCTGGTCCTAAAACCCGCCATTGGCAGCAGAACCTGGGATCGGGACCAGGCACACAGAGCCCAACTCAACCCCAGTGAGGTTTTTTGAGTTTTTATTGACTCCAAATGCTCTGCAAAGCGGCCGAGCCCGTTCCAGCTCTGCCCCATCAGCTGCCTCCAGACCCACCCTGCCCATTCTCCTCCCACATTCCAGGCCAAATCCAACCCTGGCTGCGAGTGAAGACACAATTATTGACTGCAGTGACGATGAGAACGGGGCTGGCTTTGACCTGCTCTGTCCATCAGCAGCCACAGAATCCCAGAGTAATTAGAGCAGGGCAGTAAAACAGACGAGGATTCTCTCCGTTTTACTGCTGTTGTTATTGGACTCCTCGTTTCCATCCTGTGAGGTGTTTAAAGACTGGAATGGCAGCGAAATGGGACATTTTGGGATAAATGCTGCTCGCCCTGCCAGCCACGCTCATCTGTCCCCTCCTAAAGCTCCTGTGCTTGGTTAAAGCTGACTTCCAGCTGATTAAAATGTTAATGAGACCCTCTACGACCCCCCCCAGGAGTGTGGTGTAACCCAAAGCTCAGCACTAAAGCAGGGCCTGATCCGTGGGAACAGCCTGAAGGGAAATGTTCTCCCAAAACCTGGCCTTGGTCAGAGATTCTGATAAAATAAACCGCTTGAAACCAGCAAATAATGAAAAAGTCAGAAGTGACATCAGAAATGATCTCTGAGCATCCCCACCAGTATTCCCAGGAATTCCCATCCCTAGGAAAAGTTCCTTTACTGGGCAGGTAAAGCCTTGAAGGGAAACCCTCCCTGTGTTCCAGCATCTCCTCCCTGTCCTGGCTGCTCCTCATTTATTGTCACTGGTCCCCTTCCAAAAGCTCCTGCACACTTTAATGGAATTATTTCAGCCCTTCCGTGGGTGATCCATAAATCCTCATTTGTTTCCTTGATGAGCCTTCGATCTGCTAATTGCAGAAATTACCGAAATTAGCAGTGCCACAGAGAGCGGCCAAGGCGGGGTTTTGTTAAGCCTGGTTCAGTCTGAGGTGTGGAGGATGGAAATTCCCTCCAAAGTCACCCAAGGCCTGGAGATCACCCCAGGAATATTCCTGGGACACAAAGGGTAAATTGGGAACCACTTGGGGCTGCCAAAGTCCCCCCAGGCTGGGGAAATGGAGATGTTTAAACACTTTTTAATCAGTTTATTAAACCCCCGTTTATTTCCCTGTCTAACACATAAATCTTATTTTCCCTGGCCCAGAATTGCCAAAATATTTCAGCTTCCCTCTCGTGGTTTTTATGGGTGATATGAGCTCAGAACCCCCAAATCCAGCGGGTTCTGCGCTGGTTCCTCCCCTCAGAGCAGGAACATTCTGCAGCAGGAGCAGCACAACCACTGGCACTGTTTTTAATCCCTCAGGAAGCACAACCCAAACGGGGTCTGGGGGCGTTGGGCAGAGAGGAATGAGGAAAGGAAGAGCAATTTCAGGCCAGGTTCAGAAGGGAAAAGGGATCCCAGCAGCTGGAGGCTCTCACTGGAGGGTTCAAATTTTGGAGGGGAAGGAGGTTTGGGGTGAGAGGAGCAATTCCTGCACTGGCAGAGCAGAGCTGAGCTCCTTCCCTTCCACTGGGTAAAATCAACTATAAAAAGAGATCCTCCTCCCTTTCCCCTTCCTCTTTTGTCTTTTTAATTAAATTATCTCCCGCTCTCGACGCTGCCATTATTCCACACCATGTGTGTTCATTAGCAACGCGCTCAGATCTTGATTGATCAGCCCTTCCCCTCCTTTCCCTGCTCGGGATTAATGCACTGAGCCCCGGGGAGAGGAGGCAGCATCAATAACCCCACACAAATATCCCTGTACAACACCTGTGCTGAGGCCCAGGCACCTTTTCCAGGCACCTGGAGCTTTTTTTTTGAGGAGTAGTTTCATGCTGGGAGTAAACTCAGAGTTTCTCTAAAGCTGATTTTTTTTGGCAGCAAATGCAGCGCAGACACAGCCCGGGAGTTAAAGCCTTTAAAATTCCCATCAGGTCCTTGACACAGGCACAGAAATAACTCCTCGCTCCAGGGCGAGGAGAGCAGCTCCCAGAGCAGAATCGACGTTTCCTCAATCTCAGGTGAGTCTCAAGTTCAGGAGGAGTAGGGTTGTATCAGGATTTTTGCCTTTCTCGGGTCAATCTGGACACCTGGGGCGGTGTGGCTTCTAACACCTCCAAACCAAGCAGAATTCAAACCACCACGGCCAAGTATTATTTCTATTATTATTATTATTATTATTATTATTATTATTATTATTATTATTATTTCTTCATTAGCTCTAGACCAAGAGCCTCTTTCAGAGATGCTGAATCCATTTGCAGTGCTCAGTATTTATCACTGGAGCTATTGATTTATTCCCGAGCAGATGGAACACCTTTTCTGGGCAGAGATGCTGAAGAGAGCGGGATAAATCGATTGAGGAGGGTTTTTTTCCCTGCCTGTCATAAAGGAGTTTTGTATTCCTCACAGTCCCGGGCTGAGTTTGTCCTCGTGGATTATTCCTTTCATTAGTTCTGCCATCAAAGCCACACAAACCAGCTGATTGTTTTTCCCCCCACGCTTAAAGTCACTGTTTATAGAAATGTTCATTCCCAGCCCATTGTCTTTGCTAATTAGCATGTTAAAGGAAGTCAGCCAGAGGAAAATATCAATTTATTAGGAATAATGAGCCTTACCTCTCCCATAGAGGTAAATATTTCAGGATTAAAGCATTTAAAGGGATGAATATCCTGAAGGGATTTGAATTCCCAGGGGAAAACCAGGCGGAGGTTCAGCATCGGACCCTCCGCGGGCAGGAATTGTGGATTTGGGCTGTGGAGTCCTTGGCACGAGGCCCTAAATCAACCCCCCTAAAAACCAGAGTGATTCCAACTCCCTGGAAACCTCCAGGGCTGAGCAGCTCCTCCTGCAGGAGCTGAATCCCGGGAATTCACAAATTCCCTTTCTCCTGGGTGCTGTTGCCTCCTGCCCCGGCACAGCCACAACCAGCACCGATTCCGAAATCAAATTAATCCCAAACCCTTCCCTCCGCAGGATTCCTTCTCCTTTCCCCCTCACCCCCGCACCGTCATAAATAAAAATTGAAATAATTAAATTTTGTGCTGAAGTAAAAGCGGGAAGAACTTTGGCGCGGTGACAACAAAGCTTTTATCAGTTTTAAGCCCTCCCTGCAATCACCGAGGCAGCTTTAGCGAAGAGGTGATGATTCAATCGAGTGATTCAAACTCCAGAGTGACCTCACTGGAGCCTGGCAGGGCTCACGAGGGACTCGGGGACTTCATAAACCTTCAGCCACCGAATCTCTGAACCCCCCTGGCTGCCCCCAAACCCTCCGTGCTCCCTCCCTCTGCACCAGGACCCAGCTCAAATATCCCAAAATAGCTCTAAACACCAGGAAAAAAATGTAAATATTGGATACTCTCGCTCTGGGAGGAAGGAAAAACCCAAGGAATTAATGAATTTATCCCCGTGAGAGCAGAATCCAAAGCTGACGTTCCCTCAGCTCGTGTCTCGTGTGACAGAGGCAGATGGGCTCCTTGGGAGATGGGTTTTTTCCACAGAAAGAAAAGAAAAAATGCCAGGGAAGGATGGGGGAAGAGAAAGAGATGGAATCTTCTCTCAGCCCAGGCTGCGCTTCCACTTGGCACGTCAAGAGCTGCAGCTTGGAGATCTCGGGATAATTTCAGGTGAATGAAATTCACAGGAGTTCAAGAGGTCCCACGAATTTCAGCTGCTCCGTTTTTGGAAGCTGTGGTAGAATTACCTGATGGAGCCCACACTGCTCAGGAAAAGGGGGGAAAAAAACCTCAATTATTCCACTTGGACACAGCAAAAAATTAACCCCAGTTCCCTTTGAGTGTGTTTATTTGGGCCTGAATAAACAACTTTGCCCTTGCACGGCTGCCCTGAGACGTTCTGAGACACAAATCTTGAGGAACTCTGCAGTTTCTCAGGGCCTGACTGCTGGAGAACATAAATTGATTCCAAATAACATCTAAGGACTGAATTAATTTGACAATAACTTTCTTTCAAGTCTAATAAAGGCCGGATGAATCACTGAAGGATGAGTTCACGAGGAGGGGAGCGCTGGCTGATGATTTCATTAATCCTCTCGAAAAAAACGCGGACCGCAACGAGAAAAGACAGCTTCCTTCAGAACCCCTTGTTTTCATCTACATAAAAACCACTTTCTGGCCTTTTTATTTTTTTTTTCCTCCCCATTTGTGCTTTTTTTTTTTTTTCCTGTTGAGAACCAAATTGCAGAGAGAATTCCTGGCACCAATTTGAGGCCATTTCAGCTCTGGGGACCCACTGGGGCCCATTCAGAGCTGGGCTGGAAATGGAAGGGGCCAAACCCTGGGGGAGCTGATTTCTGCTCTTCCAAACCCATTTCACTGCAAAAAATCCCTCGGGAACCAAGCGGCGTTTGCGAGGTTTTAACTCCTGGGTGTCGCCACGAACTGGAGCTGTTCCCGCTGAAATCTATTTTTGGGGTTTGTTTTGCGTCCATGCAAAAGCGGCAGAGAGGTTAATGAGGAGTCAGGAGTCTTTCTGCACGGATTTATCTCCGAATTTCTGCCTTCCCTCGGTCCTGGAGATGTGAAACCGGCTTTATTCCCTTTAATTAGAGGCACTAATGAACCCAAACAGCAGGAGAGGTCCGGTTCCATGGGGCTGGCGCCTGCAATCCGTATCCTGTGTTGGTTTGTTGAGACAATAAAGACTGAGGAGCACTAATTAGTGTAATTAGGGAAAGGTTAGAGCGTCCTGCAGCACCTGACAGCGCAGACCCACCTCGCTGGCCGCGTTATTCCAGCTCCGGGTTGGCCAAAATTCCCCATCCCACAGCTGGAACCAGGGACAAGCTCGGAGCCAATATCCCAGACCCCAAAAACCCTTTTCCTCAAAAAATCTGGACTCTCCTTTGGTGTTAGAGGAAGAGCAACAACAGAGCTGATTTCCCAGCGCTCCATGGCAGAAGTTTCGTTCGCTGCTCGGTTTAATTCTGCCTGACACACCCTGAACGTTCCAACAATTAACTCCTACCGCAAGGCGAGGAAAATCTGATTTATCTGTTTACTTCCCTCTTCAGCTGTTTAATTATGTCCCCCTTTGTCCTCTGCTCTGCAACCTCGGACAATTCCGGGGACAAATTCTGATCCTGCAACCTGCCCCGAGCTGGGACACAGCGATTGGCGCCTGTGGGAAATGGATTTGTAGAGAATTCCCAAAGGATTTGCAGAGAATTCTCAAAGAATTCGTATTGAATTTTCAAAGGATTCGTAGGGAATTCTCAAAAAAAAAAGAAAAAAATAAATTCTCAATGTCCCACCCTTCACATGAGACTGAAAATGGAATAAAAGTTTTTAAAAGGCCTCTTGTCTGCCCTAGCTCTAGGTCAGAAAAGGGATAATCCAACATCCCCTCCTGGTTTGTCCTGGTTTTCCGGAGTCCAGCTGATCCCAGGGCCAGGCTGAGCCGGGAGCACCAAGGGAGGGTGAGCAGAGCTCTGAACTTCTCACTGGAATTTCAACTTTTATCCCCCCAAAGGCACCGTTTCTCTCCAGATTTCCCCAGCATTTTATGCAGCCAAAATCTGGGATTTGTGCAAAGGAGACGGAGAGATTTTTTTCATTTCCCTTTAGGTGGGAATTCTCTGTGCTCCCACCAGGAATTCACAGGGATTTTCCTATTGTGACTCCGCTGAATTCAGGGTCAAATCCTCCTCTCTCTGTCCCATCCCACTGCCACAGCCAGAGGACCTTCCTGGAACCAAAAAATCCACTCAGATCTCCTCCCTGCCCTTCATCCCACTGCCACAGCCAGAGGAGCATCACCTGCATGTTCCTGGAGCCCAAAATTGGGGAATAATGCACTCAGAGCTCCTCCCTGCCCTCCTCCCTTCCCATCGCCTCAGAAGCTGCTCTTCCCCACAGCAAATAAAGTGGCAAAGCTCATCATTAATTCTATTTAGGCCCAATATGTCACCGAGGCAGCAAGGCTGGGCCATTTTCCTCTCTGCTGGGGCACAAAACATGGATTAACTATCCCAACCAGGGCCGGCGATGATTTATTAATTCGATTTCAGAGCGTGCCGCTGTCAGATCAGATAAGTTTGGTATTAAAAAGAGCCTCTCTGAGGACTCTTTTTCCTCTTTTTAAAGCGGCTGAGTGAGGTCTGGCGGGCTGGGTTGGAGCAGGGACAACACCCAGGGTTGTGACGCTGTCTGGGCGGGAGCAGGGAGGGCACTGCTGCTCCCAACCCACCTGGATTTTGGGATTTTGGGCTGCTCGAGGGGTTGGGGTCACCCTGACAGCACAGACAGGCCGTTTATCCGAGGTGATATCCAGGGGTTTTGGGGTTTAGATCTCCCTCCAGCCTCTTTCCAAAGGGAATTCTCTGCTGCTCTGCCCTGAATTGTGGAAATGCCTCGCCAGCAGAGCTCTGGGGTGCCTCAGAAGCTCCCAAACGATGGGGAACAGCAGTTGAGGAATAGTTTAAGTGCTGTTTTAGGTGCCATCACATTTAATTTCCATCAATTTATCTGATTACATGAATTCCTGCCTTTCCTGCCTTGCTGGCTGCAGGAACTCTTCCATCCCCACGCCAGCCTGCACACACACTGCTGGTGTTTAAATCTGAGAAACAAACCCCCAAAACGAACCAAATCCATTCCAAAAGCCGGGAGACGCTGCTGTGGGGCCGGGGAGGGGCAGTCAGCTCTGTAATTACACCTTCCTCTCTGTAATTACACTTTCCTCAGCCCCGGGCCGTGTTTTACAGCCCCAGCCCTGAGCTCCTGGCTGCGCTGGGCTGTAGATTTTCGCCGCAGACGACAAGGTCAGCGCTTTTATGGGGCTGCGGCTCCAGCCTGGCCGGCAATTCCCCGGATCCCGGCCGGGAAAAGGGGAGAGGAGCCCGGCGGGGATGAATCACTGAGGGGCAGGTTCGGAGCAGCCTCTGCGGGGTCTCTGATTTATCCTTCCCCACCTCCTGAGCAGCTGAAAAATGAGCTCTGGAGGGCACGGGGGCAACGGGGAGAGGAATTTCTGGTGTTTTGTTTTGGTTTTTTTCCCTCGGTTTGGGTTTTCAGGAGCCTCCTCGGAGCAGGGCAACTGCTGGGTTTGTGGGATAGGGATGGGGTTATCCAGCGGGAATTCCCTGTAGGGATGGGGTTATCCAGGGGGAATTCCTTGTGGAATTGGGATGGGGTTATGCAGGAGGAATTCCCTGTGGGATGGGAATACTCAGGAGAAATTCCCTGTGGGATAGGGATGGAGTTATCCAGGCTGAATTCCTCGTGGGGATGGGATTATCCAGGACAAATTCTTTGTGGGATGGGGATATCCAGGATGAATTCCCTGTGGGGTGGGGATGGGGTCCTCCAAGACAAACACCCTGTGGGATAGAGATGGGGTTATCCAGGACAGATTCCCTGTGGGACAGGGATTCCCTGTGGGATAGAGATGGGGTTACGCAGGATGAATTTCCTGTGGGATGGGAATATCCAAGGCGAATTCTCTGTGGGGTTGGGATGGGGTTATCCAGGACAAATTTCCTGTGGGATGAGGTTGTCCAGGATAAATTCCCTATGGGATAGAGATAGGGTTATCCAGGACAGATTCCCTATGGGGTGGGGATATCCAGGATGAATTCCCTGTGGGATAGAGATGGTGTTATCCAGAACAAATTCCCTGTGAGGTGGGGGTGGGGTCATCCAGTACAGGTTCCCCATGGGATGAGGTTATCAAGGGCAGATTCCCTGTTGAATGGGGTTATCCAGGATGAATTCCCCATGTCCCTTCAGCTGCCAGGAGCAGCCCAAAGGGGCTGGGGAAAGGGCTGATCCATGGAAAGCTCGGGATAAAGCTGAGCTTTACTGGTCTGTAACCCCAGCCTGCCAAAGCAGAGCTGCCCCGCTGCAAACTGGGGGAGGCAACAACTCCTTAGGTCCTACAGGAACCCTCCCCAGAGCTCTCCTGTCCGAGCCCATCCGAAGACAAGCCTTGCCACAGCTGGGTTTGATTTTTTGGGATTTTTTTTTTTAATTTGCTTTATTATTTCCTGTCATTCAGAGTGGTTCCAGTGATCAAGACAGGCCAGAGCCCTTCCCACCACTCAGCTGAGGGCCAGGTAATTAAATGGATGTTCCCAACCCCACACTGTTTCTGGCAGCTTCTCTTGGCTGAATTAACGCCGCGTCTCCACAGATCCTCCCCTGAACAAAGCGACGGCGAAAGGAAATCGATTCGTATCTGGTTCTCTTGTAGGTGGATCTGAGGGAGAGTTTATCTCTGAATTATCCAATATCACCCAGCAGCACAAGGCTGCTCAGCCTCCGAAAGATAAATCCAGCTCGGGGCAGTTTGTTCCCACTTTGCCGAGGCACAAAGGGAGGCAGGAGGTTTTTTTAAGCACCTTGAAAGGGCAGAGCAAGCAGCTGGGCTGTGGCAGGGACATAAAAAGTGTGGAACAACCTAAAACCAGCCCAGGTTGGGCCCTGCAGGGTCAGGGGGTGCAGCTGAGCAGGTTTGGGGGATCCTCTGGAGAGGAATGAGGGAGATTTGTCTTTACAGACAAACTGAGGGTGTGCTGGTGGATGAAAATGAGCAGAGAGAGAGAAAGGAAACAACGAGGAGGATTCCACTGATTGAATGGAATGAGGGAGATTTGTCCTCACAAACAAACTGCGGGTCTGCTGATGAATAAAATCGGATACTGAGAGATGGAATAAACAATGGGAGGAACCGTAAATCCCACAAGAATTCCACTGACTGACACAAGGAAAGGACAAAGGGGGTCTGGACTGGTGATTTGGGATTGGGTGTAGGATCTGTATGGGGTGATTTGGGAAGTCTGTGCCTCTCCAGTGCCTCAGCCAATGGGGACAGAGAGGGAAATTGGGATACAAAGGAGGCTGCATCCCCTAAAAATTGGAGAGACCCCATGGGAATGGCACTGTGACCTCTCCCTTCATTCAGATAAAGCTGCAGGGCTCCTCTGTCTCCTTTCTGGAACAAACCTCTGCTGTTTGGGGGGTCATTCTCCTGACTCTGCCTGTCATTCTCCACCTGCCTGTGCCCACAAGCCCCTCAGCCCCTCTGGAATGGTGCTGGGGTTCATTTGGAATTTTTGTTCCTGCTGCAGATCCCACAGGACTGACCCCACCGAGCCCCCTCTGCCCTACAGGTGCCTCTTCCTGCTTGGACCCGGGGCAGCATCCCCTCCTCCCACACCCAAAAACCCGAATTCCAGCACTGAGGGGATAAATCCTTCCTCATCTCCCCCCAGGACCTGCTGGTGCAGCCCCAAATGGGGTGACCACTTAACTCTGCCCTGGAGATGTCCCCAAGGTCACCTCACCCCGCAGGGGCTGAGACCCCACAGCTCCAACTGATGGCAGAGGGTTAAAATGTTCCTAAAAATCACAGGAATTGTGTACAATGGATTCAGGGGAGATGGAAAGAAAGGCTGGGCCTGGATAGGCCTGGGAAAGGGAACCAGGGCTGGGTTTTTTCTTTCCTGGATCATGTGAAAGTGCGCCTGCATAATCATCACATGATAAATGATCTGATTGTTAATTGTAATGATTGTTTGGTAATTGAATATGATTATTTAAAAATCATGAGAAACGGTATTTGGGAGTCCTGATGGAAACTACAAGAATTCATACAATAGAACAATATGGTGTTGGGGGTTCAGTTCTTCCCTCTTTCACTATGAGGAATTTTTTCCCCATAAGTTCCCAAGGAGACCAAGTGTTGGACACTTTGAGAGATGGCCAAAACCCGGGTGGGAAGGGGGTAACTGCCTTCTCTGATAAGAGGCCAGCTGTCAAAAACCGGGTGGAGCTGTGTTGTTTATCAGATGATGCCATGTTGCTTATCTCTGTTCATTGTTCCACTACCTCCATGGAGATATCTCCTGTTAATGGGTCATCAAGGCTCACCAATGACATCACACATTACATCATCCCAGTATTCCTTATCTCCTCCGGGGGATGTTGTCTGTTAATGGGCCATCAAGGCTAACCAATCACATCACAAATTACATCATCCCAGTGTTCCTTATCTCCTCCATGGGGATATCTGCTGTTAATGGGCCATCAAGGCTAACCAATGACATGACACATTACATCATCCCAGTGACCCGCCCACTCTCCAGAGGATAGCTCCTGTTAATGGGCCATCAAGGCTCAGCGGTCACATGACACATTACATCATCCTATTGTAAGGTGCTCTACCAAGGGAGGAGGAGCCAAACCATCTTCCCCCAGATAAAAAGGAGTCACCAGTGTCACCAGACATCCAGTGTTCCCACGGGACTCCCAAAGGAAGACTGGCCCATCACTGGACCCTTGGCTCCACAGGGCCATCTCTGCTTCCAACAGGACCACATCTGCCACTCCAGGCGGGCTGACTTTGGACTGTTCCAACACCCTGACCAACAGGGAGTCAGGCTGTATTTCTGACTCTGTCAGGGTTTTCTAGGAATTCTTATTTGTTTGTTTGATTGCTTATTCTTCTGTACTGCAACATTTGTATTTTTAATATCCCTCATAAAGGACTGCTATACCTATTCCCAAAATCTTTGCCTGACAGCTTTTTAATTGCAAATTTAGGATAATTTGGGAAAGGAGAGTGCTTACATTCCGACGGAAACTCCAATCTTCCCTGGCAGATACCTGTCCATTTAAACCGAGACATGTGGGTTTAAATTTAATATATATAGTTATATAACGACAGGGTATAAAAACACGTCCATTTCGAATCCATGTCGGAGTCAGATTTGGGGCTGTACCGTGTTCCCCCTGATTCTTGGAGCTCTTCAATAAAATCACCTGCACACGATCATTCTGTTTTCAACGCTAACACAACCTCGGCACAGAAGGGGAAAAAAAGGGGAGGAAATGCCCAGGAATTGGGATGGCTGGAAATTTGTTTTGTTCTCACATTTATTCCCCGGGAATGAAAATACAGCGAGCCCAGGCTCGGGAGTGCCAAACGCTGAAAAGTTGTGAAAGACGGGCTAATTATAGGCGGCGTTTAACAGATGGGAGAGCCGAGCCCAAGACAGGCCACCAGGAGAAACAGGGCTCGCTGACAAGCTGGGAAATTTGGACCTGTGCTTTTTGTCAATCTTCCTCCCCGTTTAGTTTTAAAGGCACAATTAATTCCTGTTTTTCAGGGGTTTTTTGTTGTTGTGGTTTTTTTTTTTCACTATGAGCAGAAATGATTTGTTCTGCTAAAAACAACAGAGGGACATGAAAGGAGAAAAGAATCTGAATTATCTCATGTTCGGCTGCTCCAGCAGATCCCTGGACATGGAGCTTGGGGGGCCAGGCGGCTTCAAGGCTGAAGGAAATAAATTCACCTTCCAAAACACTAACAATGTGAAAGAAAAAAAAATCATCTGGAGCTTTTCTGCCACGAGCCGTTGCCCAAAAAGTTTCTGTGGTTGTTTTCTGTACAAAACTCCTGCCCAAAATTCCCAACCACTGTTCAGCCTTGCTCATTTGTTTTTTTGGTTGTTTTTTTTCATTTTTGTTTTTGTTTTTTGAAAGGCCTGATCTCAAAGGACAACTCTCCAGCAGCTGGGTTATATCAATTTCTGTGAGAACATTTCCAAAAAACACCTCGGGATGAGCCCCTGGGGTGCTCCTTTTCCCACAAAAAATATCTTTATTCCAGCACACAACACCCTGCCACAAGCTGAAGACCCCCTTCCTCTCCTGGTTTAGCCCTTGAAACTCCAGCATTTTAAAATCCAATTTGAATTTCAGGCTTTTAAAGCCCAGTTTGAGCTGCCAGTCCCGGAGATGGAGCAGGGACAGACGCCCAGCCCGTTACCCAGCACTCCCTCGAGGCTGTGTTAAAAAAAAAGAGAATTTCAGGCTAATTGCTCCCAAAATATCGTCCCCGCTGGCTCTGCTCAGAGCCCCTGGAGAGAGGAATTCACTGCAGGAGTTCAGGAGTGCCACCAAGAGTCCCCAGGTGATTTTGTCACCCAGCTGCTGCTGCTCCATCCAAATTCACCTCCCCAGCAGCCTCCTGCCCATCCTTGTCCTCTCTGGCTCCCCAGTGGCCCATTTTTGGCTTTTTTCCAGGGAAGATTCCCTCTCATCCCATTCCCTCTCACACTTGGCACATCCAGCCTGGCATTTCTGGGATTCCCATTGCCCAGTGAGCAGACAGAGCTGAAAAACCAATATTTTAAGGGGGGAAAAGCCAGGTTTTAAACCCTATTTATTTATCAAGGGTGAGATTGCAGGCTGCAGAGACAATCAGCAGGGAAACATTGCTGATATATTCCTGTCAAACCCACAGGCTGTGTGGGATCCGTGGTAATTAAAGCTCTGCTCACGGCCCAAACCCACAGCTCAGGGCAGGAGGATTCTGGATGAGGCCAAGCCCGGCAAAGCTGGACCTTCTCAGCTAAAAATCAGCCACAACAACAACAACAACAAAAAATTAAAATCAATGTTTCCTCAGAGTGCAGAACAGCTTGAAACCAGACAGACACATTGGAAGGAGCAAAAAAACCCACCAAAAAACCAAAATTTAACCCCTTTGCGAATGTCTTTACACAAATGTGTGTTTCTCCCAGCCATCCCTGGCTGCTCGGGGAGGATGGATTGATTTTCCAGCCTCCTGCCCCTGCTGCTGTTAATTTGACAGGCTGCCTCTCCTCGGCTGAGGAATTGTGTCTGACCGCTCTCCTCGTGCTGTTTTTAGGCTGATAAACTCCAAAATTCCCAGCTCGGCTCTGGCTGGGTTTTATTGCAGCGCAGGAGGAGGGAGACAGGGGCATTTTAAGTAGAGACCTGGTGTTTTAAGGCTTCTGTTTGCACACATTAATTGGGATTAGCCTCACATTTATTCTCCTTATGGCTCAAAGCCCTTTGTCAAGGAACACTTGTCAAGTTCTCCTGGAAAACCAGCTAAGCTGGGAATTGAATTGCTTGCAGTTTTTACTCCCCAAAAAAGCTTAAATTTGGAAGCTTTGTGAGAAAATAAAAATATTTTCACTCCTGCTCTCCATTGCAGGGAATGAAACTTGTGAAGGGCAAAAGAAGCAGAAAGCCAAAGCTGACAGCAGTTGTTCAACAGCTTTTCCAGTATCCAGATTTTATCCAGGTGTCCATTTAAATGCAGGGAATCAAATCCACAGGGAATTTCTAATGAAGTTAAATAACTCCAGTGTGCATTCATCATTTAACAGGGCCCATATAAACTAGAGAAAAACCCAATTTAATTTGCCTCCTTCAGCTTTAAAATCACCACAAGGTTTTTACTTCCCAGGCTCCAGCCAAGCCCCCAGGCAGGCAGGGAAGGAGGAATGTGGAATTTTGGGTTGTGTTTGTGTCAGGGCAGATGATGTGGAATCACAGGGATGTTCTGCACAGCTGAGGGGTGGGAATGAGGGATTGGGATGGAGGGATGGGGAAATGAGGAATTGGGAATGAGAGACTGGGAAAGGAGGGACTGGGAATGAGAGATGGAATGAGGGTCAGGGAAAGGAGGGAGTGGGAAATAAGGGACTGGGGGATCGGAAAATTGTAGGGGCATCTGTAGATGGCAGGGACAAGGAGCTCTGCAGCCCTGAGATATTCCAGAAACACGTGGTTTTATTGCAGGGCTCTGGGTAAAGAGGGTCTGATTTCAGCCCCCAGCCTCGGCTGGAGGGGAGCCCCAAAGAGAGAGGGAGAGAGGGGGGATGAGGGGAGGGAGGTGACAAAGCTCAGAGGGGTGAGAGAGGTGAGAAGAGTGCCGGGGTCAGGGCGGGAGGAGAGAGGGAGGGAGAAGAGGAAGAGGGAGAAGAGGAAGAAGAGAGCAAGGACCTTGTTACAATCCATCACATCTCCTTTTGTGTTGAATATTCCAATTTACAGTGACCAACCGGCACAAGATACAAAACCTACAAACTTTGCATGCAGCCTCTGAGAACTACTGAATTATCACATCATCCTATATTCTAAACTCTAAAGATACTCTTCTTATCCACTTTTTCCTCGATGCCTTGGCAGGGTGGAGAGGGGCTGCATTCTTGGGTCCTTTTGTTTTCTGTCCTTCAACCCATCTCCAGTTAATCCCCGTCCTTCTGCCTGCCGTGCCGACATCCCAAAGCTGCCCTTCATTTCTATTTCACTCACAGGTTTTACATCTCCATACAATCTCCATACATCTCCAAACAATCATATCCATAGGCTCTTCCTGTCCCATCTTTCCCAACCGAAAATGAGGGACTAGGAATGAGGGACTGGGAATGAGAGACTGGGAAATGAGGGACTGGGAAATGAGGGACTGGGAAATGAGGAATGGGATGAAGGAATGGGAATGAGAGACTGGAAATGAGGGATGAAATGAGGGACTGGGAATGAGGAATTGGGAATGAGAGACTGGGAAAGAGGGATGGGGGAAGTGGGGGATAGGGGTCCCTGTGGATGAGGGATTGGGGCAGGAGCAGGAGCACTCCAGGAGGGACAAATCCAAGGGACCTTGACGGGGACCTGCCAAGCCCCACATCTGCCAGGGCCCCAAATCACTGACCACCACCATCCTGAGCCCTTCCACCTCCAAATTCTGGAACCGAGTCTGCAGGGAACAGATTATTCTCCATCCCAGGGACAATCCCTGATCCCAGGGACAATTCCTCATTCCAGGTGAGCCCTGCTGAGCCAGGAGTGGAGTCACACTCACAAGGATCCCACCCCGAGCTGTCCCCAGCCCAGGGGCCACCAAACCAGCCCTGAATGTCTGAAATCTCTGAAATCACCTGGGCCACAACCAGACTCCAGGATCCTGAATTTCTGAAATCCCTGAAATCATCCTGGGGACCAAAACTGGGTCTGCCAGAATCCTGAATTTCCGAAATCTCTAAAATCTCTGAAATACACCCAGGGCTGCAACTGAGCTCCAGAATCCTGCGTTTCTGAAATCCCCCCGGGACCACAACCTCTGCCAGGATGGTTTCTCTGTGTGCAGAGCTGGATGTTCCCTTGGTGCCCATCTGATGAGGCCCCAGATCTCCGCAGGATTTTGGTGATTTCTGCCCTCCCTGTGGCCTCTGCTCCGCCCGTCCCACCTCGACACCGAGTGCCCAAACCTCAGCTCCTGTCTCCAGTTTGTTTGTGTCTCAATTCAGCCCTTTATTACATCTCTATCCCCAGGCTCTGGCATAATCCTCGTTATTTACTTTCCGCTTCCCTCCTCAAACTCAGACTTATTTTTCTCTTTATAAGTTCTTTCCTTTTTTTTTTTTTTTATATATTTAATATTAAATTTTGCAATTCATTCTCAACGCTTGAAAAAGATTTGCCCTGAATATAAAATAACCGGCTCTGAATTATGCACAAATCCACAAACATCTTAACTAGGATGCAAAAGAGCTCGGGGAGAGAAACTTCAGCCTGGGGTCACAAGTCTTGAAGGATAAATTCGAATTATCCAAGTCCAGATTGGCCCCAGGCAGGAATCTGCACCTGGGGATCAGCTGGAGCCAACAGAGACCCCAAAAAGGGAAAGAGAAATAATTAAAAAGGGGGGAAATTGATAATAAAAAGGGGAGAAATTAATACTAAAAAAGGGGATAATCAATAATAAAAAAGGGGGAAATCCATAGTAAGAATAAAATTATAAAATAAAAATAGTAAAAAAGGGGGGATATTAAGTGGGGGAAGATGTCTTAAAAGGGAGAAGCAATAAATAAAGGGAAAAAATAATAAAAAGGGGGCGATAAAAAAATAGAAGTAATAAAAAATTAAAATAAAAATTAATATAAAAATAGAATAATAATAAAAATAAAAGGGGGGATTTTTTTTAAAGGGAGAAATATTGAAGAAAAAGGAGTTGTTTTTTTTAAGGCGAGATGTGATGCAGGAGGAGCTCAGAACCCATCTGATATTTTGGCCATTCATCACCTCACTGGGGTGCTCCCTCCGGGGATGGATCGCTCAGGAACAGAGAATTCACCAGCAAAAAGGGGGGAGGGAAAAAGAAAAAACAGGAAAAGAAGGTGGAAATCCACAGAACCCTCAGGGCTTCCCCCCTTCAGTGGCACAAACTAAACCCCATTTCCTGGGCCCCAGCACAAAACCTGGGCTCTGCTCCTTGAACCCACCCCGGAGTGTCTCAGGGGGTGGGATCAGTGCTTTAAAAACTTCACAACTCCGCCCATTAAAAATAAACTCAGTGGAGCGATTTTTATTTTTATTTTTATTTTTATTTTTATTTTTATTTTTATTTTTATTTTTATTTTTATTTCTTCTTCTGTATCAATTTGCTCTTTTTCTTCCTGCCTTTTACTTTTTTTTTTTTTTTTAATTTTCATTTATTTCTTTTTCTTTCCTTTAGTCCAGCCTGATCCAGTTGGCTGTTGGGAGGGAGAGGAGCCTTTTCCCTGCTATTCCCGATAAATCTGGGCTGGCTGAGGCACGGCAGGTCTCAGAGGAGGGCAGTTCTCTGTGCCTGCAGAGATGACAGCACACCATCATGAGCAATGATTTGGGAGCTGTAATTTAAACCCCATCCAATAAATGACACCGGGAGATAAATTATTCATGTTTCCTGCTTGGTTTGGGTTGGTGGTTTTTGGGTTTTTTTGGGGTTTGGGGGGTTTTTTTCCCCAGGGTTTTTCATCTGCAGGAGTCCCCGGGCTCTTCAGGGTCTATAACTAACAGAAATCAGTTCAGGGAGTGCTCATTCCCAGATCCAGGCAGGAGCAGGGACACGGCACGGAGCTGAGATGGCTGAAATTTGGGGTTCTGCAGAGGATTCCACCCTCCAGGGGCTGGAACCCCTCAGGGTTTTCCTGCTGCTCACCTGGGGCAGGTGAAGTGGCCCTGAGAGGGATCAGAGGCAGCTCCAAGGTGTTGGCAGGAGAGGCTGGCACCACTGGGGACACTCTTGGGACCTCTGGGGACACTCCTGGTGCCCCTGGGGACACTCCTGGCACTGCTGGAGACACTCCTGGCACTGTTGGGGACACTCCTGGTGCCCCTGGGGACACTCCTGGCACCTCTAGGGACACTCCTGGCACTGCTGGGGACACTCCTGGCACTGCTGGGGACATTCAGTCCCCTCCTGGTCTGTCCTAGCACCTCTGGGGACATTCCTGGCACTGTTGGGGACACTCCTGTCACCGCCAGAGATGTTCCTGCCACCATTGGGGATGTTCCTGGTACCCCTGAGGACACTCCTGGCACCCCTGGGTTCACTCCTGGCACTGCTGGGGACACTCCTGGCACAGCTGAGGACATTCAGTCACCTCTTGGTCTGTCTTGGGACCTCTGGGGACATTCCTAGCACCTCTAGGGACGCTGCTGGCACCCCTGAGGACACTCCTGGCACCGCTGGGGACATTCAGTCCCCTCCTGTTCTGTCCTGGCACCCCTGAGGACATTCCTGGTGCCCCTGGGGACACTCCTGGCATGCCTGGGGACATTCCTGACACCTCTGGGGACATTCCTGGTATCTCTGGGGTCATGCAGTCCCTCTCTGGCCTGTCCTGGCAGCACTGGGGACACCCAGTCCCATCCTGGGGACATTCCTGCCCCCCTGGGCACACCCAGGGCTCATCCCTCGGGGAAGTTGAGGGGGGTTGTGTTTTTTCGCAGCCCCTGCCATAAACCTCCTCCTGCTCCCCCTTCCCCGGCCTCTCCCACGCCTGCAATAATTTCATTAAGTGATTAAGTGCTTTTATTCCTCTGACTCACAGCTCGTGAGACACGCCAGCGTGAATTTCAATCAGTGCTCCTCACAGGGAAAAAGGGGATGGGGAAAACATTCCTGGGCAGAGAGGAGACGGGAGCTGACCCACCTCTGGCCACAGTGACTGCACCCACCAAGGGCGGAGCAGCTCACGGGCCGCAGGAGCTGGAAATTCTAAGGAAAAAAAAGAAAAAAATTAAACTCTGACAATTTTTTAAATACTTTTTGGGTGGGGGTTTTTTGTTTGTTTGTTTTGGGGTTTGGTTTTTTTTTTTGGTTTGGGTTTTTTTTGGGGGGGTTGGTTTTTTGTTGGTGGTGGTGGTTGTTTTGTGGTTGGGTTTTTTTGTGGGTTTTTTCTTTGTTTGGATTTTTTTGGTTGGTTTTGGTTTTTTGGGGAGGGGGTTGTGGGTTTTTTTGGGGTGGGGGTTGGGGTTTTTTTGTTTCGGCTTTTGTTGGGGTTTTTTGTGGGTTTTTTTGTTTTGTTTTGTTTTTTGGGGGTTTTTAGGTTTGGGTTGGATTTTGGGGAAGATTGTGTTTGGTTTTGGGGGGCTTTTTTGTTGTTTTGTTTGGGTTTTTTTTTCAGTTCTTTTTTAGTGTGAACCCTCCTGGTTTTCCACGAAGTCCTGCACAACCCTCTGTAAATCCAGTGTCTCGTTTTTGCTCCTAATTGCAGCAGGCAGCGCTGAGGAGAGAGCTGGAGCTCTCCATCACGAAGAACTGAAATGGATCCTCCAGGAGCAGCAGGTTCCCATCAGAGCCCCTGAAACGTTTCCTTGATCTGCACCAAACCCCGGGAAGCCACAAAATCCAATTTCAGCGGCTGCCACTCAATGGAGAAAAAAAGGAGAAACTTTTAATTACCACCTCATTTGATGAATTTCTGCCCTCACCATCCCCGGGGCCAGGGACTATCCTGGGAATTCACAGGGAGGGATTTTCCTCCCGGGCTGAGGATTTCTCCTTTTCTCCTCTCCATCAAACCTGGGGGAAGGTTCAAGGAGGAGGAACAGGGCTGGAGCTGTCCGTGGTGTTGCTGCCTCCTTCCCTCCCACCGCGGCCTTGGGGATGCAGCTGCAATAAATCACCTCTCCCCTTCTCTAAAACGCCTCGGAAAAGTCCAATTTCCGCAGGGAACCGTCCCCTGGGTGGTTTGTTACAGCTTGAGCCTCTTCGCCAGCACAAAGAAATCAACCCTCAGTCAGCTCTGCCTGCCAGGACCCCGCAGGGGAAATATTCCAGGGGAAATGGTCCAGAGGAAATATTCTGGTGGGAATATTCCAGTGGAAATATTCCAGAGGAAATATTCCAGGGGAAATATTCCAGGGGAAATATCCCAAAGGAAATAGTCCAGAGAAAATAGTCCAGGGGAAATATTCCAGAGGAAATAGCCCAGTGGAAATATTCTGATGAAAATATTCTGGTGGGAAAATTCCAGGGGAAATATTCCAGGGGAAATATTCCAGAGGGGATACTCCAGGGTCACCCCTCAGTTCCCAGCTCCCAGGACGAAGCACAGAGCAGCTGCCCAGTGTTGACGCCGGAGCATTTTGGGGTCCCTCAGAGTTTTTCTGTGAATCCTGGGGATTCCAGGAGCCATCAGGATCTCAGCTTAGGGCCGTGCAGTCGTGGCCTTTCCAAGTGAAGGATTTGTGTGGCTGGGGCAGGGCAGAGCCCTTTGGGGGGCCCAGAACATTCCCTGAGCCCTCCTTTTGTCTGAGCAGCCACAACAGACCAACCTCCCCAGCACCTGATTAAAAACCCCTTCAATCCCCCCTAATTATCATTAACGAGCAGGTCCCAAACCCCACAGACACAGATCCGCCAGGCACAGAGCACAGGTGGGGTTTTGGATCTCCTGACAGGCAGGGATTGGTTTCTGTTTAGTCCAGAGTGATTTTACACCTCTCTGGATGCATTAAAAAAAGAAAACAACTTAAATTGACTGTAAACAATTTTCCCCTCAGACTGTTGGAACAAAACTGACACAGCACAGCACAATTGCCAAAATAAAAGTGAAAACATTGCCCCTCAACCAGGAAAATGCATCAGTTGCTTTTCCTCCTGAGAACTTCGAGGTGAACTTTCGCTTTGAAGGGAACTGAGACCCAGCAGAAAGGAAACCACGCAGACAAAACCCAAAAATGGCACTTCCAAGCAAGAGGCAGTTTTAATCCCATTATTTTCATCACCATTTACTATTTCTCCAATCACCAAACCCCTCCGAATCCTTCTCCCCACCCAAAATCTCCTTCATTTTTCATTTCCATTCCAGACATCCAGGTATTGGCTCTTCCAAGGAGGAGCCAGTTTTTAATCCCATTATTATCATCATTACTTACTGTTTTTTCAACCACCAAACCCCTCTGACTCCTTTTTCCCACCCAAAATCTCCTTCAGTTTTCATTTCCCATCCCTATATCCAGATATTGTCACTTCCAACCAGGAGCCAGCTTTTAACTCCATAATTTTTATCACCATTTTGTATTTTTCCAATCACCAAACCCCTCTGACACCTTTTTCCACACCTAAAATTTCATTTCCATTCCAAACATCGAGGCATTGGCATTCCCAAGCGGGAGGCAGCTTTTAGACCCATTATTTTTGTCACCATTTTCTATTTTTCCAACCACTAAACCCCTCCTCCTCCTCCCCACCCGAAATCTCCTTCAGGACGCTCTGCTGACCACAAAGGTCTCTCTGCCCCAGAGAGGCTCTTACCTTCCCCTGAGGTTTTGGGGTGCTGCTCCTCCTCTCCTCCTTCACCTCCCCAGGCTTCAATCCCGAATATTTGCTGCTCTAGAGGGTCATTCTGTCCAGCAGCCCCTCAACGTCCAGTGCTGAGCCTGGGGCTGATTTTTAATGGCCCTCAGCGGCTCCTGAGGCCACCTGGAGAAGGAGCAGAAAGTTCCCAGCTTTAGTTCAGTTTGGTTCACTCCCAGCACACCTGGACAAGAAGCAAAATTTCCCACTTTTGGTTCAGTTTGGTTCGTTTTGGTTCACTGCCAGGACACCTGGGCAAAGACCAAAAATCCCCAGGTTTGGTTCACTCGCAGCACACCTGGGTGAGAAAGAAAAATTCCCGCATTTGGTTCGGTTTGTTTCACTTTTGTTTACTCCAAGGACACAGTTTGGTTACCTCCCAGTATACCTGGGAAAGGAGTAAAAATTCTGTGATTTGGTTCGGTTTGGTTCACTTTTGTTCACTCCCAGGACACGTGGAAAAGGTGCAGAAAATTCCCAGGTTTGGTTCAGTTTGGTTCACTGCCAGCACACCTGGGCAAAGACCAAAACTTCCCAGGTTTGGTTCAGTTTGGTTCTCTCCCAGGACACCTGGGTGAGAAACAAAAATTCCCGCATTTGGTTCGGTTTGTTTCACTTTTGTTTGCTCCAAGGACACCTGGACGAGGTGCAAGAATTCCCAGATCTGGATCCCTCCCATCACACCTGGGCAAAGAGCAAAATGTTCCCAAGTTTGGTTCAGTTTGGCTCCCTCCCAGGACACCTGGGAAAGGAGTAAAAATTCCCAGGTTTGGATCAGTTTGGTTCACTTTTGTTCTCTCCCAGGACACCTGGAAAAGGTGCAGAAAATTCCCACATTTGGTTCAGTTTGGTTCAGTTTGGTTCTCTCCCAGGACACCCGGATGAGGAGTAAAAATTCCCACATTTGGTTCAGTTCGATTCAATTTGGTTCAATCCCAGCATACCTGGGTGAGAAGCAAAAATTCCCACATTTGCTTCAGTTTGCTTCACTTTTGTTTGCTCCAAGGACACCTGGGAAAGGTGCAGAAAATTCAAAGATTTGGTTCAGTTTGGTTCAGTTTGGTTCACACTCCCAGCACCCCTGGGAAAGGAGCGAAAATTCCCAGATTTGGTCCAGATTTGGTTCACTTCGACTCATTTGATTCAGTTTGGTTCACTGCCATGACACCTGGAAAAGGTGCAGAAAATTCCCAGGTTTGGTTCCCTTTTGTTCTCTCCCAGGATACCTGGAAAAGGTACAAAATTCCCAGATTTGGTTCACTTTGGGCTGTGCTCGCTGCTTTCCCTGCAGAGCCAGGAGGGCACAGAAAACCACGGCAGAGAAAAAATAAAAATAACCCCCCAAATAAAACTAAACCCTCAAGCTTTAAAAAGTGTCATTTTCCTGCCCTCTCGACCCCTGTAATGCACCATTTTCTGTCCCTGCCTCTTTCCCTGGCGCTGTGACCTGGCGTGCAGCCACCCAGGGGAGAAAATCGCTTTATTGTGACATTTCCAAACGCTTCCAGCGGCTCCCAACGAGGGCTCCTCCAGCCTGGCAGCTTGGATGTGAGGAGGAGGAGGAGGGAAGGACAAAACCCCCCTAAAACCTCCCAAACCCCCCCCAAAAAACCCCCAAAACCCACAAAAACCAGCACTATGATGATTTATTTACCAAATCAATGCTCCGTGAGGGCGGCAGGGAGGGAGGGTCACCAAAATGCCCCTTTGCAGGGAGGTGGCACAGGGTGGCTTTTGAAATCACAGCTGGTGCCAAAGCAGCTCCCAGGCTGTGTGTGAGGTGGAATTCAGCAGCCAGCAGAGTGTGTTTAGGGGAAAAAAATACACAACATAAAAAAATGTTTTTTCTCACCCTGAAGTCGGTAGATTGTTAAATTGCCGTGCTGTTTATGGACAAAAATAGCAGCGAAAGAGGAAAATTGAGCCCCAAACAAGCATTAAACAGCAGGGCCCAGCACTCAGGGGGAGGGTTTGCCTCCTGGACGCCCCAGGGATCGTTGCCTGGTATAAAATTGTCCAGAAGTTTCTGGTTTTTTGTGCATTTTTGTGTTTTGTTGGGGGCCTTTAAGGCCTGGAAGTTCTGGGATGTTTTGGAGAAATGTGGTCAGGGATGTCCAGGGCGTGGTGGGGAAGGGTTGGCTGACTGCTGGAGGAAGAAAACTGCTTTATTTGAGTCCAAAGATAAATCCCTGACTTCCTCTGTTTCCAATAGATTTCTGTCAAGAGGGGGAAAAAAGGAAAATGAAAACCAAGGTGCAAAAAAAAAAAAAACATTTCCCCTCCCATCTCACTAAAAATATTGATTAAACAAAGCCAAGCCTGGGGAAGGTGGTGGGAAACAAGGCCAAAGGAGCTAAACATTGATAAACTTAATTAAATTTCTAATGAAAACAGAGGCAGCCCGTGGTGATTACTCTGTGTAACTGAGACTAATACACCAATTAGGATAATTCATCCCCTGGTGCTCTAAACACAGCTCCAAACTTAATCCATACTTCTTCTCACATGTCAACAGCACATTTGGGGGCTCGGAGAGCTCCTGGGATGGCCAGAGGCTTTTCCATGGAATTTCCTCCTCCACCAGCTCCAGGAATTTGTTTTCTTTTCTTCCTTTATCTCCCACACTCCATGAAACCAGCCCAGGATTTTATTAAGCAGGGAAAACATTATTTGTGCTGGGGAAAAAAGGAACAACGGATGGAGAAATTCCGGTTTTTTGGGGGGGATGAGTGAAGCCTCCTGAACTGGGTGAAGCTCAGACCGTTTCCAACACCAGGCCCAAAAATGGAGAAAACCCTCAGGAAATGGGAAAAATCCTCAAGGAAATGGAAAAAATCCTCAAGGAAATGGAAAAAATCCTCAAGGAAATGGGAAAAATCCTCAAGGAAATGACAAAAATCCTCACACTGGTCTCCTGTTTTTGGGGTTGGTGTTGGAAACTCGACTGAGACATCCGGGTCAGGCACAGCAGAACCCAATCAGCTTCTTCCCAAAGACAGAAAATCCATGGGATGTTGAATTTATAAAGCTCCATTTATAAAATGTCTGGGTTTGAAGGAGCAGAACTGCAGCAGCAGTTTGTGTTTGGGACCCTCACAACGCAGCTCTGGGCCAGATTCATCCTTTTTTTTTTGTGTGATTTCCCAGAAGTTTTGGGGAAGTTTTGCCATCTCTGCCCACAGATAAATGCAGCTCTGCAGGGAATGGGGCTGGGAGAGCTCAGGGATGGCTCTGGGGTTCCTGGAAACAAATCCTGAGCTGAGAATAAAGAAAACCAAACATTTCTCAGCTCAGGCTGTCACCTCAGCCCAGCCTGGCTGCAGTGGCTGCTCCAAACAAACACCAGCTCGGGCAATTAGCAACACTTAATTTGGAAAATTAGCTAATGGAATCAACGATGTCTTTTAATTTGCCAGGCAGTATTTTACAGGGATTCATTTTCTGCCTCTCCACCCTCTCAAATTATCTTCAGGTGCTGTTTTGAATGTTTATTCTGGAATTATCAGCACTGAACGTGACCCCCCCAGAGCCTCCAGGGAATTTTGGGGGGCCTGGGATGGGAGGAAGGGACAGGAATTGTCCTGGACCAGAAAAAAAAAGGAGCCAGATCTTCCTTGTGCCACCAAAATTTCTTGGTTTTCAGATTTTTCAGGCTGGGTGTGAAGCTGCTCTGCTGCTCTCTGTGCCACGAGTCTGGTCCTGGATATTCTCCATTTCCTGAGCATCTTCTCCATTTCCTTGAGGGTCTTTTTTCATTTACTTGAGGATTTTCTCCATTTCTTCAAAGATCTTCTCAATTTCCTGAGGATTTTCTCCATTTCCTCAAAGATTTTCTCCACTTCCTGAGGATTTTCTCCATTTCCTGAGGATTGTCTCAATTTCATGAGGATTTTATCCATTTCTTCAAGGTTTTTTTTCCTTTTCTCCATTTCTTCAAGGATTTTCTCCATTTCTTCAAGGTTTTAGGGTTTTTTTTGTTTTGTTTTGTTTTGTTTTTGTTTTTGTTTTTGTTTTTGTTTTTTTGTTTTGTTTTATGTTTTTGTTTTGTTTGGTTTTTTGGTTTTTTTCTCCATTTCCTGAGGGTTTTCTCCATTTCCTCCAGGATCTTCTCCCCTTTCCCCCTCCAATCCCAGCAGAAGCCCCACCACAAACCCAAATCCACCAACCCTTTCCCAGCTCCTCGTCCTGCCCAACCTGCGGATTTCCTGTAAATTAAACCCAGAAAAGTTCCATTTTCAGCAGGGAAATCTCCATTTCAGCAGAAATTGGAGCTCCTAAAACCAGAAATTACCCCAGAGGTACAAGCCCAGCTCGGAGCCACCTCCCAACAGCTGCTTCAGGAGCCCAAATTTGACTGAATTAATAATTTTAAGTCGATTCAGAAAAGTAACTCGCTCTCCTAAGCCACGGGAATTAGCAGGCAGAGCCCAGAGAATGGAAAGAATAAAAGAATAAATCCTCTGCCAGAATCTGAAGAACAGAACACAGCCTCTATTTTTATTTTGACATCCTTAAGGTCAGAACAGCATCAAGGGAGGGGTGGAAATTAAAAGGTATTTCCTCTGAAGACGTTATTTTACAACACTTTTCACTTGTAGCTCGTTAATTTTCACGGCAGAGCTGCCTTTGCAACGTGAATTAAAGAAACAGATAAAAAAAAAAATAAAAGTCTGGTGCCTCTAACTGTACCAAGGGCCCCGTGCACACTCCTGTGCCTTTGATGAGAAACATTAAACATTTTTAATTTAGCACATCAATTTGAAAATCTAATTTTTTTTAATGCTTTGTAGCAGCAGACGCTTTTCACGGCGCTGTCACGACCACAGAAGAATTATGAGAAACTTGAACCGCGAAAAGTAAATTAGAAAAATCTCATTTCGGTTACTCTAAAAAAAGAGGGGGGAAATTAGATTTTGATTAAAATCACTCACACATACAATTTTAGGTAAACTAATTTAGCAAGACTGACTATATAATTTTTTTTTAATTTTTTTTAAATTTTTTTTTTTCCTCCACGTCCTTTCTCAGCAATGAATGGCCTTGGAATGGCCAAGGAGAGGAATTGCTGATCCTGGGATTTTCCTTGCCCATTGCCTGGGAGGTCAAGGAAAACCCATGGAAAATGGGGTTAATTCCTTGATTTAAGGGGCTTCTTGTGTTCCTTGAGGGTCCTTGGGGCTCTCCTGATCCTCTGGGAATGGCACAGAAATCTGGGAATGCAGAAATCCATCAGGACAGGCGCAGCCCTGGTCTGTGCCTGAGCGGTTTTGGTTTTCTGAAATTCCTCTCCCAGAGAATTTTCTGTAAAGAGGAGAAATGTTTTTGTAGCTGTAACTTTGTTATTCATTCCTTTCCCCAGGAGGGACTTCTCCTTGATGTCCCTCTGCTCTGACCAATGGCAGTGAAGAGGTTTTGCCTTTTCACCAATCCCATTGGTCTGTGTGAAATGGTATAAAAGGGAGACACATCCCAGAAATAAAGGAGTCATTTCCAGCCCTCTGAATTCGGAGTCTGTGTCGCTGTGGTGTAAAACAGCATCAGACAGGGAGGAGGCAGCAGCACAGACCCAGCACCACCCGAATTTGGGATTTTTGTCAGAACAGCTTCAAAGCAACCCCCAGGCCCTGCCTCCGTTAAACCTGGGAGATGAAAGGATCATCTCAGGCACCGCTGGGGAATTTGAGACAGAACACTCTGTCATTTATTGTCCACACAGAGGAGGTCTCCTGGTTTGGGGCAGCTCAGCTCCATGGGAATGTTCATTTCTGCCCGATTTTGGGAACAGGATTTTCCTGGCTGTGGTCAGGAGCCAGGTCAGGGCACACACGAGGCCTCCGGGGCTGCAGTTTTCATCTCAGCTCTGGGAGATGGACAAATCCCGAGTCAGAACTGGTTAAAGACAGTGGATGGAGTTACCTGAAGTTACTTTACATTTTATTTTTATATAAAAATATATATAATATATATATATAAAACAATATTAAAAATATAATATATAGTGTAAATATAAAATGTAAAATATAATGTATAATATAAAATATAAAAAATAATGTATAATATATAATACATAATACATAATACATAATACATTATATATATGATATATGATATATGATATATGATATATGATATATGATATATGATATATCATATATCATGTATTGTGTATTATGTATTATGTATTATATATTATATATTATATATTATATATTATATATTATATATTATATATTATATATTATATATTATATATTATATATTATATAAGGTATACTTTATAAGGTATAATATATAAGGTTTAATGTATAGTATATTGTGTATTATATATCACATATCACATATCATATATATTATATGATATATTATCTATTATCTATTATCTATTATATATATTCTATATTCTACATTATCTATTATCTATTATACATTATACATAATGCATTAGATATTAGATATTAGATATTAGATATTAGATATTAGATATTAGATATTATAACAGGGCCGACCCCTCTGCTGATCACCTTCCCAGCCCTTTCTATTTCTTTTCCTGCGATTAAAGCACACAAACCCTGAGGCAGATCCCGTCCCTGTTCCCATCTTTTCCCAGCCACGCTCTCTGTAACGTGTCCCTTTTCACCCATTAAACACAAATTCCTGCCGTGACCATCTGGGACTATTCCATCTGGGACTATTCTACTCTGTGCAGAGAAGAGTCCCCCTTTTATCCTGGGACATTTCCCTGATCCTCCTTTCCCTGTCCTTGCCCTTGTCCCCTCCCAAACCTCACTGTCCATCCCTTCAGCTGCCGAAATCCTGAAATAACCAGGAGCCAAAGGCGCCGTCACGGCACGAGCCGATGATTTCAGACCTAAAACTGGGTTTGTTTTCGGAGGAGGAGTCACAGCGTGGGGTTATTTTTTCGATTTTTGTGGGTTTTTTCCGAGTCATTTTGAAAGTTTTGGGGGTTTTTTTAGCCCAGATGTCACAGCTTTGGGCCCTGCAAAAGGGGATTTGGGATCTCGGGGTTCCTCTGTCACCTCCGGAGAGTCTGGAGGGTCCGTGGGGTTTGGGATCACACCTGGCCAGGGTGGGGAGGCAGGAATGTCACCCCCAAACCCTGGGAATGTCACCCCCAATCCCAGGAATGCCACCCTCAGTGCCGGGAATGTCACCCCAAAACCTTGGGAATGTGTCCCCAACCCCGGGAATGTCACCTCCAGTCCAGCAGTGTCACCCCAATCCCGGCAATGTTACCCCCAGTCCTGGCAATGTCACCCCCAATCCCAGCAGTGTCACCCCCAAAGCCTGGGAATGTCACCACAGTCCGGGTAATGTCACCCCAGTCCCAGGAATGTCACCCCCAGTCCAGCAAAGTCACCCCAGCCCTGCAGTGTCACCCCCAGTCCATCACTGTCACCCCATCCCAGCAGTGTCACCCCTGCCCAGCAGTGTCACCCCAGCCCAGCAGTGTCACCCCAGCCCAGTAATGTCACCAGTCCAGCAGTGTCACCCCAGTCCAGCAGTGTCACTCCAGCCTGGCAACATCTCTCCAGTCCAGCAGTGTCACCCCCAGCCCAGCAGTGTCACCCCAGTTCATCACTGTCCCCTCAGCCCAGCAGTGTCACTCCAGCCCTGCAGTGTCACCCCAGCCTGGCAATGTCACCCCAGCCCAGTAATGTCACCAGCCCAGCAGTGTCACCCCAGCCCAGCAGTGTCACCCCAGCGCGTTGTGTCCCAGCGCACCTGCTGGGGTCGGGCTGCAGCTCAGCAAGGCCCGGCTTTACCTCCGGGTTTACCTCCGGGTTTAAGGTTTTCTTTCCCAAAAAACCCGAATTGGGGGATTTTGCGGCGACTGCGCAGCGCCACCCGCGGGCCGCGGCGGTGAAGCTTTTTTTAATGATTTCATTAATGATTTCATTAATGATTCCCATTAATGAACGAATCGCCGCAGAGCTGCAGGATCCAGGGGATGGTCCCAGCTCCAATCCCGCCCTTGGCACGGGATAACTCCTGCCGGAATTCCTGCTGGAGCTGTGCATCCCACCGGGAGCGTCTGAACGGGCAGCCCGAGCTCTGGAGCGGCAGGTGGATGTCGCTGCCCCTGGAAGCGAAGGCTGGAACCTTCCCTGTGGCCGTGGCCGCATCTGGGGGCTGAGAAGGCTGGAGATGTGAGGGTTGGGCTGATCACAGCCGCTGCTCTGAGCTCCTGCTCGTGTGCCCGGGATTTCTGCACCAGGGGCTGGGTGAGCACAGAGGTTCATCCAGGGCTGGTTGTGTTCCTGTGCTCCCAGGGATGGTTTATATTCCTCTGTCCGTGATTTCTGCACCAGGGACTGGATGAACATAAATCCATATGGCTCATCCCCGGCTGGTTTTGTTGCTGTGTCCAGGATTTCTGCACCAGGGGCTGGATGAGCACAGACCCACATGGCTCATCCAGGGATGGTTTGTGTTCCTCTGTCTGTGATTTCTGCCCCAGGAGCTGGATGAACACAGAACCTGTGGCTCACCCAGGGCTGGTTGTGTTTCTGTGTCCATGGTTCATCCAGGGACGGTTTGTGTTCCTGTGCTCAGGATTCCTGCACCAGGAGATGGATGAACAGAGATCCATATGGCTCATCCAGGGCTGGTTCCAGGAGTGTTCCTGAGCTCAGGATTCCTGCACCAGGGACTGGATGAGCACAGATCCACGTGGCTCATCCAAGGCTGGTTCCAGCAGTGTTCCTGTGCTCGGGATTTCTGCCCCAGGAACTGGATGAACATAAATCCATATGGCTCATCCAGGGCTGGTTGTGTTCCTCTGTCCAGGATTCCCTCACCAGGAACTGGATGAACATAAATCCACATGGCTCATCCAGGGCTGGTTGTATTCCTGTTCTCCCAGGGATAATCGTGTTCCTGTTCTCCCAGGGATATTTGTGTCCCTGCGGATTTATCCTGCCCATCTCTCATACTTGGTTAAAGATCTAACCCCTGCAGACCCCCCGGTGTTGGTGCCAGTGTTTGCACAAACTCCAGCGAGTTTTAACAACTCCAGCAGAGTAATTGGACACATTTATTACTGTCAGTGCACTCAGGGAGGGAGACTCCAGACCACACCGATTTTTTCTCCTTCTAAGAAACACAACAAAAAGCCAAATAAACCAAGGGGAACGCTGCTGCTTTCATTCGGGGGAGGTGGAATCCAAACCTCGTTAGCCCTGGCTCCCTGACCCGGGCTGGAGCTCACTAATGACGCCGAGCCCGGCGCAGGAGCGGGGCTAACGAGCTCCACACTGACAGCGGGATTTGGCAGCTCCGGCCTCAAAGTCTTCAAACTCTCAGGGTCGTTATCGGCTGATCCTGGGAAAATCCCTCCCGGCCCTAATTACACATCTGGGGAGTGAGGAGCAGCTGGATGGGCTCCGGGGTTCTCACCTGTCACTGGGGACACGGAATGAAGGACACGCACACAGTCAGCTGTCAGGGCAAGAAAAGAGCACAGTTCATTTTCTGACCTGCGTTTATAGAGATTCTGGACAATGACCAGGGATTGGAGGGTAAGGTTGTCACTTCTTCCAGCACACTGGTCAAACTAGACGTCCATCAGTTTGTCCCTCCTCAAGAGAGGACATGAAGGGCACTTTACTTTTGTTTACCTGAAATCTGTGAGAAACTCCACTACAAAAATGCCAACATCAGAAGGCTGGACACGATCCAGGCGACAGCTCACCCTTTCCCTGTTAAATAATAGGAAAAAGAAAAAAGGAAAATGAACAATGTCCAGTGTCAGCTTGTGGAGGTACCATCAGAGCGATCACTCATGTTGTCTGCACTCACCTGTCTGTGCTGTGGGTGTTTTTCCCCCAGGACAGAACAGGTTCCAGCTGGGCCTTGGGAAGGGTTTGGGGATGCTGCAGGTGAGAGCAAAGCTCAGGGCAGGTTCAGAGCACTGAATAAATCCCGGTGGAAAATCAGCGTGGACACGGCCTGGTCCTGCCAGGATTCCCTGGGGAGGATTCCCTGGGGAAGATTCCCTGGGGAAAATTCCTTGGGTCTTCCATGTCCTGACCTCGAGGAGGTGTCCAGGTGCTTCTCTGGGTCAGACCCTACCCCAACCTTCAAATCACAGCCATTAAAGCCAATTATTGGCTGGGTTATGGATAAAGGGTGGCTCAGTGACCACAGAGCGCACAGGACACACCTCGAGAGCTCTCCCCAGGGGAAGGAGGGAGGAACCACTTCCCAACATTTTAAGGAGAGGACGAAGCAAATAAAGAGGAATAAAAGCTTCAGGACGTGCCTGGTGTCTGCCATCAGAGGGTGGCTCAGAGCAGAGACACCCCAGGGACACCTCAGGGAATATTTTGGCTTCAAGAACCAGCTGGAATTGCACAGGGATGCACAAACAACCTTGGCCAAACGGCATGAGCCAGAGGGGACGGGGGAAAAGGAAAAATAAATAAATTCCAGCGCTCGAGAGTGTCTGATGCTATTTTGTCTTTTGATGTTTGTTTTGTGCTCGGTGCCAGCAGTTTGTGTCAGCTCTGCTGCACGCTGCCAAGGCTATTATTCGGCCTGATTCCTGCTCTGGGTATTTTTAGCAGCAGCAGCGGATCTTTAATCACGGGGTGATTGTTTTCGGGGCTGGTTTTATTTCCTGCGTGTCCAAAAGCAGAGCTGAGGGTCGGGTCCGAAGGCTCCGTGATGATCCCGCAGCAGAGAGGACACAGAGGGAGGGGTGGGATAAACCCCGAGGCCCTTTGGGAGAAGGATATTTAATTTAGCTGGGATTTAATTCCCTGCCCTCTGCTCCATCCACCTTTTTCCCGTGGAATGCTGAATCCAACCCGTGACCAGGCTGAGCAGAGCAGAGCCTCCTCTGATATCCAGAACCTGGAAATTCAATATTTATGTGATGACAGGAGCAAATCACAGCCACAGCCGAGACCTTGCCGTGCTCCCATTGCTGTGCTGATGCCTCAAGTTTTAATTCCGTGTATTTCAGGTTCTGTGGTGCCCAGGGAGCAGCTCTGAGCTCACAGTCAGTGTCACTCAGCTCTGCACAGACAAAACAAAATCCTTCTCCTGCCAGTGACAACTGGGACAAGTTTTCAGCCCCAAAGCACAAACAAGAGTGGCTGAAGGGAGGAACAAGGAGGATGGGACCTCACAACCCGCAGCTGGAATTGGACAATTAAACCCCAAGATGCAAATGGACCAAAACTTAGAAAAGTGTGAGTGAGACCTTGTGACCGGTCAGCCATTTTGTGACCATTTTGGGCCCATTTTGTGACCATTTTGGGCCCATTTTGTGCCCATTTTGTGCCCATTTTGGGTCCACCTTGGGTGCAGCCCCAGCCAGGCTCTTGTCCTGCCCAAGGTTTACCTTTAAAGTCCTTCCAGTAAATCTCTGCTTCATTCTCCAGCTCTGTCCAGTCTGTTCCAGCTCAGCCTTCCCAGCAGTGTCTCAGATGATTTCTGGGGCTGGAGAATTCCCGAGGGAGCAGCAGACGCAGAACCAGCCTTGACTTTTCATCAGAGGCTCTGAAATTCGGGGTTTAAGAACCGCAGCAAGGTGAGACACTGACCTTGAATTTGTTCCCCCCTGCGAGGTGAATCTCGCCAGGAAAACGCTGATTTTGGAGCACAAAGCTCCCAGGAATTTCAGGGATTTTGATTTTGGAGCGCAAAACTCCTGTGAATTTCGGGGATTTTGATTTTGAAGCACAAAGCTCCCGTGAATTTCAGGAATTTTGATTTTGAAGCACAAAACTCCTGTGAATTTCGGGAATTTCACTGCTCTGTCAGTGCCTGTGTGTGATAAAAGCATTGAACAACAGAGCCCCGGGATCAGAGGCTTCAGAGGAGCTCAGGGAAACCTCCGGTGATTATCTGGATCAATTCGGGAATGCGGAATTGATGGGGAAAAAACCCAAAAAAACTTTCCAGGAGCACAGCTGCTCTGGCAGCGCATCTGGAGGGATCCTGCTGCTGGATTTTTCACCCTCACACATGGAATCCACAGCCAGGCCCAACTGCAAAGCAAAATTCCAGCGAAAATGAGATTTTTCCTGCACGCTCAGGATGGGCTGAAAGCTCCCACCTGTCTGCTGGGAACCGAGATTTTAATTCCTGGTCGCCCTTTTTTTTCTTTTTTTTTCTCTCAAAACTTCCCCCATTTTCTCCAGATGGAGCTAAAGTTGCTTTAATTAGCTTTAAAGTGGCAGAGGGCGGGGATAGGATGGGATTGGGGGAATGTGAAAAAGTTCCACTCTTTTGGGAAAATTTATAAGTTTAACAAAAATAAAAATAGACAATTTAAGAGAGAGAAAAAGCAAAAGTTTCTCGGCCGAGGGTGCCTGACATAAAGTCAGCCAGCAGCACACTTTCCACCCTTTCAGACTTTGATGTTTAAGGATTGCTGTGTCCTTTCAGTCATCTCAACTGGTGGATTTATTTGTGGGTGGCTCTGCTCTGTCTGGTGACGTGGGTCTCATAAATTTCCTCCCGGAGGTTTTTTGGTTGTTTTCATTTTGATAAAAAGACCCTTGGAGTTAGAGCAGGTTTTTAGGCAGGGTTACAAGGTGATGACTTTTCCCTCATACTTTGTGGCTTGCTCAGTTTTAGATGTCACAAAGAAGAAAAAAAAATCCATTTTTTACTATTTACACTGTGTCACCATCAGAAAATACATTTATCGCTTTTTTAAACTTGGTTAATAAAACATAGCACAGCACAATTATACATACAGCATTCATTCTAATATCTGTGAAAAGCCAACTTTATAATATGTGGAATTCCTCCCTGTGAGGGTGGTGGGATGGAATTCCCAGAGAATCCATCCCTGGAGGTGTCTCAGGCCAGGCTGGGCTGGTGGGAGGTTTTCTAAACCCAATTAATAAAACATAATACAGTACAATTGTACACAGAGTATTCATTCTAATACTTGGGGAAAGTCGACTTTATAATATGCATTTCCAACAGGGGAATTTCCCTGTTTTCCTGTTAAATAATTGGAGAATTCCCAGGAATTCCTCCCTGTGAGGGTGGCGGGATGGAATTCCCAGAGAATCCACCCTTGGAGGTGTCTCAGGCCAGGCTGGGTGGTGGGAGGTGTCCCAAAGATGGGATTTTGGGCAGATCCGAGTCCTGGCTGCTGCTCCTGGGGGTGTCCCCTGTTCTCCCTGAGCCCCCGGCAGCTTCTCTGTGTAATTAACGGGATAATTAATCCCTGCCCAGAACATTTCCCTTCCTTCAATACAGCCCGTGGAAGGATTAAAGCTGATCAAACACAGATGCTGGTGGTGGGGAGCTCCTCCAGTCCCAGATGGAGGCAGGAAGGGGCAGCAAAGGGAGGAGAAATTTAATGGAATATTCTGCAAAATGCGGGAGAAAGGGAGAAAGGGCAGCTGAGGAAAAGCTGCTCCTGCCAGAATCAGAGCGGGGAAAGTTATTCCAAATTATTTCCTGGTGGTTTCCTGCATGGGGAATTGGCTCAGCAAGGCCTGAGAGGTGTGTGGAGATATTTATAAATAAATAAGTAAATAAAAAATTACTTATTTTGTAGTATATTTTATTATATAATATTTTATATTATTTTAATGTTATTATATATTATTAGTAAATGTATTGGTATATTAATTAAAGCATACATTTTATATTATACATCCTACATGATATATGATATATGATATTTTATGTTACATGTTATATATGTCATATGTTATATCATATTTATATTTACATATTATAATAGAATGCTTTATATAATCTATAAACTATATATAAATATGTAAAATATACAAATAAAAATAAAATTGATTTTATATATTATAATATATAAATAAATAATATATATAATAAATATATAAAAATAATGCATGATATACAATAATACAATAATACATTAATATATAATATATATAATTATACTATATACTACATAATATATAATCTATAGTATATATTTTTAGTATATAAAAATATTTATTATATATATATATTATATAAAAATATAAAAATATAAAAATATAATGTATATATAAAAATTCCACATTCTGTGCATAACCATCAGCGGCAAGCCGCAGAAATTGGGGCCTGAAGGAGGAGGGAAGTTTGCAGGAGAGAAGGAAACTCAGTCCCCACCGCTCTCAGGACACTTCCATTGAACCAGCGTGAAAACGAAGCCGTTTCCTCCTTCCCCGCTCTCGGAGCGGCCCCAACCGGCCCAAAGTCCCCCCAAACACGGAGCTGATGGAAGCTGAAAGCTTCGGGAGCCGGAGGGATGGAAATTCCCTTTTCTTTCAGCCGGTAATTGCCTCCCCTCCGTCTGCCCAGGAACCTGCGCCTTTTCTAATTTGCAGCGCTTTGAAAAGTCGCTTTTTTTTCTTCTTTTCTTTCTACCCGCCCGGCAGAATCGCTGAGGTTGGGATTTTTTTATTTTTTATTTTTCTGTGCCAGTCAACACGATGGGTTTTAGCTGCCGGCCTGGCCGCACAAAGGAGAGATGGGGACGGGGAAAAAAGCGGCCAGGGTTTGGATTTGGGATACGGCAGGGGAAGAATGGATTTTAATAGCTAAATTTAGAGTTTAAATAGAACCCTTCACCGCCGACTCTGTGCCCTCTCGGGTCACTCTGCACCCGCTGGGTCACCGTGTCCCCGCTTTGTCCCCTGTCCCTGTCGGTGCCGCTGTCCCTGCCAGCCGGGGCCGTGCAGGTGATAAAAGCTCCAAACCGCCTCCCTGGGAGGGAACAGCCCCATCCCTGAATTCGGTGGATTCCCATTCCTGGATTCCGTGGATTCCCATCCCTGGATTCCACAAATTCCTGTCCCGGGAACAGCCCCATCCCTGGAATCTGTGGATTCCTGGGGATTCCAGGGAACAGCCCCATCCCTTGATTCCCGGGGTGCAGGAAGGGAACACTCTGAAATTTTCGTGTCTGGGAATCGAAAGGGAAAGGGAAAAGAAAGGGAAAGGGAAAGGGAAAGGGAAAGGGAAAGGGAAAGGGAAAGGGAAAGGGAAAGGGAAAGGGAAAGGGAAAGGGAAAGGGAAAGGGAAAGGGAAAGGGAAAGGGAAACAAAAGGGAAAGGGAAAGGGAAAGGAAATGGAAAGGGAACAGAAGGGAAAGGAGCAGGGCCCTGCTGCTTTGGCTGAAGGCAGAACAGGAGCAGGCAGCTCTGCCCTTCCCTGAACAAACCCATCTGCAACACTTCCACTTTGAATCCAAACAATCTCTGGGCTTTGGGATTCGGCAGCAAACCGGCTCCGGGTCCATAATCCCAGCTCCTGATGTTTGGGGGTGTTGGGATTTGGAGCTAATTAATTCAGCCACCTGTAATTTTTGCTCAGATGTGCTGCCTGCCTTTTTTTCCTTGGATGTACAATATGCTTTGGAAGGCTGCAGACGGAGCCAGCCTGAATCCCAACCCCTCTGTGCAGCCTTTTCTCCCTCAAAAACCTTTCCCTTATTTTTGTTTATTCAAGCTTTTTCATGTTCCTTCTTCCTTTCTCCCACCTCCCTCCTGCTGCTCTCTCCCTCTTCTGCTCTGTCCTTGCTCAGAAACAAGCCCAGCAACAACAAAAATCTGACTTTCAGCCAGTGGTTGAGCTTTTCCTGGCTGGAATTCTCTTTTCCCTGCAGGGCTGGCCGCAGGATGATGCTCCCAGCGCTGTCCCAGTGCCCCTGGCTGGTTTTATCTGGGCACAAAAAGCTCCAGTGCCGAGGGTTCCTGTCGGGAGCAAGGCTCCGGGTGATAAATATTGCAGGATTGAGCAAGCCCAGGAGTCTTGTCCTGATTTCCGTCCCTCGGCAGGGAGAGGATGGGAGAAGAATGAAAAGATAATTGGTTTGGAGCGTGGAGAAATTAACTGGAAAAGGTTAATCCGTTCTTTTTGAGGCCAAGGGAAAAGTTGGCCGGAGCTGCGCGGGCAGGAAGGTCCTGGAGGCCACAGAACTCTTCCCTGGGGGAATAAAGAAATAAATTCCAACAGCTAAAGCTGGAGAAGGATTTCCCACAGCTGGAGAGCCTGGAGCTGTCCTTTCCCAGAGCTGTCCGTGGGGTCAGGAGATCCCAATCCCATGGATATTCCATTAAATCCAACATTTCCCTGTTCTCTGACTCTGACCAACTCCCAGAGCTGATGATTTAGGACAATTTAGGATGATTTAGGATGATTCAGGATGGGTCAGGGTGATTCAGGACGATTTAGGATGATTCAGGATTTATGATGATTTAGGATGATTTAGGATTTAGGATGATTTAGGATGATTTAGGATAATTTAGGATGATTTAGGATGATTTAGGATGATTCAGGATGATTTAGGAGGATTTAGGAGGATTTAGAAGGATTTAGGATTATTTATGATGGTTCAAGATTTAGGATGATTTAGGATGATTTAGGATTTAGGATGATTTAGGATGATTTAGGATTATTTAGGATTTAGGAAAATTTATGATGATTTAGGATGATTTAGGATTCAGGAGGATTTCAGATGATTTAGGAGAATTTAGGATTCAGGATGATTCAGGACGATTTCTGTCACTTCCCAGGTGCTGCGCTGACTGCTCCAGCCAGCTGAGGGAAACCACGCAGCAAAATCTGGGGAAATAAAAAAATTCTGGATTTCTGGATGGGAGAGAACTCCCTCAGCAATATTTCCTGGGGTGGCAGTGACCTCTCCCCAAAATATCCAACCCCTCCCGCTGTAAACGGCGGCGGCGCTGACACCACGGGACCTGCCCTGATTTATTCACACCGGCCCCAGGAAGATTTCCTCATTATTATCACCCAAAATGAAAACCCCGCGGAGAAAACAGAGGATCTTTGAGGTGCTGGGATGGTTCATCCGGCCCAGACAACTTCCAGAAACTCGGAGGAAGGAAAACACTGGGGCTGAGGAGAGGATGAGTGATTGAGGCTGGGGATGAGAAGGTGTAATTACAATTAGCTGCACAAGAGCGTTAATCACGGCCAGAACCACGCGTCAGCGCTTCCCGAAAGGGAAGGGAGCAGTGATGAAGTGGCCCCAAAAACCACTTTTGTGACAAAAAGCCTGCAGGAGAAGGATGGGAGGGGAGCAGAGGCCAAGCCCTGGATGTTTCCCATTGCCTCCCGAGTTCTCCAGGGAAAGCAGAGCTGGGGGTCCTGCCCTGACCCCCTGCATCGGGAAAAACCCGATTTTTCCACCAGGAAATTGGGATTTGGGCTCCCAGCACTCGGATTGCTCGGCTCTGTCGGGCTCTTGCTTTGCAGCAGGGTCGGGATCAGACCCGCAGCCTCCTCCCCTCTGCCAGGCCCTGCGGCCAAAGGGGGATTTTCTACCCCACAGTCTGATTTTGGGAGCCCTTTGTGCAGCCCCTCAGTTCCCTGGGGAGCTTCTTGGGCTGGGGCTCGGCCCCTGCTCCTTTCTGCTTTACAGGACCTTTTTACAGGATTCCAGTAAATTCTCCCTGAGTAACCCCTGAGTTATCTGTGAGTTACCCCTGAGTTAACCCTGAGTGACCCCTGACTTATCTGTGAGTTACCACTGAGGTCTCTCAGAGTGACCCCTGAGTTACTCCTGAGTTAACCCTGAGTTCTCACTGAGTTACCCCTGAGTTATCTGAATTATATGTAAATTCTCCCTGAGTTACCCCTGAGTAACCCCTGAGTTAACTCTGAGTGACCCCTGAGTTACTCCTGAGTGACCCCTGAGATATCTGTGAGTTACCCCTGAGTTATCTGTGAGTAAGTTACCCCTGAGTTAATCCTGAGTGACCCCGAGTTACTCCTGAGTTAACTCTGAGTTCTCACTGAGTTACCCCTGAGTTATCTGAATTATTTGTGAATTCTCCCTGAGTTATCCCTCAGTAACCCCTGAGTTACACCTGAGTTAACTCTGAGTAACCCCTGAGTTACCCCTGAGTTACACCTGAGTCATACCTGACTTACACCTGTGTAACCCCTGAATTACCCCTGATTTACCCCGAGTCATGCCTGGGTTACCCGGAGTTATCCCTGAGTTAACCCTGAGTTATCTGTGAGCTCTTCCTGAGTAACCCCTGAGTTATCCCAGGCTCTCTCACGTTCCAGGGAAGGCAAGGGCCTGTAATTTATCTTGCATGAAATGAGCCCGTTGGAATGGCCTGGAAAAGCCAAGCCATTAATTCAAAATCGCTCCTGGACTCTGCAGAGCCGCTGCTGTAAAAGTGATGGGATTTTAATGCTATTTTTATTTTTCTTTTTAATTTTCTTTTTTATTTTGTCCTGCTGCAGTCACAGCTCCGGCTGCCCCTGAAAGCAGCTTCACCTCAGCAGTCACCTGTGAACAATTGAATAAGTTTGCTGAGTGTAAATCCTCATCTTTAAACTCATTAAAGTGCGCCCAGCCTCTCCGGGAGCCATTTGACAAACTCCCCTGAGCAGCCAAGTCGTGTTTATTATGATTATTATTACTATTATTATTTTCCTCTCGGCTCCATCTGCAATGTAAACACCATCACGTTTTAATTATCTGTTTGAAGAGGAGATTTCCGAGTGAATCCCGCAGGAACCTGGCCGGGCATGACAACGGGAATGTCCCTGCAGGGGAGAGGGAGGAATCCAAATGGGGCAGGGCTGGAGGCCAGGGGCAGAAATCCCCCACAAATGGGGCCAGAAATCCCCTAAAAGTGTGGCCATGAAAACCCAAAAGTGGGGCCAGAAATCCTCTAGAAATGGGGCCAGAAATCCCCAAGTGGAGCCAGAAATCCTCCACAAGAGGGACCATGAGTCCCCTACAAGTGAGGCCAGAAATCCCCAAGTGGGACCATGAATCCCCCAAAACTGGGGAAAAAAATCCCCCATAAGTGGGGCCAGAAACACCCACAACTGGGGCCATGAATCCCCCACAACTGGGCGGGGAGCAGATGGATTCCACCCTCCAGGAAGGGTTTTCCAGGTTTATCCACAGCTCGGGGCAGGCAGGGGCTGGCAAAGGTTGTTTCTGTGGGTTTGGTGCAGGGTTTGTCCCCCGTGGCACCAAGGAGGGACTGAGGGATCATCCTGAGGGAATGGGAATTCCTGGGTTGCCATGGAGCCTACCCAGGAGGGCTGAGATCCCACAAGGCAGCGGGATCCTGGGAATCCCGGCATTCCCAGTCTTTCCCTTCCCTTCTTCCTATTCCCATCCCTCCTTCTCAGCCCATTCTATCCCTTCCCAGTCCATTCCCATCCTTCCTTCCCAACCCATTCCCAACCTTCCTTCCCAGTCCATTCCCATCCTTCCTTCCCAACCCATTCCCATCCTTCCTTCCCAGTCCATTCCCATCCCTCCTTCCCAGCCTTTCCCATCCCTTTTTCCCCTCCCACAGCCCCAAACCCGCCCTGTGCTCGCTCTCTCCCACCCCACAAAAGGAACTGGAACTCTCTGAACTTTTCTGGCTTTTCCGTTCCTTTCCTCCCCCTTCTCCCATCCAGGATTTTTCCAGGATCCCCCTGGACTGACCCAGGGCAGGGAACAGGAAGGTTCAGCCTCTGGCTCAGGTGAGCAAAGGTGCAAAAAGGAATCCGTGAGTTGGAGTGAGGAGGGATGGAAACAGAGCCAGGAGGGAATTGTTGAAAACCTGAAAATTTCTGTGCTGTGCTGAGCTCCCAGAGCTGTCCTTGGGGTGTGGAGACCCCAATCTCATGGATATTCCATTAAATCCATCATTTCCCGGTTCCCTGCGCTGTGCTGAGCTCCCAGAGCTGTCCTTGGGGTCTGGAGACCCCAATCTCATGGATATTCCATTAAATCCATCATTTCCCGGTTCCCTGCGCTGTGCTGAGCTCCCAGAGCAGTCTGTGGTGACAGGAGATCCCATCCCTATGCATATTCCATTAATTGCAGCATTTTCCTGTTCTCTCTGCTCAGCACAGCACAGAGAATAATAAAAAGTCACTTTTATTTCTTGAACTTGAAGTAAACTCAGCTCTGTGACCTCCCTGGCCCAGCTCTGCCGGCCTCACCCCGGGCTTTAAAGTTCTGCATTTTCCCTTTCAAAGGAGAGGAGGAATTTCCATTCCCATGCCAGAACCAGGGTGTCCATCCCAAAATCCCCAAAATAATTCCCAAGTCCCTCCACGCCAGGGAACTCTCGATGCTCCCAGGGCTCTTCTCCCCCTTCCCGTGCCCCAGCTGGAAAATCCCAGGTGACCCCAACACCTGAAAATTGAGGGATCCCAGAAACTTGGGCCCCTCTGGTTCCTGCAAAGCCCCGGAATTCCCGTGGGAGGGAAGGCCCTGGGAAATGGGAGATGAGAATATGAACACCCCCAGGGCTCCTAAATAAAATAAAAATTGATTTTTAATAACTCTAACCACCTCTTCAGCTTCCATCAGTCTCCTCCTCGGCTTTACAGCACTGGGCATGAAGAATACGAGGATTTGAAGAATTAACTGAATTAATGAGGGGTGGTTATTAATGTTCAGAGCTCAATAAAAGAGAGAGAGAGAGGGGAGAAATAAAACTCACCCAGAAATGAGCTGAAAATAAGGGCAATCCTTCATTTCCCCAAAACGAGATACGCTGAGTTATTGCTGTGCTGAAAACTGGAGGAATGGGAATAAATCCCTGTCCTGAGCTGGGAAATCCTCTGTGAGGAAATGTCCAGGGCAGGTGTAGGGACATCTGTGGAGGGCGAGGAGAGGGAACTCTGCAGACCTGAGACACTTCAGGAACATGTGATTTTATTGTGAGGGTCACAGGGGCTGCCTCCAGCCACCAGCCCGGGCTGAAGGGATGTCCCAGGGAAAAACAGGAGAGAGAAAGAGAGAGAGGTGAGAGCAAAGAGGTGAGAGCAGGGCAAGAGAGTAAGGTAAGAGAGCGACATCCTTGTTACAGTCCATTATATCTCCTTTTGTATTAAATATTCTGATTTACAGTGACCAGCCGTAAATCCAAAACCTGCAGGCTTTACACACAGCCAATGAGAGCTGCCCAATTACCATATCATTGTGTATTCATACAAACCCACGGACTTTACACACAGCCAATGAGAACTGTTCTATTACCATATCATTGTATATTCAGATACAAACCCACAGACTTTACACACAGCCAATCAGAGCTGCTCTATTACCATATCATTGTATATTCAGATATAAACCCTGCAGGCTTTACACACAGCCAATGGGAGCTGCCCAATTACCATATCATTGTATATTCATACAAACCCACAGACTGCACAGCCAATGAGAACTGCTCTATTACCATATCATTGTATATTCAGATACAAACCCACAGACTTTACACACAGCCAATCAGAGCTGCTCTATTACCATATCATTGTATATTCAGATATAAACCCTGCAGGCTTTACACACAGCCAATGGGAGCTGCTCTATTACCATATCATTGTATATTCATACAAACCCACAGATTGCACAGCCAATGGGAGCTGCTCTATTACCATATCATTGTATATTCATACAAACCCACAGATTGCACAGCCAATGGGAGCTGCTCTATTACCATATCATTGTATATTCATACAAACCCACAGACTGCACACAGCCAATGGGAGCTGCCCAATTACCATATCATTGTATATTCAGATACAAACCCACAGACTGCACAGCCAATGGGAGCTGCTCTATTACCATATCATGGTATATTCACATACAAACCCACAGACTGCACACAGCCAATGAGAACTGCTCTATTTAAAATTATATTTTAAACTCTCAAGGCTGCTTTTTGTGACATCGCTCTGCTTCTCTCGGGGCTTTCACCCTCTTTCCCTGGCCGGCTCCGGGGTCACAAAAAGGTCAGTCCTGTATTCTGGAACACAGTTCTGTATTCCTGTAGGTTCCTGCCTCAGCAGAAGGGTGAACAGTGTGAGAAATAAAGGGATGGAACTCCGGTGGGGGACTCCAACTGGGTTTTACTAGATTCCTTTCACCCCGGAGTCAGCCCGCCGAGCCGACTGAACTCACGGGTTTTTACCCTAAATCTGGGGCTGGGGGAGTGGGGAGGATACAACTCGGAACCAACCCGAGTTGGAATGGGAAAGGAGTGACCCTGAACATAAAGGACAACTTATAGGACAAGTCAAGGGACAAAGGGGGAAGGGGACTTGGACCCCACCAACCACTCGACGTCCTCACCAGAACTTTCTAGAGGTCAGGGTGAGGCTTGGAAGTGACGAGCAGGACCCAGGGGTGACACATAAACGATGATTGATTAATAACAATAACTGGGGTAAACCATAACGGGGTAAAACACGGGGTACATGGTATAAAACAAAGCTCAAAAGCATGCAGAAACTTGGTAAAGTCCAAAGTGCACCGCAACAACTTTTGTTAGCCACCTTTTCCCCGGATACCCTGAGGGGCTACACCCTTGGGTGCCTTTGTTTGCTGTCACCCAACCCACCTCCAGCTAATCACCTCTTCCTGCCCGCCGTGCCTACATCTCAAAGCTGCCTTTCACTCCTAGTTCACTCACAGGTTTTATATTTCTGTAATCTCTCGCCAGGCAATCGTCTCTGTAAGCTTTTCCTGCCTCACCTTTCCCAGCAGGCAGGGGCAGGGCACGGGGAGGTGAAACGGAGCTGAGAACTCATCCCGGCTTTGGGAAACTCAGTCCCTGCGCCCCAAAGGAGCTGGTGCTGCTCCTGCCCTGCCTGGGGCTGGGCCAGGGGCTGGTTCAGCCCTTCTGAAGGTTGGGATCTCACCTGTGGGTGAGGATTGGACATTCCCAGCCCGAATTTCCCTCCATCCCAAAGCCCAGCTCGCAGGAAAGGCTAGGGACGGGCAGTGGGACATCCCTGTTCATCCCATTTGAGCTCCTCCAGAGCTGGAGCGTCTCTGAGTGCTCGAGGGATGGAGAAGGAACATTTGGGGAATAGTTAAACCAGGGCCTGTGCTCTGCTCCGCTGTTCCACCAGAAAATCCCAGCGTTCTGCTCTCCCTGCATTGCCCCAGCCTGGGAGAACCCAGTGAGGGCTGAATCCTTCAGCTCCTCACTTGGAGGAGATATTGAGATGTGTTTCCATGGCAGCAGCCAAAGAGGGGCTCCTTGTGAGGGTGTTTGTCTGAGCAATCCCAAAGGGAGCCTTTCCCCGGGATCAGCCACAGCTTTTTAACTGGGGCTTCAAACTGGAGAGGAATGAAAGAGGGACAGGCTGCCAGAACTCTGGATAAAAGAGAGGGGAAAATAATAAAAAAAATCCGAACTCAACTCACAGGAAACAAGGTGGGAGGGGGAGAAAGGGAAATCAGAAGAATAAATTTACTGGAACTGGTGAAGGATTCATTAGGGTTACACCCAGGCTGGGTTCAGTTCCCCTCCTGCTGATGGGAGTTTGGGGGTGGTCCAGCCTGAGAGGAGTGAGGACATCCCTCCCTTTCCCTTTCCCTCTCCCTTTCCCTTTCCCTCTCCCTTTCCCTTTCCCTTTCCCTTTCCCTTTCCCTTTCCCTTTCCCTTTCCCTTTCCCTTTCCCTTTCCCTTTCCCTTTCCCTTTCCCTTCCCCTCTCCCTTTCCCTTTCCCTTTCCCTCTCCCTTTCCCTCTCCCTTTTCCCCTCTCCCTTTTCCCCCGGGTCTGGCTCAGTTAAACCCGGGTTAGGAGGGACAATCCCTGCCCTGCTGCCCCAGGGGACAAGGACATTCCAGCTCGAGGGCTCCGAGCTGCAGATCCCTGGGGAGAAGGGCAGGGTGGGGGAAAAGGGGGCAGAAAAGTTGGGAAAAATTGGGAAAAGCAGTCACTGGCAGGAGCCGAGCTGGAGGATTTGAGCTTTGCAGCACCCACCAGGTGCTTTAATTTTCTCTCCTGTTTCTGAGCCTAATTTCTATTATTTTCTGTCTGATGTACACCAGCCAGGCCTGGGGATGGATCTCGGTGCCTGCGCTCGGTGACTGAACATTTCCCTGTGCCACGGGACGCTGATTTCATTTGGATTTCTAATTTATTTCACGACGCGGCGGAATAATTAGAATTATTAAAGCCAAACTGCTCTCTGCTGCCTGTTTCCATTAGGCAAAGCAGCTCAGGCTGTCAGGGCTGTGGGAGGGGAGGAGAAGATTTGGATTTTATCAGCTCCCAACTTTTTGTCCTCCGTGACCTTTCCCTTTTTTTTTTTTTTTTTTGGCTAAAATTAATATTGATTGGTGCCGAAAAACAGAAGGGGGAAATCAGCCTCTCTCACCACTGCAGAGAAAATTCCTGCTGGGGGAAGGTTTTTCCTCTGGGAGGGTCCTGGGGATGTTCTGGCTGCCCTTTCCCAGCAGCTCTGCTGGGTTCTCCTTCCCTTTCTCCCTTTTTCCAGCGTTTCCACGCTGGCAGCAGATGGAAAATCAGGCTGGAAACCCAAATCCTGTTCCCACCGAGGGCCAGGAGGATGAGGTGGGTCCTGATGGAATCCTTGGGGTTGTTGGCAGAGCTGTTCCTCAAAAAAAACAGTAAAAACCAACCCAAATTGTAAAAACTCAACAGCCCTGAGGCACGGCAGAGTGTGCTGGTAAAATCCTCACCTGGGGACGTGGGGAGTTTTACACAGGGCTGGGATGGAACTGGGAAATCCGAGGGGTTTATTGGAATAAATCAACCAATCCCAGTGAGAGCCTGCCAGGGGATGAGCCAGGGAGAATTCCTGACCGAGGGAGTCACAGAGCTGCGTTTTCAGAGCGGGAAACAGTCCTGGAATGGCTTTGGGAAAATGGGAATCGTTGTGGGGCCTGAGGGGTTGCAACAGAACAGAAACACGGAGCCCCGAGTGCAGCTGGAAAACTGGGAATTGCGGGGGAATTCCAAGGGAAGGGAAGTTCAGGGAAGTTCAGGGAAGTTCAGGGAAGTTCAGGGAAGTTCAGGGAAGTTCAGGGAAGGGAAGTTCAGGGAAGTTCAGGGAAGTTCAGGGAAGTTCAGGGAAGGGAAGTTCAGGGAAGTTCAGGGAAGTTCAGGGAAGTTCAGGGAAGTTCAGGGAAGTTCAGGGAAGGGAAGGGAAGGGAAGGGAAGGGAAGGGAAGGGAAGGGAAGGGAAGGGAAGGGAAGGGAAGGGAAGGGAAGGGAAGGGAAGGGAAGGGAAGGGAAGGGAAGGGAAGGGAAGGGAAGGGAAGGGAAGGGAAGGGAAGGGAAGGGAAGGGAAGGGAAGGGAAGGGAAGGGAAGGGAAGGGAAGGGAAGGGAAGGGAAGGGAAGGGAAGGGAAGGGAAGGCTCTTCTGGATATTTGGGCATTAAAATTAAAAATTAATTTCGAGTTTAAAGCCGGCTAAGGCGGCCCCGGAGCGGCCCAGCCCCTGCCCTTCCCTGGGCTGAGCTGCAGTGACAGAGCTCAGAGGTGATTTATGTATAACCAGAGCAGCCTCCAGTGGCTGCATCCGTGAACTTTTCCAGCCGCTCTCCCATCCCAACTCCCATCCCAAATCCCGTCCCAACCCCTCTGGGTGGGCCATGGAGCACAGGGGGCCTCTCCTTAGGGGGGATTGGCCACCAGGGGTGACACAGCTGGCAGGGACAGGAGGTGACAGGATCAGACAGGAGGTGACAGGATCCCTCTGTGGCCTGTCCTTCAGTGGCAGGGACAGCAGGTGACATGTGGCCCGTCCTGCAGCTGGCAGTGTCCCAGAGGGAACAGCTCCAAGGACACAGAGCTCAGGACTGGCCTTGAAATCCTCCCCTGAGCCTTTTCCTTCCCGGCCCTTCAGGGCTGGGACAGAGCAGGGGACAGGGACAGTGACCCTGGGGAGGTGACAGTGACACAGGGGAGGTGACAGTGACCCAGCCCAGGGCTGGGAGCAGTGCGGTGACAGTGACAGTGACACAGAGCAGGTGACAGTGACCCAGGGGAGGTGACAATGACAGTGGCCCAAGGGAGGTGACAGTGACCCAGCCCAGGGCTGAGAGCAGTGCGGTGACAGTCACAGTGACACAGAGCAGGTGACAGTGACCCAGGGGAGGTGACAGTGACAGTGACACAGGGGAGGTGACAGTGACCCAGGGAAGGTGACAGTCACAGTGACACAGGGGAGGTGACAGTGACCCAGGGGAGGTGACAGTGGCTCAGGGGAGGTGACAGTGACCCAGCCCAGGCCAGCCCCGCTCTGGGCTCTCCCTGGTGACAGTGGACCAGAGCAGGCGATGGTGGCCCAGGGGAGGTGACAATGACAGTGACCCAGGGGAGGTGACAGTCACAGTGATGCAGGGGAGGTGACAGTGGCCCAGGTGAGGTGACAGTGACCCAGGGGAGGTGACAGTCACAGTGATGCAGGGGAGGTGACAGTGGCCCAGCGGAGGTGACAGTGACCATGGGGAGGTGACAGTGGCCCAGGGGAGGTGACAGTGACCCAGGGAAGGTGACAGTGGCCCAGGGGAGGTGACAGTGGCCCAGGGAAGGTGACAGTGACCCAGGGGAGGTGACAGTGGCCCAGCCCAGGCCAGCCCCGCTCTGGGCTCTCCCCTGTGACCCCAAGGCCGCAGCTCCCGGAGTCCCCGAGGGATAACCGGGGCTGGGGACAGCAGTGGGGCCGGGTGTGGACACACAGCTCCCGGAGCTCCCCCGGCCCAGGGCACGGGAATCCCGGCGCAGGAGGCAGGAGGCAGGAGGCAGGAGGCAGGAGGCAGGAGGCAGGAGGCAGGAGGCAGGAGGCAGGAGCCGGCCCGGCTGTGCCACACCGAGTGACCCGGGTCGGTACCGGGACAGACACACACCAGGTGATAATCCTGCCCGGAAACCAGCTGCGGCCTCCCCGCCACAACGTTCCTCCAGCTCCTCCGTGCTGGACCTGACTGGGGGTTGGTTGGTTGGGGGGATATTTTATTTTATTTTATTTTAATATTTTATTCTAATTTTTATTTATTTCAATTTTATTTTATTTTATTTTAATATTTTACTCTATAGTCTATATTTTATTTTAATATTTTACTCTATAGTCTATATTTTGTTTTATTTTAATATTTTATTCTATTCTTTATTTATTTCAATTTTATTTTATTTTTATTTTATTTTAAATTTTATTTTATTTTATTTTTAATTTTATTTTGATATTTTATTCTATATTCTATATATTATTTTATTATTTTAGTCGATATTCTATATTTTATTTCTATTTTATTTCTATTTTATTTTTTTATTTTATTTTTACTTTTAATTTTATCTTTTATTTCATTTTCTTTTAAATTTTTATCCTATTTTTATTTTTATTTTTTCATTATTTATTTAATAATTTATTTTAATTTAATTTAATTCAGATTTAACCTTTTTGTGCCAGGGCTCGTAGGCCCCAAACACTTTCCACACCACTGGGAATGCGATTCCCCGGGCCAAGGAGGGCCAGGGCTGCTCCTGGCCACACCAAAGTGACTGACAGAGCTCAGGAATTTCCTCTCAGCGCCTGTTTTTTGGAGGAGCGTGGCCAGGCAGGAGTGAAAACTCCGGTTTTTCCCCAGGTAAGGTTTTTTTTCCCATCTTCCAGGCCTCAGGATGAGTTTTTCCCAAACCGGAGCTGCAAAATCCCGTGGGCTCAGTGAGGACAGAGGAGCTCCAGCCCAGCACCTCCCTGCTCCATCCTCCTGGGATAATCCCGGGATTATACCCCGGGATAAACACGGCTTCAGCTAAAAAAAAAAAAAAAAAAAAAAAAAAAAAAACAAAACAAAAAAAAAAACACACCAAGAAAGAGGGTGAAATTCCCATTTAACCAAGCAGGAGTGAGGGAGGACCCGCCGTGAATCCCGGGCTGTGCCTGGAGCAGCTCATTTCCATCCTTCCTCGCGCTCTTTTTCCCACCACACTCCCACTTTCAAACTTCTCGCGGGGAAAGCAGCGCTTCCAAGGGAAAAGGAGCGTATTCCACCGGGAAAATGTTCAACTGAACCACCACAGCATTTGTGAAATGAACGGTGCCGTTTAGGAGCTGTCAAAACAACCACGACAAAAAACCTTCGAGAGTGAGTTCTATTTTTTTTTTTTTTTTAAATTTGTTTTTGCCCTGGGAAAAAAAAAAAAAAAAAAAAAAAAAAAAAAAAACACCAACCACCGAAAGAATTCGACAGGAATTTGTAAATTGCCTTAATTCGGAATGGAACCGTGGAACGAGGTGATCTGGAAGGTCCTCCCCAAGGCCAGCCACTCTCTCTGATTTGATATCCGCGCATCAATCCGAGGTTTATTTTCTTCGCAAATGGAGAAAAGCCTCACCGAGCCCTGGATGTACAAAGAGAGGAGGGGGAAAAAAAAAACCACAAAAATTCAACTAAAAAAAAAAACACCAAAAAAATCAAAAAAAAACACCACAAAAACCCACAAAACCATCGCCTGGAGACGGCTCCCCGGGGAGGGAAATGATGTTCTCAGCATCGCTCCGGCAGCTTTTCCTCCTGTGCCCGGCTCCGGGAGGAGGAGGAGGAGGAGGAGGAGGAGGAGGCACAGCCGGAGGATTTGGGGACGTTGTTGTTGTCGCTGTCGCTGCCGCGGGCGCTCCGCGGTGTCCGCGCGTGTCCCTCGGTCCCCTCCGCGCCCAGCCTGGCATAAACAACGCTGCCTCTGGCCATGTCATGCCTTAAAATAGATGTTCCGACATCAGCCTCTCTCCAGCGGCGGCGGCAGCAGCGAGACATGGCCGACCGGAGCTGATCCCGCTCCTCCGCTCCTGCCCCGGCTCCCGGCCCTCGCCAAGGTACGCTCGGCGCTGGCCCAACCTTCCCCCGCGGGTCCCGGGGTGGCCCTGAGCCGCCGAGCCTCGGCACGGCTCCTCCTGCGTCCCGGGGGATCGCCCCTGCGCCCCGCGGGATCATTCCTGTACCCCGCGGGATCATTCCTGTACCCCCAGGGATCATTCCTGTACCGCACGGGGTCATTCCTGTATCCTTCACCTCTCCCCGCACCCCGCGGGATCATTCCTGTACCCCGAGGGATCATTCCTGAATCTCACAGAATCATTCCTGTATCCTTCACCTCCCCCCGCACCCCGAGGGATTATCCCCGCACCCCACGGGATCATTCCTGTACCCCGAGGGATCATTCCTGTACCCCACGGGATAATCCCTGCACCCCACGGGATCGTTCCTGTACCCCGAGGGATCATTCCTGTATCCTTCACCTCCCCCAGCACCCCGAGGGATTATCCCCGCACCCCACAGGATCATTCTTGTACCCCGCGGGATCATTCCTGTATCCCATGGGATCATTCCTGTATCCTTCACCTCCCCCCGCGGGATTATTCCCGCACCCCACGGGATAATCCCCATACCCCACGGGATAATCCCTGCACCCCACGGGATAATCCCCACATCCCGCGGGATCATTCCGCTATCCTTCACCTCTCCCTGCACCCCACGGAATCATTCCTGAATCCCACAGGATCATTCCCGCACCTCGTGGGATTATTCCGGCACCCCACGGGACCATCCCCGCACCCCACAGGATTATCCCCGCACCCCACAGGATTATCCCCGCACCCCACGGGACCATCCTCTCCCTCCCGTGGGGCACAGGGGCCGCCCGGATCTGCCCCGAGCCGTGCCCGGGGGGTGTCCGGAGCTCTCCGGGGGCAGCTCCCGGCCCCGGGCTGGGGCAGAGCCTTTCCCCGAGCCCTCGGGGGGCTGGAGCGGCTCCGGGCCCGGCTGGGTGGGGATTTGTTTATTTCCAGCCAGCTGTGGCCATCAGAGGAGCTGGAATTCCTCTTTTTCCAGCCGTGTCCGTGATCTAGATCCCTCTTTCCCAGCGCTGTCCGTGATCCAGCCGCTCCCCAGCTCCGGCAGCCGCCGTGCCCCGGGGCTGTGCCGCAGCCAAGGTCACACGGGGGTTCAGGTGCCGGGGAGCCCAAATTCCCAGCCCCAATTCCCGGCCTGGAGGAGCCCAGGGGGGGATCAGAGCAGGGAGGATGTGTCGGGCTGGGAGCCCGGGCTGGGGGACAGCAGTGACACCGGGACGGGGCTGGCAGCACCCCGGGGTGCCGTGCAGGGGACAGGGGGACATCGCTGGGCTCCCCCCGAGCTGTGCTCGCCCGTGTTTTCCTCTGCGTTGCCAAGGAATGGCTGGAGGCTCTGGAGGCTCCGGAGGCTCCGGAGGCTCCTTCCCCCGGGAATGTCACCGGGGAGGGGACACGCCGTGTCCGGCCCAAGGTCGCTGCGTCCCCTCCAGCCCCAGCCGAGCAGAGCCGGGAGGGCAGGGGACGCTCCAGGGCAGCAGCAGCGAGGCGAGAAGGGGAAATTTCCCCTCCCGAAAGCCCCAAAAGGCCCCTCGGAGCACATCTGGCGGCAGGAGCCGCGCGGGGGAGGGTCCCTGCAGATGTGCGGCAGCCAATGGTGCCGATGTTCGGGAGCCGGGCTGGAGGAGCTGCCGGGCTGGAGGAGCTTTCTCCTGCCCTGCGGTTAACACTTCCCACCCCAGGGCAGCCCTGGGCGCTCGGGGGCAGCTGCAGACCCGTGCCCATGCCGGGTTAACCCTGCCCCGGGTTTTGTGCCGCTCCGGAGGAGGCTGGGCGCCGGCCAGGCTGCCCGCTGCCGTATGGAATCCTCCACCTGTCTGGGGGCTTTTCCTCCCCGCCGCTGGTGCCGTGCCCAGCCCTGGCCGCCGTTCCCGGCCTCCCAGGGCAGCTTGGCAGCGCCAGCCCCGAGCTGGCACCGTGCCCTGGCAGCAGAGGCGGCCCCTGCGCAGGGCAGCAGCTCCTGCCAAGGTGGCCTCGGCCCAAAGTGGTGGGGCTGGAGCGAAAGGCAGACCCGTGGGGACTCGGGCTCCGGGCTGCCTCCCCGGCCCTGGCAGCAGGAGCTGCTCCCCGGTGGTTTTCCTCCCTGGGGGATGTGAGGAACGCTGGGCTCACGCTGGCATCAGCACGAGCAGACCTGCCTGCTCTGGGGTTCCTGCAACAGACAGGGATGAGACGTCCTGAATTGGAAAGCCCCAAAATCCTTGAGCTTGGAACTGGCCAGGGGAGGCTCAGGTCGGACATCAGCAGGAATTTCTCCATGGAAAAGGGGCGTCAGGCCTTGGCAGGGGCTGCTCAGGGAGGTTTGGAGTCACCCAGGAATGAAGGTGGCACTCAGTGCTCGGGGCTGGGGACAAGGTGGGCATTGGGCACAGCTGGGACTCCATGATCCTGGAGGGCTTTTCCAGCCTCAAGGATTTTGTCGTGTCTCAAGCGGGGAAATTCCTGCTGGTGTCCAATCTGAGCCTCCCCTGGGCAGTTCCAAGGCCTGACTGTCTTTTCCATGGGGAAATTCCTGCTGCTGTCCCCCCTGAGCCTCCCCTGGCCCAGTCTGAGGCCATTCCCTCTCCTCCTGTCCCTGTGCCCTGGGAGCAGATCCCAATTCCCCCGGCTGTCCCCTCCTGGCAGGGACTTGTGCAGAGCCACAAGGTCCCCCCTGAGCTCCTTTTCTCCAGGCTGAGCCCCTTCCCAGCTCCCTCAGCCCCTCCTGGGGCTTCTCCAGCTCCCTCAGCCTCTCCCGGGGCTCCAGCCCCATTCCCTGCCCCACACTCCTGTCGCTGTTAGGGACACGAAAGAACGAAGCAGGCAGCAGAAAATTCAGCAGGAAAACTCCCCACTTTATTTTTCTGACACCATCTTACACACATTTGATGAGCAGACCAAACATTAGCTACACAGGTCACCACCTCTTCCACCTCCGTGCTGAACATCACCATCAACCTCTTTCTCCTCCCGGAGGAGAAACATGCAAACAAAGTCGATAAATCCTAAAAAACCCACACACATCGTTCTCCCGAAGCGGCGTGAGAACAAAAGGCCAACAGTGAGAAGCAGACGAGCTTGGGGCGGCACACACCGGGCCGGGGAGCCGACACCTGACGGTTCTTTGTCCCCGCTTTGGCAGGACGGCGGGCGGCAGCAGCGGCGGCGGTGAGCCCCCGGGCGGTGTCAGGCATGCCTGGTGTGTCTGGGCAGCTCCCATGGCGTTCCTGTCCAGGCTCTACCGGGGCAGCGGCCGCTCCCCGAGCCGCGGCCCGCGGGAGGAGCGCGGCGCCCGCCCGGTGCTCAGCGTGCTGGAGCTGGAGCGGCTGCTCTACACCGGGAAAACCGCCTGCAACCACGCCGACGAGGTGTGGCCTGGCCTCTACCTGGGGGACCAGTAAGTGACGGCCCCGCGTTGCTTTTCCCTGCCAGGACCTGGGTTCGCTCACGGGGGTCGCGGGTCTCACATTTGGACTTGGGTGTTTGTTGTTTCTTATCTATTTACGGGCTCTAATTAGCACTTATCCCGAACTGGTGTTCTACTAGAGGGAAAATGGAGTGCTTCTGACTCTTTCCAAGGTTATTTAAGCGTTAATTACCCAATAATGAAGTGACACCTATTTTTTTATTATCATTATAGATTATTATTTAGAATATTCTATTCTATTCTATTCTATTCTATTCTATTCTATTCTATTCTATTCTATTCTATTCTATTCTATTCTATTCTATTCTATTCTGTTCTGTTCTGTTCTGTTCTGTTCTGTTCTGTTCCATAACATTATATTATATTTATTCTATTCTATTCTATTCTATTCTATTCTATTGAGAATATATTCTACATTATCACCTTAAAACGCAAGAATCTCAAAAATCCACCAGGTTTTTACCCCCATCTCTCTCTCAGACAGAAACTCTTGTCCAGTCCAGCCTTTGCACTGTGCTGGGACACTTCTCCTGCTCTGAGGAGTCCCCTCCCTGCTGTGCCAATTGTCCCTGCAGATATTTAGCTGGGACAAAGGAGAGAGGAGGGGACGGGGCTGTGCAGAGAGGGTGCCCATGGAGCCAGGGCTGTGAGATCACCATAAAACCCCAATTATCTCAAAAAATCTTCCGGTTTTTTACCCAAATGCTTGTCCAGGCCAGTCTTTCTGGGTGCCCTGGGACACTTCTCCTGCTCTGAGGTGTCCCCTCCCTGCTGTGCCCCGCAGAGATTTAGCTCCCAGCTAAAGGAGGGTGTCCATGGAGCCAGGGCTGTGAGGTCATCTTAAAACCCACTATTCCCAAAAATCCTCCAGGTTTTTATCCCCATCTCTCTCAGCTAGAGATGCTTGTCCAGGCCAACCTTTCTGGGACACTTTTAGTGCTCTGAGGTGTCCCCTCCCTGCTGTGCCCGTTGTCCCTGAGATGATATTGCTCTGACAAAGAAGAGGTTCTGGAGGTCACAGGTGAGGTGTCCGCAGAACAAAGACCATGAGGTCACCTTAAAACCCACCAATCCCAAAAATCCTCCCAATTTTTACCCCCATCTCTCTCACTTAGAGATGTTTGTCCAGGCCAACCTTTCTGGGACACTTTTAGTGCTCTGAGGTGTCCCCTTCCTGCTGTGCCCATTGTCCCTGAGATGATTTTGCTCTGACAAAGAAGGAAAGAGGTGACAGGGCTGTGCTGGAGGTCACAGGTGGGCTGTCCACAGAACAAAGACCATGAGGTCACCACAAACCCCACTAATCCCAAAAATCCTCCAGGTTTTTACCCCCATCTCTCTCAGCCAAAGATGCTTGTCCAGCCTTTCTGGGACACTTTCCCCGCTCTGAGGTGTCCCCTCCCCGCTGTGCCCCGCAGGGACATCGCATCCAACCGCCGGGAGCTGCTGCAGCTGCGCATCACCCACGTGCTGAACGCGTCCCACTGCCGCTGGCGCGGCGGCGCCGGCTACTACGAGGGCACGGGCATCCGCTACCTGGGCATCGAGGCCCACGACTCGCCCTCCTTCGACATGAGCCCCTACTTCTACCCCGCCGCCGACTTCATCCACCAGGCCCTCAACGAAGGTCCGCGGGCACGGGGCTGGGACGGGGCCGGGGGGAGCTGGGGGGTGGCCTGGTGGTGGGTGGTGGTTAAGGGTCCTGGGGAGCAAGGGTTGGGGTGGTGTGTCCTCGTGGGATGACGCTGATGGTGTCCCCTGGATGGGATTACCTCGACGGTGTCTCTTCAAGGGATGACCTTAATAGTGTCCCCTCATGGGATGAGCTCATGGTGTCTCCTCATGGGGTGATCCCAGCGGTGTCCCCTCATGGGATCACCCCAATTGTGTCCCCTTATGGGATGATTTCAGTGGTGTCCCCTCATGGGATCACCCCAATGCTGTCCCCTGGATGGGATCACCTCAGTGGTGTCCCCTCATGGGATGACCTCAATAGTGTCCCCTCATGGGATGACCTCAATAGTGTCCCCTCATGGGATGACCCTGATGGTGTCTCTTCAAGGGATGACCTCAGTAATGTCCCCTCATGGGATCACCTTGATGATGTCCCCTGGATGGGATCACCCCAATGGTGTCCCCTGATGTCACCGCCTCCTCCCCAGAGGGAACAGGCTGGATGAGAGCACTGTCCCCTCAGCTCACAGCCCCAGCCTGTGTCCTGAGCTGCTTCTGGACCCACTTCTGGCCCATTTTGGGCCACCAGGACACTCTGAACTCGGTCCCCCACAGCCCCTCAGGTGCTGCCCACCTGAGCCACGCCTCGAGGTGCTCCAGGCCCCCCTGGGTGCTCGGGAGGTTTGGAACCGGGATTTTCCTGGCGATGCAGTGACACTGTGTCCCCACAGGGAGGATCCTGGTGCACTGTGCCGTCGGGGTCAGCAGGTCGGCCACCTTGGTCCTCGCCTACCTCATGATCCGCCACCACATGCCCCTGGTCGAAGCCATAAAGACGGTCAAGGACCACCGCGGGATCATCCCCAACCGCGGCTTCCTGCGCCAGCTGGTGGCCCTGGACAACGCCCTGCGCCTCAAGAGGAGCTCCTGAGGGGCTGCTGGGTGTCACCCGCGGCCCCCCCAGCTCAGGGGGTCCCTCGCGGGGTGGTCCAGCCCTTCCACCTGCAGTTCTGCCCCCCGAGGAGGCCTGGCCATGGCCTCCATCCCAGCCTGCTCGCTCCAAGATGCCTCCAGAGGGACTTGGCCCCACGTCACCCGTTACCCTGTGGCCTCCAGGGAGCCTTCGAGGCTTTGTTGTCCCCCCCTGGCATTTGTGTCCCTCCCTGCCAGGGTGCTGCAGCTCTGTGTGTCCCCTGTGGCGTGTCCCGTGTGTTTCTGGTGATGTCAGGTCCGGTGTGTGGGCTCAGGCCAGCTCCTGTCGTGGTGTTTGGGTGTTCTCTGTGCCTCGTGTCACCCTGTGAAATAAAGGCAGCGCTAAGGAAGGGCCTGGGCACGCCTGGTGTGCTTGGGGACAGCTCAGGGTCTGTCACAGGGCTGGGGGACAGTGCGTCGGGTCAGAGTGCGCCCAAGTGCCCCCAAATTCTCAGTCCAGGGATCAAACCTGGGCCCCACTCAGCGCCCAAACCTGAGCCCCTGCTGTCCTGGGACGTCCTGTTCTGGGGTTGTCCCCTCTTCTTCCCAGCAGTGGGGACAAAGCGGGGCTCTTGGTGGGATCAGAGCCAGGCTGGCAGTGCCAAGGGCTACACCCGTCCCTGCCCGGCTCCTCCCGGGCCGAACCGCCCCTGCCCGGCTCCCCTCAGCCCATCCCCGGTGTGAATCCTCCCCCTCCTTCTCTCCCTCAGGTGCTGTCGAAAGGCGATGCCCGAAAACTGAACGGGCACAGGGTGAGCGGGACCGGCCTGGGATGGAGCTGGGATGGACCGGGATAACCCTCGGGACACACCCCGGGGCCGGGATGGACCGGGAACGCCATGTGGGCCAGTTTGGGCCCGCATCGGGAGGGAATTCTCCTCCTCGCGGGTGGTTTGGGGACTGGGCTGAGCTCCCGGCTGGAAATTCCCGGGATTTCCCGAGCCATGGCATTTCTGGCGGGTTCCCCACGCTCACACCCGCCCTCAGGTTCCGTCTCACCTCCCACAGCCGACCTGCGCCGTCTGCCTGGAGGATTTTCGGGCGAAGGAGGAGCTGGCGGTGCTGCCGTGCCAGCACGGCTTCCACAGACCGCGGCCGGCAGAGCGGGCAATTCCCGAATTCCAGCGGGATGGGCATTCCGGAATTCCTGCCGGGGAACAGGCAATTCCCGAATTTCTGGCCGGGATGGGCATTCCCGCATTCCCGCCGCCCGCAGGTGCCTGCTCAGGTGGCTGGAGGTTCTCTGCGTGTGCCCCACGTGTAACAGCCCCACGGCGGGGCCGGGGCTGCCCCGAGCCAGCTCCAGGACCCTCGTGGACGAGCTGGTGTGAGGCAGCCCCGCTGCACATCCAGAGGGATCCATCGGGATCCATCGGGATCCACCCCGGGAGCGCCGGGGATCGCCCTCCCCGCCTGCCCGGGGCGCTCTCTGAGGATCCGCGCTTTCCCTCTCGGGTTTTTCCCCCAAAAGCGCGGCTCGGTTTGGGATCTGTCGTTGTCCGCGTTGTGCTCCCCGCGGAGCCGGGACAGGCTGGAATAATTCCCTGCGGGAAGCTGAGCCCCGGCTGAGGGTGGGGGTCCTCTCCCCCCGCCCCTCCTTTGCTGCACTGAGTTGTTTTTATACCTCCGGGCTCGTAGAGTTTTGTGTAAAAAGTTATTAAATGGGTGATTTCTTATCCCGGTGGAGCTGGGGGCGCTGCGGGGGCGGGACAGGGGACACCAGTAAAGACCAGGGGACACCAGTGAAGGCCAGGCAGACCCCAATAAAGCACAGAGGACCCCAGTAAAGGCCAGGGGACACCAGAAAAAGTCAGGGGATCCTAATAAAGCACAGGAGACCCCAGTAAAGGTCAGGGGAACCCCAGTAAAGGCCAGGGGACAACAGTAAAGGTCAGGAAGACCCCAATAAAGCACAGAGGACCCCAGTAAAGGCCAGGGGACCCCAGTAAAGGTCGGGGGACCCCAGTAAAGGTCGGGGGACCCCAGTAAAGTCCAGGGGACAGGCTGAGCCCCGCAGGTTCCCGGGGAGGGGACACTGCTGGCTGGTGGCCTTTAGTACACTGACAAATCACCGAACTGCCCAAACCAGGATCCAACTGCTGACCCCCCAGGGCCAGGCCCCCCCAGGCTGTGCCCAGATCAGGAGCCCCGCATCTCCCCGTTTTCACTCATCTTTGCCATGTCTGAGAGAAGACGACATCAGCAGTGACACCACTGACCCCTCCAGGGCCGGTCACCCCCAGGCTGTGCCCACACCGGGGCGGACCCCCCGTGATCTGCCCATTCCCAGTGACTTTTGACGTGTCCGAGAGAACGTGACATCAGCAGTGATGTCACAGAGCACAGGAGCTGTGCACACCCCCCTTAATTAGCTTATTTCTAGTGATTATCCACACGGGAAGGGGATGACATGGCCGTGACATCACAGAGCCGCTCATCAGGCACCTCACACCCCACGGGGATGACGTCAGACATGGCTGTGACGTCACACACATGATCACCAAGCACCTCGTGATGACGTCAGACATGGCAGTGACATCACACACATGACCATCTGGCACCTCATTATGATGACATCATATATGTCAGTGACATCACACACACGACCATCCGGCACCTCATTATGATGACGTCATATATGTCAGTGACATCACACACATGATGAGCCAGGACCTCATGATGATGTCATACATGTCAGTGACACCACAGGCCAAATCATCAGCAACCTCCTACCCCACAATGATTATGTCAGCAGTGACATTACATCACACACCTCCCACATTTTCCCAATTCCGGAGTCTCACTCATTTTGACACGGATAATGAAAAAGTGACGTCACGGTGACGTCAGGACCCCCCGGCAGTCAGATGGGACTGTGCAATGTCGTAACGCAGGGCGCACACGTCACGCAGCCGCGTGCCGCTCCCAATCATCATCTCCATGAACCGGAAGGATCGCCGTCATGGCGGCCGCGCCCCGCCCTAGCCCCGCGCCACTGCCCTCTAGGTCATGGCGACACCGCTGTCCCCACCACAGCCCTTTCTGTCCCTTGTTTTACCCGCCGTGAACCGTCCCGTCCGTCCCTTCCGCCCCCGTTCCGCTTCTCTGCGCCCCGCACCGCCGCTCCGCCGCGCTCCGCGCCCGTTAATTAGCGATGCTAATTTATTCGCGCAGAGCCACGCCCCCTTCGCCGTCGGCTTTACGGCAGCAGGGGGGTTTTGCGACAGTTTCGCGCGCGTGGTGCGGGTGGCGGCGGCGGCGCCGGGGTGACGGGAGCGGGGGAGCTCGGGGGTCTATGAGGGGATCCCGGGGGAGATCGGGGTGTTTATGAGGGGGTCCTGAGGGAGATCGGGGGTGTGTGAGGGGGTCCTGAGGGAGCTCGGGGGTCTATGAGGGGATCCCGGGGGAGATCGGGGGTCTGTGAGGGGATCCTGAGGGAGATCAGGGTGTCTATGAGGAGATCCCGGGGGAGATCGGGGTGTTTATGAGGGGGTCCTGAGAGAGATCGGGTGTCTGTGAGGGGGTCCTGAGGGAGATCGGGGGTCTGTGAGCGGATCCCGGGGGAGATCGGGGGTCTGTGAGGGGGTCCTGAGGGAGATCAAGGTGTCTATGAGGAGATCCCGAGGCGGCTCCGGGCTCTCTGACGGGGTCCCAGGCGTGCTCGGCGGTTTCGGAGCGGGTCCCGGAGGTGTCCCGGCAGTGCTCCGCGGTCTCTGACGGTGTCCCGGGGCTCTCTCAGGTGTCCCGGGGCTCCCCGCTCCCCTCAGGGCGCCGCTGCCCGCAGCCATGTGCCGGTAGCGGGGTTTCAGTGCGGGCAGCCCCCGCCGGAGCCGCTCTGAGGCCATGGAAAGCAGCGGCCCGAGCGCGGAGCGGGGCCCCGGGCAGGCTGCGGCCGAGCAGGCGCTGCGGCGGGCCCGGCTGGCGCTGCCCGGAGCGCTGCCGGAGCTGGCGGCGCTGCTGGAGGCGGCGGATCCCCGCTGGCTGCTGCGCTCGGCCGAGCTGGGCGAGCTGGCGGCGGCCCTGAGCGGCCTGGGAGCCCCGCCGCGCCGGGAGCAGCACGGGCCCGAGCCCCGCGGGCGGGACCCCGCGCTGGGCGCCGCGGCGGAGCGAGCGGAGCGCGCTGGCGCCCTGTTCCTGCTGCTCCTGCAGAAGCTGGAGGCCGCCGGCAGCCGGCAAAGAGCGGGGCCGCTCCTGCGGCGGGTGATGGCGCACGCCTTCGTCTTCGCCGTCACGCACAAGGAGCGGAGGCCCTGGAGCACGGCCGGGAGCCGGGCCGTGGCTCGGGAGCTGCTGGAGAGGCTGCTGCAGGCTGCGGGCTGCGCCTCCGTGGAGGAATTCCTGCAGGGAAAGGAGGGGGATGAGGAAGGAGGGTTTGGAGCGGTGATGGGGCTCCTGAAGCAGGAGTTAACCAAGTGAGTGGCAAGGGGAGTGTGGTCGTGGTTGGAGGGTTTCTGGAGGAAATGCTGGGAAACGGAGCTGAGGCTAAGCACGAAACCAGGAGCTTTATAAATGCCCAGCAGTGGAAGGTGTTGTATGGTGATGGTCAGAGTTTGCTGCCAGCTGAAAGCCTGGAGTGCACGAGAAATGAGCCCTCTGCCTTCCCTGAGCTGTGTTTGTCCCTCCAGAGACACCTGGAAGTGTAACCCTGCCTCCAGAGAGGTGTTTTCCTGGGCTCTGCTCCGCGTCAGGCGGCCCTGGCTGTGCCCGCACCTGGGGCAGGTCCTGCCGCCCGCGCTGCTCCTCTCCGATGACTTCCAGGAGGAGAACAAAGTGCTGGGAGTGCGCTGCCTGCATCACATCGTCCTCCACGTGGTGAGGGAGGGCTCGGAGCCCGCTGTGCGCCTTGGGTGAAGGGAGCGGCAGTCACACAATGTCCTGAGCTGGAAGGGACCCGCAAGGAGCAGAGTCCCACCCCTGGGCGAGGGTGCACCCAGGACAGCCTGCACAGACACCCCAAAATCTCATCCAGGAGAGCGCTTCCTGGAGCTCTGGCAGCCTCGGGGCTGTGCCCATTCCCTCTGGGGGAAGAACCTTTCCCTGAAATCCAACCTGACCCTGCTCCAGCCATTCCCTCGTGTGGGTCAGGGTCCTGACTTCTCTTCCAGCTGCATTTACAGCACTCCCTCACACTTCCCAGGCTTCGGGAAGGTTTTTGTGCTGCCCAGGAGTAACTGTGGCTCCTGCTGTGTGTTCTTGCAGCCAGGAGCGGATCTGTGCCAGTTTAACAGGGCCCAGGTGGTGTTCCACGCCCTCTACAACCACCTCTACTCCCGGGAGGCTCCTCTCATCCAGGTAGGAGGCAGCCCTCGGGTTTGGGGTGCCCTGGGGCAGTGACAGCCCCTCGGTTTTAGGCAGAAGCCTGTTCCCTGTCACAGTCCAGCCTGGGAGACTAAGTACCTCGGTAAATTCCAGGAGAATACCACAGAAGGAAGAGCTCTTGCCTCCTCCTGCCCCATTCCTGGCAGGCAGGGAAGGGGTTTGAAGCACTCAGCTCAGCCGTGGGGTGGGATAGGTCATTTTTTGGCGAGAGCACGAGCTCAGATTGCCCGTCTGTGCCCAAACCAGGCGGTGCTGCTGTGCCTGCTGGACCTGCTGCCCGTGCTGGAGCGATGGCAGCGGCACCAGGGCCAAGGCAGAGGGGCCACCAGCCCCTGGGACCAGGTGCTGCAGCTGCTGCTGACCCACATGGAGGCTGAACACCGGCTGGCCTTGCGCAGGGTGTACGCAGGGACCCTGCCAGCCTTTGTCACCAGGTGAGACTGAGGGGACAGGGCCACCTGGGGTCCTGCCCACCTCCCTGAGGGGGTGAGAGCTGTCCCTGGGGGTCCTGCCCACCTCCCTGAGGGGGTGAGAGCTGTCCCTGGGGGTCCTGCCCACCTCCCTGAGGCAGTGAGAGAACAGAGGTGGGCCTTGGGCTGGGTATCCAAGGACAAGCTCCCTCCTCAGGGTGTGTTTCTGGGATCCAAGGGTACCTGTCCTCCCTCCTCAGGGTGTGTTTTTGCCTCCAGACTCGGCATCCTCATCGTGAGGCACCTGAAGAGGCTGGAGAGAGTCATCCTGGGCTACCTGGAGGTCTCTGATGGCCCCGAGGAAAAGGCCAGGCTGGGAATCCTGGAGACTCTGCAGTGCACCATAGAGCACGCCTGGCCCAGGTACCTCTCTGGGGGGACTGCACACTGCAGAGCTGTCCTGGAAAGGCCTGAAACATGGATGTTTCACTCCTATCCTGAATGTTTCCACTTCAAGACCTAAAGTTACTTTCTCTTGAGGAAAAAAACCTGAAATCCCAAGGGAAAGTGTGTCCCAGGAAGTACTCAGTGGCATTCCTGAGAAACCTGGTTTCAGAATTAAGCTGGGTCCTCATTTTGATCCAACTTGTGCTCATTCTAAAAGCATAAATCAGTGTGCAGTGAACCCTGGGGCTGTGGACTGGGCTGTGCAGTGACACCATTCCCAGCACCATCCCGAGGTTCCTGCGTGTCCTGGCCCCAATCCTGCCCCACGGCAGCCCCAGGCTGTGCTGTCCCCGGCCAGGGCAGGCTTTGGGATGAGGTGTTCCCCTTGCAGGATGCCCTGCAGGCTCCCCGTGCTCCTCAAGGCCCTGCTGAGGCTGCTCTGGGACGTTCACACGGAGCGGGGCCCCACTCCTGAGCCTGTCAGAGCTGCCCTGCTCCACAGGGCCACCCAGTGCCTCATCCTGCTGGACCACTGCTCCCAGGGCCAGGTGAAGGTGAGTCTGTGCTGCCTGCAGGGCCCTCCTGCCTCTCAGCCCAGCAGGACTCAGAATTCCAGCAGGATTTTGGATTTCCCCTCCCTTCCCCAGCATCAATAATCGATTGATGAGGTGGTGGTGGGGGTCAGTCTGTGCTTTGCTCCCCCACGGGGCTGGGAAAGGGTGGGTGACCCCACAGCTGAGTGCCAGGGCACTGGGAATGTGCTCTGATCCCTGCAGGTGCTGCTGGAAGGGGTGTACAGCAGCTGTCAGGAGACCCGGGTGAGGGAATGCCTCAGGAAGGTGCAGGAGAGCACCTGAGCTGCCTGACACTGCTCACTGCTCTTTTTGTACAATAAAATCCTCGTGTTTATTGAAGAGTTCTGTCGGTCTTGTCCCACCTGTGAGCCCCACAGCTCCCCCAGGCACATCCCAGTGCCCCCAGGGCCAGGTGAGGTTTCTCCAGCCTTACACAGAGCCCCCCAGGCCAGGAGCAGAGTCTGGGCTTTCTGTGGTGTCAGAGGAGGTGAGGGATGTTCCCTCGAGCTGTGTCCACCCAGTTGTACAATCTCCCTGCAGTTCCCTGGGCTCAGGACAGAAACCCCACTGTCCTTGCAGGAAACGTGTGCAGTGTCCAACCAGGAGCTCCCAGGGGTGCTGGGCAGGGCTGGCAGGTGGGTGACAGATGCTGGAGTCTGGTGACACAGCTGGAATTCTGTCAGTCAGTCCAAAAGGGAGCAGGGAGGGCTCAGGCTTTTGTCTTGGTGCCAGGCTCTGTCTCCTCCTCGTACTCGATCTCAATGTAGGGACGTTTCCTCCTGGCTGGGCCCTTCAGGGGCGTTTTCCCTTTGGATCTGGAGTGGAAGGCTTCCTTCTCTACTTCTTCCTCCTCTTCCTGCTCCTCTTCACTGCTTGTCTCCAACTTATCCATGTCCTGAGGAGGAATTGAGTGACCAGAGTGATGTGTAACCAAACCTCCTCTTTCCCCAAAACCACTTCAAGCACGACCCCATCCCACAATCCCTGACTCCAGAGGAGCTGGGCTGGGCTCCCACTGGACAATTCTCTTCCACAGCCCTGATTTTGCTGCCCCTTCCCCACCCCCAGAGGCACCCAAGGGTGGAGGGGCCCAGGCAGCTCAGGCTGTTTGTTCCTGGTGCTTCACTCACCTCAAAATCGCTGAGCTCGCTGTCCTCTGCTTCCACAAACTCCCTTTTATCCTGCAAGGAACAGAGGCGGGCCCTGAGCACAGCAGGGTCACGGCAGAGCCACCAAGGCCACCACAAGGATTTTCTGAGCTGTTCTCAGCCAGCAGGAAGGGGCAGCCCAGCTCCAGCACCACCAGGGCTGGAAGTTTTACCTCTTCATCATCATCCTCTTCTTCCCTCTCTGCCTCCGACTCGCTCTCGCTCTCTGCCTCTTGCTGCTGCAGGGCCTTGTCAAAGGCGTGGATGGGGAAGTTGTAGATGTCTCCATACTGGAAAGAAAATTGGGATTTTGCATCAGCCACTGCAGAAAGATGGAGTTTGGGCTGGGGAGGGCACTGAAAGGCTGCACGGGGCAGCATCAGCCCCTTCCAACTCTGAGCCCACATTCCTGCAGAGATGAGGGGAGCCCTGGTGTTTTGGGGTTCCTGTGCACAGAGATGAGGGGAGCCCTGGTGTTTTGGGGTTCCTGTGCACAGAGGTGAGGGGAGCCCTGGTGTTTTGGGGTTCCCTGTGCACAGAGGTGAGGGGAGCCCTGGTTTGGGGGCTCCCTGTGCACAGAGATGAGGGGAGCCCTGGTGTTTTGGGGTTCCCTGTGCACAGAGATGAGGGGAGCCCTGGTGTTTTGGGGTTCCCTGTGCACAGAGATGAGGGGAGCCCTGGTGTTTTGGGGTTCCTGTGCACAGAGATGAGGGGAGCCCTGGTGTTTTGGGGTTCCCTGTGCACAGAGGTGAGGGGAGCCCTGGTTTGGGGTTCCCTGTGCACAGAGATGAGGGGAGCCCTGGTTTTGGGGGCTCCGGGTGCACAGAGATGAGGGGAGCCCTGGTGTTTTGGGGTTCCCTGTGCACAGAGATGAGGGGAGCCCCATGTTTTGGGGTTCCCTGTGCACAGAGATGAGGGGAGCCCTGGTGTTTTGGGGTTCCCTGTGCACAGAGATGAGGGGAGCCCTGGTGTTTTGGGGTTCCTGTGCACAGAGATGAGGGGAGCCCTGGTTTCGGGGTTCCCTGTGCACAGAGGTGAGGGGAGCCCTGGTTTTGGGGAGCCAGGCACCCCAGAGGGGCACTGTGAGCTCCGGGTGACCCTCACCGTGTCCTGCTTCAGCCTCTCCAGCAGCTCCTTCTCGATGGCGTTGTCCAGCTGGGCGGCGATCAGCGCTTTCTCCTGGGGACACAGGAGGGCTGGGTCAGGGCTGGGGACAGCGGGGACAGGAGGGGACACAGCAGTCACTCGGGACAGGAGGGGACAGCGAGCAGTCGCTGGGGACAGGAGGGGACACGGAGCAGTCGCCGGGGACAGGAGCAGTGGCAGGAGGTGGCACGGAGCAGTTGTTGGGGACAGGAGCAGTGGCAGGAGGTGGCAGGGAACAGTCACTGGGGACAGGAGGTGACAGAGCAGTCACTGGGGACAGGAGGGGACAGAGAACAGTCACTGGGGACAGGGAGCAGTCGCTGGGGACAGGAAGTGACAGAGCAGTCATTGGGGACAAGAGGGGACAGGGAGCAGTCACTGGGGACAGGGAGCAGTCACTGGGGACAGGAGGGGACAGGGAGCAGTCAGTGGGGACAGGAGGTGACACAGAGCAGTCACTAGGGACAGGAGGTGACAGGGAGCAGTCACTGGGGAGAGGAGCAGTGGCAGGAGGTGACACAGAGCAGTTGTTGGGGACAGGAGGTGACACGGAGCAGTCACTGGGGACAGGAGGTGACACGGAGCAGTCACTGGGGACAGGAGGTGACACAGAGCAGTCACTGGGGAGAGGAGCAGTGGCAGGAGGTGACACAGAGCAGTCGTTGGGGACAGGAGGGGACAGAGCAGTCCTCACCTCTCGCCTGTTCTCGCGCCTCTCGATCTTCCTGCGCAGCGGGACCAGCTTCCTCCTGCAGGGAACAAGCACTGGGAATGTCACAACAGGGAATACTGGGAGTGTCACAGCCTCTGGCAGCAACAGCCAGCAGCTGCAGCATTCCAAACCTGTGGAATGTCCTGGGGGCACTTCTGGGTGCCTCAGGACAAGGAGAACCCAAAGCTGTTGGAGTCCATCCAGAGGATGGGGAAGGGTCTCCAGGGGCCACGGGAGGAGCAGCTGAGGGCACCTGGAGCAGCTCCTCCCGAGGGACAGCACCAGGGAACGGCTGCAGCCGTGTCAGGCTGGAATTTAGGGAAGATTCTCCCCCAGAGGGTGCCCTGAGAGCTCCAGGATGGACACTGCTCCCAGCTGGGGCTGTTGGGGGGTCTGTGCAGGGCCAGGATTTGGGATCAGTGATCCCTGTGGGTCCCTTCCAGCTCAGGAACATCCCTCAGTGCATTTACACACTGGATTCCTGCAGCTCATCCACGTCAGATCCACCTAAAAACCCTCAGGAAAACGGGACCAGCTCCGTATGCCAGTAGTGCCAGCGGCTCAGGAGAGGGCCAGCGGCTCCAGAGACCACCAGTGGTCACTGGATGGTCACTCTGTGTCCCTCAGTGTCCCTTGAGGGCTCCCTTACTGTCTCTTGAGGGTCAGCTTGCGGATGCGGATCAGGTACTGCGTGATCTTGGTGAACCTCTGCTTGCACTTGTGGCGGATGAAGCGGGGCCAGTAGATGAGGTTCTCGTCGATCTCCTCCAGAGCCTTCTCGTAGTTCTTGCTCAGCAGCACCTGTGGGGACAGGGGTAGGCTTCGGTGACACAGCAGGACAAAAAAGGGACATTGGGGAGGGGCTGCATTGCACCCGGAGTCATAGGATTGTTCAGGAAAAGCCGTCCAGGGTGGATGCCCCTTGTCCCCAGCCCTGAGCAGTGAGTGCCACCTGCTGTCCTTCCCTGGACACCTCCAGGGCTGGGGATTCCAAACCTCCCTGGGCAGTTCCAAGGCCTGACCCCACTTTCCATGGAGAAATTCCTGCTGCTGTCCGACCTGAGCCTGCCCTGGCACAGCCTGGGGCCGTCCCCTCTCTGAGGACACCAGAGCTGCTGGCACTGCTGTGTGACCACTGCCACCACTGTGTCCCCACTGTCACTGCCATGTTGCCATTGCTGTCACTGCCGTGTCCCCACTGCCACCACCGTGTCCCCACAGTCACTGCAATGTCCCCGAGCTCACCCGCTCCCAGAGGCGCCGTGGAAACGCCGCCCTCTCGATGGTTTTCATGTAGAGATAACAGCGACCTGGCAACAGGGAACAAACCCTCTGAGCCCCTCCCCGGAGCTGGGCTGTCCCCAGGCACTGCCACCCACCCCTCCGTGCTGGATCCCACACTCACCCAGGGTGGGAAACACTTCTGACACCAACTCCAGCCTCTGATCCCCAGCCCAGAGCACCCAGTGCCACATCCAGGGACGGGGACTCCAAACCCGCCCTGGGCAGCCCTTCCCGAGGCCTGACACCCTTCCCATGGATGAATCCCCCCGCTGTCCCTGGCAAACCTTTCTCCTCACGGACAGTGGCGTACTGGCTGTTGGCCAGTGGGCAGGAGGAGCGGTTGCACAGCCCCGTCAGGTTGTACTCGTTCCGGCAGAAATTCTGAGTTTTGGTGCTGGAGAAAAGGGGACAGGGAATTCATGAAGGAAAGGCAGGAAGAGGTCACTGCTCAGCCCATCCTCCGTGACTCTCCCGTGGGGTGGCACTGAAGTGACACTGTGGGGTTTGGGGGGCACCTGAGCATGTCCCTCCTGTTCTTTTCCCTGCTGGATCCCCCCAAACCCCCCCGGGCTCAGCCCACCTCGTCCCCCCAACACTCACGTCATCTTGTAGGAGCAGAACTGCCTGTTCCCCAGCATGCTCCAGACAACCTGCGGGGACAAACAGCGGCTGACACAACGTGTCACCCCTCACCCGGTCCCCCATGTCCCCCCCGGCTTCGGCAGCCTCCGCTGCGGCTCTGATGGGGAGACCCCACAAACATTGGGGTTTTCTCGGTGTTCCCCCGGCAGGGAGCGCGCGGTGCCCCCAGAAGCGCAGGCACAGCACATCTGCTGTTGCCATGTCCCCACTGACACCCCCCGGCCCTTCTGTCCCCTCGAGCCACAGCCGCGATGGGGACAGCGGACCCCCGGCCACGTGGGGCGGCCGCACGGCCGGGCCCAGCGGCGGGGCGGGCGTTTAACACGGCGCCGAAAGAACGGTCGGACTCACATCGTCCGAATGCATGGTGGCGGTGACGGAGGTGGCAGCGGTGACAAAGACGACAGTGACGGTGACAGCGGGAGCTGATGGTGCAGGCGATCCCGGCCGCGCGGCCTAGGGCGCCGCCATTACCGGAAAGGGCGGGGGGCGCGAAGTCTCGCGAGAGCGGCCACCCCGGGGGCGGGAAAAGGGGCGGGGAGGAGGGCGGGCCGAGGTGTCATGGCGGCGGCGCCGCGCCCCTCAGGGCGGAGATCAAACAAAGCTGCTCACAAACGGGCACCGAGGGTCTCCGAGCGATGTGTTTGCGGCCGGCTCATCCTGCGCTCTGGAGCCGTGGGAGAAACTGCGGGTTTTCTGCCGAGCTTTCGCCTCAGAGCTTCCGAGGGCCCCCCCCGGCTGCAGCAGCTGACGTAGCCACATTAAATCCAGTAATCTAACCGCATTTGTTGGCTGAGTCTAAACCTAACTCCTGCCTCAGTTCCTTCAGACTTCTTCAAACGAATAAATCAATTTAATGTACGTTGGAAAGGACGCACGAGTAGCACAGACATAGCACGATACATCGGACTATAACAAGACACAAATGACCGATTTTTAGTGTCTTTAGAGGAGCGGTGACATTGCAGCGACACCTTCCCTGCCAGCAGATTCCGTGCTAAATCCCACAGCGGCTTCACTAAATGGATGGAGCCTCCAAATCCTGGGGCTTGGGGAAGAGGATGGAAATCCAGCCTCCCATGAGGCTGGGGTGAGACTTTAGTTTTGAAGAATTAAGGAGTTTAGTTAAATTAGATGTTGCTGAGGTAAGATAGATAAACTTCCCTTTGTTAATCGAAGCTGAATTTAAGGAACTGATAAATCATGAGGTCTGTCAACTTATGTTTGTGTATTCTAACTAATCAATAGGCTCCAAGAATACAATGTGATCATAAATCAGATAGTCTTGAGAAAACAGGATCCAGGTGTCACCAGCACTAAAAGATTAAAAAGTCAAAGCGAGGAAGACCCATCTTACTTCATCATTTTGAGACCCCACTCCATAAGAAGGACCACCAACCCATTTCAAAGAACAAACTAGATATGCTTAATTGCTTTTTTTGGCTAATTACCACACAAAGCGAGGAATGGGATGGACCAGAGCTATGAATATGCATTTGTGTTTTGGGTACTCAATACTCCTGTACATAAAAACACTCTGTGATCATCTGTGAACTGTGTGTGTGTATTTGGAGCTATCCCGCACGCTGCCCGGCGTCCTGATAAACATCCACTTTCTAACTTTAAACGTGATAAACACACACTTTCTACCTTCAAACTCTTAGAGAGTCTTTGTTATAGTTGGACATCAGTATTAGATCAATATCCTTATTTTTCATAAACCAGGGAGTTAGCTGTGCCCGCTCACACTTTTGTGTTCTGTAACCAGAATATCGGCTCCAAAGCAAGGAGTGCTTTCCTTCCCCAGGCTATTCCTCGTTTTCTTCCTCCCCGTCGCTCTCCTCCGTGAGGGGGAATTCCTGCTGGGCTCCTCTCGGGGTGTAGCTTTTGGATTTCGTGGGGCACTCCTGGCTCAGGATGGCCTGGGTGAGGCAGAGCAGAAATCCTGCTTTAGCACAAATAACGATTGATTTGAACGGTTAACAGGAGTGCTGTCGCATTGGGGAAAAGCCAAAGCAGACTTTTATCTAGGGAAGGACCCTCTAAACCTTCCTGCTGTTATCTGAGGGGGTTTTTATCCATTTTTGAGGGCGGATGGAACCCTCAGGCAATGCCATCCACTCCTCCGTGCTGGATGCCACAATCACCCAGGGTGGAAAAGATTTCCAAGATCAACTCCAGCCTTTGATCGCCAGCCCAGAGCACCCAGTGACACCTGCAGGGACGGGCACTCCAAACCCGCCCTGGGCAGCCCTTCCCGAGGCCTGACACCCTTCCCATGGATTAATCCCCCCTCGCTGTCCCTGGCAAATTTATTCCTGACTCTCTGAAATCCCTTGGGGTGTGGAACTCCAGGAAATGCCCCCGGACTGACCATCTTCTCCTCGGCGGCCGGGGGGCTGCGCAGGAGGCAGCAGAGCGGGGCGTAGGCCACGTTCAGCGCCCCGACGATGGCCATCAGCCAGGGGAAGCCCAGGGCCCGCACAATGGCCCCGCCCGTGGAGGGCCCTGCAAACCCAAATGCTGCAAAAACGGACAAAACTCTGGGGAGAAGCACCCCGAGTGGCCACACCGCCAGCAGAAGCCTCCTACCGATGGCAAAGCCCATGCAGAAGGCCACGTCGGCAATGGCGTAGACGGTGCCGTAGGTGGAGGTGTGGCGCAGGTCCACCAGGTGGGCCATGATGGGCATCATGGAGGAGTCCACCATGCCTGCCCAGGGTGTGACAGGCTCCTCAGTGCCCCCTGACCCTGGGGAACTGCCCCTTGGGCACCATGGAGGAGCCCACCATTCCTGCCTAGGGCACCAGGGGCTCCTCAGTGCCCACTGACCCGTGGACACCATTGAGGAGTCCACCGTGCCTGCCCAGGGTGTGACAGGCTCCTCAGTGCCCCCTGACCCGTGGGCACCATGGAGGAGCCCACCGTGCCTGCCCAGGGTGTGACAGACTCCTCAGTGCCCCCTGACCCATGGGCACCATGGAGGAGCCCACCGTGCCTGCCCGGGGTGTGACAGGCTCCTCAGTGGCCCCGGGGAGCTGTCCTGGAGCAGCCGCAGCGCCCTCAGTTTACCTATGGCAAAGCCCAGGCCGGCGTTGGGGCCGATCAGCCCGTAGATACTGGTGGCCAGAGGGACCTGGGAGAGGAGGGAGGGGAGGTGTGAGGCCAGCAGAGCTGTGGGACACAGGATGTGGAGCCTTAAGGGACCTTAAAGGTCTTTCTGTCCCAGCCCCAGCCACGGGCAGGGACAGCTGTCATTATCCCAGGGTGATCCAATCTGGCCTTGGGCACTTCCAGGGATCCAGGAGCAGCCACAGCTCCTCTGGGAATTCCAGCCCAGCCCCTCCTCACCCTCACAGGGAGGAATTTATTCCCAGTATCCCACCTAACCCTGCCCTCTGTCACTTTGAAGCCATTTCCCCTTGTCCTGTCCCTCCATCCCTTGTAAATCCTCTTTCCTCATTTTCCCTGCAAGATCCCTTCAGGTCCTGGACAGCCAGAATTCCATCACCCCTCAGCCTTTTCCAGGCTGAACAATCCCAAATCTCTCAGCCTTAAGATCTGAAGGCCTTTCCCACGTCTGCAAAACCCATCCTGAGGTGCAGCCCCTGAGCGTTTGCTGTGCCAGGAGCGTGAAAATCCCTGCGGATTGTCCTGCAGGGACAGCTGGGATCCCCCTGTGCTACTCACACAGAGGAGGCTGATTCCCACCACAACCATCCCAATCATGGAGCACAGCCACCTGCAACAGGAGCAGAGGGCAAGAGTTCTCAGCCTCGAGCAGAACGTGCTGAAATTTGGGCTGGGCAGAGCCAAAATCTTCAATATCCCACTCACCTGCCCATCCTGTTAGCCAGAATCCCAAAGAGGTTGGTGCCAATGAGGTAGGAGATGCTGGCAGGCAGGAACGCCATCCCTGGGAGACAGAAAGGATTACAAAGTGTTCTTGTGCCCAAGGAAATGCAGATTTGCACAGGTTTTCACCCCCCAGCTGCCTCCTTTGGGGAATATCGTCAGCCAGACCAGGCACGTGAACATCTCCTGTCACAGTTTCTTCCTCTTCCACCTTCCCACCTTTTCCCTCGTGAAATAAAGAGGAATAAAGCTGCTCCAGTAAAAAGCTCAGGGGTCGTTATGTAGCTCACAATTAAATATTTGCTCTCCCTGCTGCTTTACCAGTTGTTTATTTTTCATATCCTCTTTTGCTGACAATAAATAAAAGCGATCGGCTCCATTTCCCTGGGACAGCTTCCTTATTGGAACACGCTGGATTATGTTTAATTTCCTCTCCTCTGACAGCCACAGGACGTGCTCAATCCTGCAGGTTTAGCCCAAGCTCTTCTGGGTTCTTTTTCCCAGAATTATGGGAGAAAGAGATAAAATAAAGAAGCCCCTTGAGTTTAGAACAGCTCATGAGAGAGGGGTGGGTCGGTGCCAAACTCTAAATCCAAACTGCTCTCAAATCTCAGCTACCTGGACGCCTTAGGGAACATATTTGGGATTTTCTCCTGTTAATGAGGCTTCTGGGGTGAAGCTCCAAAGCCTCTCCAGTGGTGACAGGGGAGAGTGAGTGTTTTTTTCCTGCGTTCTGTCCCTTCTCCCGCCGCCAGGATCCCCGAGTGCCGCTTCCCCCTCGCCCTTCCTCGCTCCGGAGAAGCTTTTAGTGCCTGGCTGCTGCTGAGGATAACTCGATCAGGAGCAATTCCAGCCCCCAGCTCGCAGCCTGCGAATCAATTTGTGATCTAAGTGCAGCCCGGGGCGCCCCTCGCGTCATTCCTGAGCCGGCTGGGTTTTTATCACCGTTCCCGGTGATTTTTGCAGCGAGCACAGGCGCTCTTATCTCCGCATCCCATTTCTCGGGCAGCTGGCCATCAGCAGGGCCCATCCCGCCCTGCCTGGGCTGCTGGGAACGGCCTCATCTCACCGAGATGTGCCTCTGCAGAGCCCATCTGGCCTCCCCAGCTCCAGCCCGGCACCACCCCGCTCTGTGCCCTGCGGAAGATGGGCTCTCAGGGCTCCCTGCCCCGTTATTGCCCTGCTGGGGAGCCAATTCCGCACAATCTTCCCAATAACAGAGCACAGCAGCCACCACTGAGCGCATTTCCAGCTGGAATTGGAGCCGTGCCCAGCCTGAGATGGTTGGCTGCACAGGCAGGAGGGCAGATGTTTCCTTCTCTCTTTTTTGGTTGTGGTTTTTTTGGAGTGATGTAAAAGATGATTCAATCCCTCCCGCAGTGCCCAGGCAGATCTTGGTGCCTGGAAGTGTCCAAGGAACGCCAGGACGTGCTCTGGGCTGGACTCGATGGCTCGGGGAAGGTTTTTTCTGGGATTTTAAACCCCCTGAAGGTCGAGGGAAGAGGCAGCAGAGGACAGGACCCACCGAGCTGCCACTGCGGGGAGCACATGGTCTGCAGCATCCAGATGGGCAGCGTGGGCTCCAGCATGGCCACGCCCATGTTGGAGAAGCACAGGGCTCCTGGAGAAGGGAGAAAAGCGAGAAAAGCTCTGCTTTAGCCCGTTTCGGTGCTGTTTGAAGCAAGGCTGAGGGAATCTTTAAGCGGGGCACAAATGCGAGGGTGCGCCTTTACCTGCGGCCACCAGGATGTAGGGGTCTCGCAGCAGGGTGGACACCGGCGTGGCTTTGGTGCTCTGCAGAGGGGGTGACAGGGGCTGTGTGTGTCCCCAGCCGGCCCCTGGCACAGCCCCCAGCCCCGGGCAGTGCCCACCTCCCTCGGCCAGCGCCCTGCTCACCTCCGGGGACACCCGCGACGGCTGCAGGATGCACAGCTGCAGAGCTGGGGACAGACACAGCGCTGCTGGGGGCTCCTTCCTGCGGGAGCCGCTGCTCCCTGTCCTTCCCCTCAGCCCAACCCCGCTTCAAAGAGTCCAAAATCCCAAAAAATCCAAAAATATCCCCCCAAAAATCCCAAAAAATCCCGGAGGACTGAGTGACACGTGCAGGAGCTGTTTGGGGAGCTGCCTGGGGAGGGAACAGCACAACACTCTGGAGAGGTTTCGGAAGGGTTTTGTCAACCCCTGAACCATCCAAAGTGCAAACGCTCCCATCGGGCTGCCAGCTGGGGAGCTGCCACGGGAGCGTGCCATGGATGGGATGAGGAAAAGAAAAGGATTAAAGCAGGAAGTTTGACAGGCGCGAGGCCCGCGTTTCATTTTCCAGCGGCTCTTACACGCTTCATTAGGGATATCTCGCTTTACAGCCAGACAAGGGCGGTAGCTGGGGCTGTAATTTAATTAGCTCCACGCTTCCCACCGCAAATGCAGCTCCCGCTGGCTGGAACTTTGCTGTGGCTCTGGGAAAGCTCCCGTGGGCTCTGTCTGGGAGCAAGAATGAGGCAGCACTGCCGCTGGCAAAGCCTGAGTCCTTCATGGCACCAGGAGGCTGCAGACAGGGGTGTCTTGCCAAAGAATTCGCGGTTCAGAGAGCTTTACTGGATGTGCTCTTGGAGCCGTTAAAGCAATCAGGGGGGTTATTAAGCAGTGAGGGATTAATCCCTGCCCTGTTGCTGTGTCGGTCGTCTGGAGATGGCAGAAATCTGATTTAGCCCTGATGGAAGAACTGATGGTATCACCCGTTGATGTGCCTCTTTCTCCCCGCAGGCTCTCCCCGGAACATTCGCATGTCATTAATTCTCTTGATTTGTTCAACCCTTTGGTTCCTCACCTCCATCCAAGAGGGCCAGGAAGGCCAGCACCAGGAAGGGCGACGCTTTCCCCACAAATTCGTACATGATGCTGCCAAAGGGGGCCCCGACTGCAAGGGAAGGGCTGGGTCACAGCCCGGCAGTGCCACTGTCCCCGAGCCTGGAGGTGTCACTGTCCCCAGAACCTGGCAGTGTCACCGTCCCCAGAGCCTGGAGGTGTCACTGTGCCCAGAACCTGGCAGTGCCACTGTGCCCAGAGCCTGGCAGTGTCACTGTCCCCAGAGCCTGGCAGTGCCACTGTGCCCAGAACCTGGCAATGTCACTGCCCCAGAGCCTGGCAGTGTCACTGTCCCCAGAGCCTGGCAATGTCACTGCCCCAGAGCCTGGCAGTGCCACTGTCTCCAGAGCCTGGAGGTGTCACTGTCCCCAGAGCCTGGAGGTGTCACTGTCCCCGAGCCTGGCAGTGCCACTGTCCCCAGAACCTGGCAGTGTCACCATCCCCAGAGCCTGGAGCTGCTCTGAGTCCCTGCTGGCTGTTTGGGAAGGTGTAAGTGCCACAGGCAGTGCCAGGGAGGGGACACAGAGAGGGAGGGGACAGGGGGAGGGAGGGCAGCCCCCAGCCCCTGGCACGCCCGGCCGGCGGAGTGGCAGGCACAGCAGACGCTGTGGCCGTGTCCCGTTGGGAATTCCGGGGGCTCCTTACTCAGCACTCCCAAGGCCAGGCCCCCCAGGGCGATCCCCATGGCGCTGCCCCTCTCCGAGTCGTCGGGGTAGACGCTGGCCAGCAGCCCCAGGCCTGGGGACACACACAGAGCCCCCTCAGCCTGGTGGGGCCGGGGACTCCTCTCTGGAAGCAGCTGGTGGGATTTGGGGGGTGTCAGCTGCTCCCTGGCTGGGGCTGGGTGCAGGAGGAGAAGGAGGAGAAGGAGGAGGAGGAGGAGGAGAAGGAGAAGGAGAAGGAGAAGGAGGAGGAGAAGGAGAAGGAGAAGGAGAAGGAGAAGGAGAAGGAGAAGGAGAAGGAGAAGGAGAAGGAGAAGGAGAAGGAGAAGGAGAAGGAGAAGGAGAAGGAGAAGGAGAAGGAGAAGGAGGAGGAGGAGGATAACCCAGCCAAGGGGAGCCGCTGCAGGGACTGAGGGGCAGCCCAAACCTTCACCTGCCACCGAGGAGAAGGAGGAGCCGACGCCTTGGAGGGCTCTGGCGATGAACAGCAGCGTGTAGGTGCCTGAGAAAGCAAACACTGCACAGGGAGGGGAGAGCTGGGCTGAAACCTGCCGCAGCAGAGGGCAAGGCCGGCCCCAGCTGGCACTGGAAGGGGTGAGAGGGCACAGAGATTGTCCTTGTCACCCTTCCCGGAGCCTGGGGCTCTGCCCTGCCCTTCCTCACCCACAGCAGTCGGTTCTGTGCAGTGCGGGGTGAGGAGGGCGATACTCACTGACGGTGGAGAGGAACATGATGGTGAAGCCCAGGAACATGGGGATGTGGTATCCGATCCTGGGGTGGGGAAAAAGAGCTCAGGAGGGCTCCTCCTTCCCCCCCGGGAATGTCTGTGGGCTGGGGAGCAGCTCCTGGGGCGGTGATGTGCCCACAAGTGCTGCTCAGAGGGATCCCCGGTGCCCCCCAGTCACTCTCCAAAGCCCCCAGGGACAGAGCTCTGCTCCCCAGCTCAGCTCCGTGTCTGCAGGAGAGAAAGAAAACCTGAAAATAACATTTTTTTTCCACCCACAGAGGGCTGGGGAGCTGCGTTTGTTTATTCTGGTATTAAACAACATCTGCAGCACCTGAGGAGAGCATCAGTGTGCTTTATGCTGGGACATAAACTCAGCTGTTAGAAAAGGTAAAATCTCTGCTGTTTGAATGGAAATATTTTACCTCTTGCCGTTTCTCTCCCACTAATCCCTGCGATTCCTCAACTCCTGCTGATCCCAGGAGCCAAGGAATCGCAGGGAATTGCAGGAACCCGGGGGTCTGACCTACCTGTTGGTCAGCAGACCCACCCAGGGGTTGACCAGCAGCTGGACCACAGCCTTGGAGGCGAAGAGCAGCCCCACTCGGGTGTTCTCCTGGGCCAGGAACTCCCCACCCTCCAGGCAGCTCCTGCCTGGGGCTGGGGGTGCCCTGGGGGGGTTTCCTGGGCTCCCCATCCCATCCCATCCTGGGCTCCCCGTCCCATTCAGCGGCTCCACGGCGCCTGTGGTGCTGAAGAAGCGGAGCCGGGAGGAGAAAGGAGGAGCTCTGGGGGCTGCCGGGGTGGGCTCGGGCAGGGCTGGGCTCACAGAGGTGTTGCTGCCTTCGTATTCTGTCGTGTAGAGGAAGGTGGGGACGATGGGCACTGGGAAAGAAGGCAGGGAAGGGATTAGTGCGGGGTGTTCCTGCCTTTCCTGGCTCAGCTGGGCGGTGCTGGCCAGGTGGGGGGTCCTGGAAGGTCACCTGAGCAGGGACCCATGGAGCCCAGTGCCCAGGGCAGCCCTGAGGAGCCCCACGCTCCAAAGAACCCCACTGTGGCAGCCCCACAATGTACCCCTGAGAGCCCCCTCAAAGAGCCCGACTCTGTACCCACAGCAGCCCCAAAGGACACCACAGTGTACCCCTGAAACCCCCCCAGGACCCCACAGTGTACCCCTGAGACGGCCCCAAATACCCCACAGTGTACCCCTGAAACCCCCCAGGACCCCACAGTGTACCCATGAGATCACCCCGAAGAACCCCACAGTGTCCCCATGAGATCACCCCGAAGAACCCCACATTGTACCCCTGAGTAACCCCCAAAGGACCCCACATTGTACCCTTGAGACAGCCCCAAAGAGCCCCACAATGTACCCATGAGATCACCCCCAGAGGACCCACATTGTCCCCTGAGACAGCCCCAAAGAATCCCACGTTGTACCCCTAAGGCAGCCCCAAATGACCCCACACTGTACCCTGAGTGGCCTCAAAGGACCCCACAGTGTACCCATGAGACCACCCCAAAAACCCCCACATTGTACTCCTCAGATAACCCCAAAGAATCCCCAAAGAATCCCCTCCACACTCTCCCCTGAGCAGCCCCAAAGAACCCCACATTGAACCCATGAGATCACCTCAAAGAACCCCACACTGTCCCCCAGCAGCCCCAAATGACCCCACAGTGTCCCCCAAAATCCCGCAGTGCCTCCGTTAGCCCCAAAGGACCCCACAGTGTACCCCAAAGGACCCCACAGTGTACCCCAATGCCCCAGTGGCCCCGGCAGCCCCGTACCCACGACGGTGAGCAGGATGTTGTCCAGCAGCAGAGCCACAAACACCACCACCAGCACCAGCCGGGGAGAGGCCCTGCCTGCAGCCAGCCAGGGTGGAGACACGGCTGGGGACACGGCTGGGGACACAGCTGGGGACATGGCCAGGGGCACGGCCAGGGGCCCAGAGCTCAGCCAGGCTCCTGCAGGCTCCTGGGCTCAGGGGTCAAGGCCTCCAAAAACCTGCCAAGAGAACATTCCAGGTTAAACCTCCCACGGGTCACAGCTTCTCCCTTGGGAAAGCAACCCCTGGGGTCACTTGGTGTGTCCCCAGGAGCTGGGGGACATTCCTGGGATCCCTGTGCTGTCCCCAGGAGCTGGGGGACATTCCTGGGATCCCTGTGCTGTCCCCAGGAGCTTGGAGTTACACGATCTGCTGTTTTTTCCCAGGAGCTGAGTGGTTTTTTACAGGAGCTGGGAGCTTTTCCCAGGAGCTGGGTGCCATTCCCCATGGTCTGGGTGCTGTTCCCAGGATCTCTGTGTTTTTCCCAGGATCTGTATGTTTTCCCCAGGATCTGGGTGCTGTCCCACAGGGTCCACATGCTCTCCTCAAAATCTGGGTGCTGCCCCCAAGAGCTGAGCACTTTTCCCAGGATCTGTGAGCTCTCCCCCACAGCTCCACTATCAAAAGCCATTTTCATCAATCCTGTTTTTAAATTCCCAGTGGGATCCTTCCCCCACCATTCCCACTCTCCTGAGATGTCTTGTACCTGCTCCAAGGCACTGTTTAAGTCTCCTCTGAGCACAGATCGAGCCTCAGCCCATCCGAGGTAATCTCCACATCTTTTATTCCCTGTTTGTTCTTCGGAGATTCGATTGGGCCTCAGAGGAAACTCATTTACCTTCCCGTCTCTCTCCTGATTGGAATGTCAGGGCCAAGCACGGCTCTGCAGAGCCTCATGGGTGGCATTGACACTGAGGCTTCCAGGGAAACATCACTCCCAAAAAATCCCCCCGAAATTCGCATTAAACCAACCAATGGAGCATTGAATCCCACCCACATCACTCCCAAAAATTCACATTAAACTGACTGATGGAATATTGAATCCCAGTCACTCCCAAAAAATCTCTCCAGGATTTGCATTAGACCGACCAATGGGCCATTGAATCCCACATCACTCCCAAAAAATCCCTCCAGAATTCACATTAAACCAAGCGATGGAGCACTGAATCCCAGTCACTCCCAAAAAATCCCTCCAAAATTTGCATTAGACTGACCAATGGGCCATTGAATCCCACATCACTCCCAAAAAATCCCTCCAGAATTCATATTAGACCGACCAATGGGCCATTGAATCCCCAGATCTTGGGGACTGAGCAGGAAAATGGATGGAGCTGAGTCTGAGCTCTGCCCCTTCCCAAAAATATCCTGCCCTTTCCTGAAACCGCAGGCCGTGGGAGCTGTGGGGTTTTAATCCGAAAACCAACTCTCCGAAGGCTTTGTCATCACGACGAGTTGCCATGCGAGGTGGAGAACATAACTTCTGGAGTAAATTAATGCATGAGAATATCAATATCAATAAATTTAAGAGGGAGGAAGCAGAGGCAATACCGACACGGAGTTTAAATAAACCCTGTCCCCTTTCTGTGCCGTGTGGAGCGCAGGAAAATGTTCTTACCCCGACACCCATCTGCGAGCGTGGAGCTGCTGCCGCTGCCTCCGGAGCTCTGCTGCCCCGGGATTTACGATCCCCGGTTGTCAGGAGCGGAGAGGAGTGTCCCTGCTCCCTGCAGGAACCTGGCACGGCTGTCCTGGGGCTGTCCCTGCGTCAGCGGGGCCGGGCTTGGGGCTGCCGGCGGGGCAGGAATGGGTGTCCTCATTCCCGGCTTCCAGCAGGGCCGAGCCCTCCTGGAGCACCAGGATTCCTGCCGGGATCAGGGCTCCTGGCCCGGGATTTTGGAGCACCGGGATTTTGGAGAACTAGGGTTTTGGAGCACCGGGGTTTCAGAGCTCTGGGATTCCAGAGTTCTGGGGTTTCAGAGAATCTGGGGTTTCGGAGCTCTGAGATCCCTGCCTGGATCAGGGCACCTGGTCTGGGGTTTGGGAGCACCAGGATTTTTGAGCATTGGGGTTTTGGAACACTGGGGTTTCAGAGCTCTGAGATTCCAGAGTTTTGGGGTTTCAGAGCTCTGGGGTTTTGGAGCTCCGGGGTTTTGGAGCTCTGGGGTTTCAGGGCTCTGAGATCCCTGCCTGGATCAGGACACCTGGGGTTTTGGAGCACCAGGATTCCTGCCTGGATTGAGGCACCTGGCCCAGGATTTTGGAGCTCTGGCATTCCTGCCTAGATCGAGACCCTTGGTCCGGGATTCCAGAGCTTTGGAGGATGTTTGGACCCACAGGTTGTGCTCCCTCCTCACCTCGGGGCTGCCTCCTGCCCATGGGATGCTCTCCATGGCTTTTCCCAGTGCTGGATATTCCCTGGACCAGCCGGGTTTGCTCCTCCCTGGAGCCGATGGAAAATCCCCCCACGCCTGGCCAGGTTTTGCCGTTAGGGTTTTCTCTTTCCTTCCATCATTTCTGTTTCCCTAAACTTCTGACACTTGGCTCCGTGATTTCCCTTTTAAACCCCAAACCGGCGCCATCCTTCATCCAAGACACGGAGATTTACTGCGGGGAGAGGGAATAAATCCTAAATATATTCACCTTTCCTCCGCTGGCACATAAATCTGCCTCTGGGGCCATTTCTCCTCCTCCTGCCCGGCCCCAAAACCATCGCCAATAACGGCAGATGAGCACATCCTGCCCGGGAATTCCCTGGGCGAGCATTAGAGCGGGAGTTGAAGCCTTTAAATGGATTTCAGGAGTGGAGGATTGAACGGTCGGGGCTGGAAATTGCCTTCCCGATTGTCTGGAGCCGAGGCGGGGCGTGAGCGGTGCAGCAGCACCATCTGCTGCGGGAGCGCGGAGCCGCCGGCCCGGGACCGGCCCCGGAGTCTCCTTCAGCTTCTGCAAAGAGAATTTTCTTCTTTCCCCCTTTTCTTGCTTTGCTCTCCTCTTTTTAATGGTGTTTTTTTTTTTTTTTTTTTTTTTTTTTTTTTTTTTTTTTTTTTTTAATCATTCCTGCTGAATTGTCTCTCCTGTCCGCTCCCTCCTTGGGAGGTTTATTTTCCCGCTGCCTCGCTGCTCCCCCAGTCAGCACAGAATCACCCGCAGCTCTTTGCAGACGTTTTCCCCAAATATTTCCAATTCTGGGCCAGCAGGAGGGAGGAGATTGGTTTAAAACCCCAATCCTTTCTGGCTCGCTGCTCCACCTTTCTCTCTTTCTCTTTTTCTCCCTTTTGCTTTTTATCCTTCTTTTTCTCTATTTTCCTCTCTTGTTATTTTAATCTTTTTCCCTATTGATTTTTTCTTTCCTTTCCCTTATTTTCCTCTTTTCTGTTGCCCTTTCCCCTTTTGACTTTTCAATTTTAATTCCTATCGGTTAACCCCTTTCCTTTCTCTTCCTCTTCCCCTTCCCATTCATATTCCCATTCATATTCCCATTCCCTTCCCCTTCCTGTTCCCTTCTCATCCCATTCCATCCCATTCCATTCCATTCCATTCCATTCCATTCCATTCCATTCCATTCCATTCCATCCCGTCCCATCCCATCCTATCCCATCCCATCCCATTCCTTTCCATTCCATTCTATTCCTTTCTATTCTCGTTTTCCCTTTCAGGACCTGGGACAGCTCCGGCCCCGCCCCCTCGCCGCCGGTGGGCGTGTCCCGTGCGTTTGTGGGCGTGTCCCGTGCGTGCGTGGGCGTGTCTCTGTCCCCGCTATAACAGCGCATGCGCGGCGGTGCCCTCAGCAGCCGGTCCAACATGGCGGCGGTGCGGGCGCTGCGCGGGGCCGTGAACGGCGCCGGGCCCGGCGGGCCCCGCGAGCAGGCGGCGGCTCTCACCCGAGACTTCCTGTCCCAGCCGCGCCTCAGTGAGTGCGGGACCCGCGCCGGGCACCGGGGGGCTGCGGGAGGGGGGATCGGCCCGGTTCGGCCCGGTTCGGCGGCTGCAGCCCCGCGCCAGGGCAGGCCGCAGCGCCGGGCTCGCCCACCCGCTTAGAGCAGTCTGTAATTAACTCCGGGAGAGGGGGAATTGGGGAGCGCAGCCCGCTGGTGACACGGCCCGGCCCGTGGCCTTCCTGAAAAGGCGGGTTTGTACCGGGAACTGGAGATGGTGGGGCCGGGCTGGAGTCTGTTCTGAGCTCTGAATTGAGAAATCGGCTGAAAAAGGGGAAATGCAGCGCTTTGGTGAAATCCCTTTGCGGCAGCGCAGTGGGGAGGGATCAGAGTGTGTGAAGGTGTTTGTTTGTAGCAGCAATTACATAAAATGGCTTTACCTGTGCCCTAAATGACACCAGGACCTTCGAGGTGCTGCCCGGCAGTTTATGTGTCATGGATCCTTTGGAATTAAAAAATAAAACCTGCCGGGTTTGGAAGCCAAACCCATCCCTACAATCCCAGGGCTTTACTCTGGAGCAGAGGCTCCTCTCAGGGCCGGAGCCAAGGTGACTTCGGGGTTTTCCATGTAGATTCTGTGGATTTTTCCTGAGCTGGGGATGGAAAATGTTCCAGGTCACTTTTGGTTCATCAGGGAACTGATTGAGGAAGGAGTTGAGCGCTCATGAGACAGTCACGGGGTGAGATGGCTCAGCCAGGGGCAGGTTTTCCGTGGCCTCGGGGCTGATTCAGCCTCTCTTGGGCTGATTCAGACCCTCGGGGGGCTCTGGGCTCGTTCCTCCCCCTGGATAATCCCGGGAGCCTCTCGCTGCCCGGGCCACAGCAGCAGATCAGCACTGACGAAAGGCCACCGCTCTGTCTCGGGCTGTTCATGAGGATTTTAGGAGTCAAACTGAGGAGTTGAGTTAAACCCCAGCTCGGAGCCCGGGGCTGTTTGATTATTGCTCGTTAAGAGCCGACATTGCAACAGTTTCAGCTGTTTTATGGCAGAGTAAACACGGAGCTGTTGACAGTGCAGACAAACCTCGGGGCAGCTGCCAGCCCTGGGCTGGGGCTGCTGCTGCAATCCCTGGGCTCCGGGTGGCCCCATTCTCCCAGTTCCCCTCCTGGGAACAGCCCCCGCTGCTCCTCCTGACCCTGAGAGGGCTCTGAGTCAGGGTTTCCTCCAGCTGGGGGTCAAGTGATGCTTTTTCCCCTGAGCTGACGGCGAAATTCCTCACGTGGAGACACAGAGTCATGGAGTGGTTTGGGTTGGAAGGGACTCAGAGCCCACCCAGTGCCACCCCTGCTGTGGGGACACTTCCCAGAGTGTCCCAAACCCTCTCCAGCCTGAGCTGTCAGGGAGAAGAAAACACAGGGATCACATCAGTGTCACCTCCAGGCAGCAGGAACAATGCTGGACAGCCAATCCTGTTCCTAATCCTTCTTGTGGAGCTCCTAAAGAACAGAAATCAGCCCCAAATCTGAGCCTGGTGATGGGAATGAGCAGGAAAAATGGGCTGTGGGATATTCCTGAGGAATTCTGAGACTCAGGGAATGGTTTGGGTTGAAAAGGACATGGCCACCCCTGCCATGGGGACACTTTCTGCTGTCCCAAACCCCTTCCAGCCTGAGCAGGGAATTCCTGTCAGGGAGAAGAAAACACCAAAATCACATTAGTGTCACCTCCAGAGATCAGGTGAAAGGCTGGACACCCAATCCTGTTCCTAATCCTTCTTGTGGAGTTCATGAATAGCAGAAATCAGCCCCAAATCTGAGCCTGGTGACGGGAATGAGCTGTGGGATATTCCTGAGGAACCCCAGACTCATGGAATGGTTTGGGTTGGAAGGCACTCAGAGCCCACCCAGTGCCACCCCTGCCATGGGGACACTTCCCAGAGTGTCCCAAACCCCTCCAGCCTGACCAGGGAATTCCTGTCACGGGGAGGAAAACACCAAAATCACATCAGTGTCCCCTCCAGGGAGCAGGAGAAATGCTGGACACCCAATCCTGTTCCTGACAAACAGAAATCAGCCCCAAATCTGAGCCTGGTGATGGGACTGAGCAGGAAAAAGGGGCTGTGGGCTGTTCCTGAGGAAGTGCCTGACTCCTGCCTGGTGGTTGTTTTGCAGCTTACAAAACTGTGTCGGGTGTGAATGGGCCCCTGGTGATCCTGGACCAGGTTAAGGTAAATCCTCAGCTGTGCACGAAGCTTTTGGAGGGAGAGTTGGCAGGAAAAGCTGGGAAAGGTAAAATCCTGACTGCTGGGAAATCCCTCCAATGGGATTTTGATACATTCCTGACTGCTGGGATAAAGAGGGGATTCCTCCAAGGAGGAAAGGGAGAGCTGCTGGGGAAAGAAAGGAAACAGAGTTTGAGTTTTACCAAACCCCTGGAACACAGATTCAATTCCAGGCTGGAAGGAGCCAGCTTTGCTTTGCTGGTTTCTTTGAAAGGTTTCCTTTGTTCCCTGCCTTTCTGTTTCCACATCAGTGCTCTGGAAGAGGAAGCTCTGCACACTCCTGGCTTCTTCTCAGGCTGCTCTTAAAGGCCAAAAACTGCTCCAGGTTTTCCTTCTTATCAGAGGCTGCACTGGGGCTTTCTGCCACTCTTTGGAACTAGATTCTGGCAGCTCCAACCGTGCAAATATTGTTTATTCCTATAAAAAATGCCTTTAACCTGGGAGATTTCCTACCCTGGGAAGGAGTTTGCTTCTGATGATAAAATTATCCTTAAAAACCGAGTGGTTTCCAGGCTTGGGGCTGGTGATTTTGGTTTTCTGGCTGGAGTTTGATGCCTTTCCCCTGCTCCCTTTGGCCCTCAGTTCCCCAGGTACGCTGAGATCGTGCACCTGACGCTGCCCGACGGCACCAGGAGGAGTGGGCAGGTGCTGGAAGTCAGTGGCTCCAAAGCTGTGGTCCAGGTAGGAGCAGGAGGCTCTTTCCCCATGATTTATTAACCAGGGTGAGCCCTGAACCCAAATCAAATTTGTTGTTTTTAAATTAAAACAACAAATCAGCTGCTTGTTCCAAGTGCGGTTGGCATCAGTGATTTAGGGGATTTCTGATAGTGCAAAGTGACATTTTTTTATTTCCATCCTCCCTGGTTTTATTTCCATCCTCCCTGGTTTTATTTCCATCCCCTTTGGATCCATTTCCATTCTCCCTGGATTTATTCCCACCCCTGGATTCCTTTGTTGCTGGATTAAAGGAATCCCCTGGAGTTTGCAGTCTTGGATTCCAGATCAGCCCTGTGCCAAGTGGCTGCTGGTGTTTCTCCTCAAAAGCTGTTTCTGGTTCACATTATTTTATCTGAAGGACTTGGCAGAGGGGAAACACTTGAGATCAAAGGACTTGCACCAGGTTTGGTGGTTGTTGGTGATACATTTCATGGATTTTTTTTTTTTAAAAAAGCTCTCAAAGCCCTTCCCAGAGCAGCTCCTGCTTTGTGCCCTGGGCCTGCAGGTGAAGCAGCAGTCAGGAGTTACTTTGTGAAGCACAGAACTTCTGTGCTGTGATTTATTTTTGGTTTTCCCTGCCTCATTTGTAGGTGTTTGAAGGCACTTCAGGGATTGATGCCAAGAAAACCTCCTGTGAGTTCACTGGGGACATCCTGAGGACCCCAGTCTCAGAGGACATGCTGGGTGAGCATTTACCTGTGGGGATGAGGAACCAACAGATTCCTGCCTAATGAGCTGCTTTTCACAAGAATTCTCATTTTTCTCGTTGTTTTCTATAGGCAGAGTGTTCAATGGATCAGGAAAACCCATAGACAGAGGCCCCATTGTCTTGGCTGAAGATTTCCTGGACATTATGGGTTTGTTCTTAATCCTTTTCTCAGGGGGAGTAAAGTCAAGCCTGGTGTGTTTCACCTTTCTGAACTTTTGTGTTTGGTTTAAAACACAAGCTCTAGCTTCATCTCACTTTTGAGTACATGTGTGTCATCAAATTCTAATTAAATTACCCCAGTGCAGGGAGGTGAGGGAGCAGAAAACTTCCTGCAAAGTTTGGAAGCTGCTCTTTGTTATTTGTGAGCTTCATTCTGCAACACCTAAAGATGAAATGCTGATCACCTGGCTGGGTTTTAAATCATTTTTACCACTGGCATGAACATTTAACACCAGAGCCTTGGGGGTCTGAAAGGCTCAGGTGTGACCAGGTGCAGCTAAAGGTTTGTCACTGTCACAGTGGGGTTTGCAGCCATTTATCATCTCCCAGCATGTTCAGGGGGTAACACTGTTCTCTCTACAAATCCCACAGGGCAGCCAATCAACCCCCAGTGTCGGATCTACCCCGAGGAAATGATCCAGACTGGCATTTCTGCCATCGATGGCATGAACAGCATTGCCAGGGGCCAGAAAATCCCCATTTTCTCAGCTGCTGGGCTGCCCCACAACGAGGTGAGGCCTCAGAGCTGCTGTAAACCTGCTGAGAGCCAAAACTACATTTCATTCTGGGCCGTGGAGCAGCATGAGATGCCAACCCTGGGATGTTTCTTGCCTAGATTGCTGCTCAGATCTGTCGGCAGGCCGGCCTGGTGAAGAAATCCAAAGATGTGATGGATTACAGTGAGGAGAACTTTGCCATCGTCTTTGCTGCCATGGGGGTGAGCCCACAGTGCTGGGGCTGCAGGAATCCCTGAGATCCTGACAGTGGCAGGAGTCTGGGCAGGTTTTGTGTGTGTGGAATTAAAGGATGAGGGGAAAATGCCAAAGGCTGGAAGTGCTGGGATGTGCCTCGGGAACAGGCTGCCCAGAGAAGCTGTGGCTGCCCTGTCCCTGGAGGTGTCCAGGGCTTGGAGGACCCTGGGACAGTGGGAGGTGTCCCTGCCCGTGGCACTGGAGGGGTGTTTGGGGTCTCTTCCCATCCAAACCATTCCATGAATCCAACAAAACGTGGCTGATCAGGGTAAAGTATCTCAGACTTGATCTCCACAACCTGCTCACTCTGGGAGCGTAGAGGGGCGTGATGGAGGGAGGTCTTTGCTGTGGGTTATTAATGAGCTCATCAGCCCTTAACGAGCCGTGAAATGAGCCCAGTTAAAGCCAGAACTGTGCTTTAGGTGAACATGGAAACCGCTCGGTTCTTCAAGTCCGACTTCGAGGAGAACGGCTCCATGGACAACGTGTGCCTGTTCCTGAACCTGGCCAACGACCCCACGTGAGTCCCCCTCCTCGGGAGGAGCAAAACCAGCTCTGGGGATGGAGCAGCTGCTGTCCTGCAGGGCCAGGGGTGGTGGGGTGCTGTGGCAGCAGCGCTGCAGGTGGAGCTGCAGTGGTGCTGGTGGGGTGGAGCTGCAGGTGAAGTGTGGTGATGGAGCTGCAGGGGGAGTGGTGCTGGTGGAGCTGTAGGTGGAAGTGCAGATGGAATGGTGGAGCTGCAGGGAAAATGGTGCTGCTGGAGGTACAGGTGAAATGGTGGTGGAACTGCAGCTGAAATCCTGGTGCTGCAGCTCCAGCTGAAATGCCAGTGCTGCAGGTGCAGTGCTGGTGCAGCTCCAGGCGAAATCCAGGCAGCAACTCACAGAAGGAGAGGACACAGCCTTAAGGTGCATCAAGGGAAGTTTAGGTTGGTTATTAGGAAGAAGGTTTTCATGGAAAGAGTGATCAAACACTGGAATAGCGTGCCAGGAGAGGTGGTGGAGTCACCATCCCTGGGTGTGTCCAAAAGGAGACTGGATGTGTACAATGCCGTGATGTAGTCGAGGTGTTGGGACTGAGTTGGACTCGATTACCTTTGGAGCTCTCTTCCAACCTACACATTCTGTGATTCTGACGCTGCAGCTGCAGTGCTGGTGCAGCTCCAGGTGGAATCCTGATGCTGCAGCTGCAATGGTGCTGCAGCAGGGGGTGCCTGGAGGCTCCCAGTGCCGCGGGCAGCCCTGCTGACTGAGGGCTGTGTTGCAGCATCGAGAGGATCATCACGCCCCGCCTGGCGCTGACCACGGCCGAGTTCCTGGCCTACCAGTGTGAGAAACACGTGCTGGTCATCCTGACTGACATGAGCTCCTACGCCGAGGCTCTCAGAGAGGTGGGTGGGCATTGAAGGTGTTAATTGATCTGTTCATTGGCAGAAAAGGGAGGAGTGAAGCTGCTGCACAAGCTGTTGGAATTGATACCATTGGAATGGGTGGGAACAGCCAGTGAGGGTTTTAGTTGATCCTTGATTGGCTGGAGTTTATTTCATTGGTGACAGTTCCACCCCTGGCAATGTCCAGGGCCAGGTGGGACAGGGCTTGGAGCAACCTGGGACAGTGGAAAGTGTCCCTGCCGTGGCAGGGGTGGCACTGGGTGATATTTAAATCTCCAAAGCACCCGCTAATTCCATAAATCAGCAGTTTGACACCCTCGCTCTGGATTTGCCTTGTCCTGTCACACCCGGCTGCGCTGACAAACAGCTCAGGGGGGGCTTTGTGTGCAGTGCACTAAACCTGTGCAGTTTCTGAGTGCCTGGGGCTGTTTGTGTGGCTGTCCCAGGTGTCAGCAGCCCGGGAGGAGGTGCCTGGGCGCCGTGGCTTCCCTGGCTACATGTACACAGACCTGGCCACCATCTACGAGCGCGCCGGGCGCGTGGAGGGCAGGAACGGCTCCATCACCCAGATCCCCATCCTCACCATGCCCAACGACGGTGAGTCCTGGCCTGGGGGGCTGCAGGAGCCCACCCTTGGGCCACACAGCCCAAGGAAAGGGTCCTGGATTCTTTTTCTCCTTGTTAAAAGTCAGGGTGGATAATACACGGGAAGTGGTGGCTTCGAGTCCGGACTTGGGTATTTCTTGTTTCTTACCTATTGACAGGCTCGTGAGTTCTAACTAACAAGTTAGGAAAAGGAAGGTAAAATGGAGTCTCTCTGACTCTTTCCAAGGTTATTTAAGTGATAATTACCCAATAAAGAGGTGGCACCTGTATTATTTATATGTCTGACCCAATAATGACCACCTAAGGCCTGTAATGTGGACCTTTTTCAGCCTATTAGAAAAACACACCCAAAGCCAGGAAGAAGAAGAAGGAAGAAGGAGGACTTAGACAAGGCCCAAAATCTTCCATCTTGCTCTATGAATAGATTACTATCTCCTAAAGTCTTAAATCTAAATTTTCATCCTGTGAGATCACACAATTCCATTCAAACTACTCACCACAACCTCAGTGCTGTCACTCAATTTTGGGAGCCTGTTCCAAGGCCTCAAATCAAATGTGGTGCTGGCTTGAGGGTCAGCACCTTTTTAACACAGAAAGCCTGAAATTCTCAGCCTCCAGGGTTCCAACACGCAGCCACACAGGAGTCCTGTGGCCTTTAGGTTTCCTTAATATCCCAGCTTTTGGGTGCCTCGTGATCAAAATGCTTTTTCCCTTTTGAGGCCTCAGAGGTGCTCACAGCCCCAATCCAAGAGCACTTGGGATTTGTGGAGGGAATAATTGCTGAAGTCACCTGGCAACAAAAAAAAGCTGCAGCTTTTAAGATGGATATAAAAGGGCTGGAAACTTCCAAACCATTTCATTTATTTTTTTTTTCCCTCATAGATATTACTCATCCCATCCCTGACTTGACTGGGTACATCACCGAGGGACAGATCTATGTGGACAGGCAGCTGCACAACAGGCAGGTGTGTGCCTGGCTGCTCACAAGGTGCTCAGGGTTATTCCTGCTTTTTTTTTTTTTTTTAAGGATTCCTGTAAATTCCTGGGTGTTTCTCCCCCAGATTTACCCCCCCATCAACGTCCTGCCCTCGCTGTCCAGGCTGATGAAGTCGGCCATTGGGGAGGGGATGACCAGGAAGGACCACGCCGATGTGTCCAACCAGCTGGTGGGTAAAAATCCCCTCTGGGGATGGGGATTTGGCCTGCCCAGCCCTGGAAGGGTCAGCTGGGATCCAGAACGTTCCTGAGGCTGCTTTAATGCTTTCACTGAGTGTTCAGTGGGAGGGTTTGGGTTTGGACAGCAATTATGGATGGTTAGAGAGGAGGGAACAGCTGAGCTGGGGGTGTTCACCTGGAGAAGCTCCAGGGAGAGCTCAGAGCCCCTGGCAGGGCCTGGAGATGGGCTGGGGACAAGGGCTGCAGGGACAGGACACAGGGAATGGCTTCCCACTGGGAAAGGGGAGATTTGATGGGATTTTTTTGGGAAGCAATTCCTGGCTGGGAGGAGGGCGGTGAGGAGCTGGGCTGGAATTCCCAGATTGGCTGTGTGGCTGCCCCATCCCTGGCAGTGCCCAGTGCCAGGCTGGGATAAGCCAGGCCGGTGGGAGGCACGCCTGGCACACAGGGGTGGGCTGAGGTGGTGTTTTTGGGGCCCTGGCAGTACGCCTGCTACGCCATCGGCAAGGACGTGCAGGCCATGAAGGCCGTGGTGGGGGAGGAGGCCCTGACCTCGGACGATCTCCTGTACCTGGAGTTCCTGCAGAAGTTTGAGAAGAACTTCATTGCTCAGGGTAAGGATGCCAGCAGCTCCCAGAGCCGCTCCCAGGGCTGCCTGTGGCATTCCCTGCCCCACATCTCTGTTCCCTTGTCCCTGCAGGGCCCTACGAGAACCGCACCGTGTACGAGACCCTGGACATCGGCTGGCAGCTGCTCAGGATCTTCCCCAAGGAGATGCTCAAGAGGATCCCCCAGAGCACCCTGGCCGAGTTCTACCCTCGGGATGCCAAGCACTAGCTCAGCTCCCTGTGCCCCTGCTCCGTCAGATGCTGGGTTTGGTTTTCCTTTTCCATGTGTTGGTGTTTTTCCCCCTGTCGCCCTCCCAGCTCCAACCAGCAGCAGGTGACACTCGTGGCAGTGTTGTCCCCACTGAGAGCAGTTTGGAAAATATCCCTTCTCCCACGGCCTGCATCTCCAGCAGGGTGGTTAGGCCAGCTCTAAAAAAACATGTGCAATAGCCACCACGAGGTTTAGGCTTTGGAATGAGACTCTTGTGGGGTTTTCAAGGCTGAGCGTGACCAGAAATTGCAAATCTTCACTTTCAAACCACGGGTTAGAAAACAGGAGAGAGGAAAGGTGACTTGCAGGACAACATTCCTTGGGGGAAAATGCGGGTTTTTAACCAGGGCTGCGCTTTCTGTAAGGTTTGTGTGGACTGAGGACAGGGGCAGGTGACACTGGGGACATCACCACCAGCAAAGGTGGAAATGTCCTTGTCCTTTCAGAGGACAAAGGCCAGTGAGGTGCTACCTGAAAGTAACAGGTTATAAAGCTTAATTACTGAATTACAGCTTTTAAATTGAAGTTTGCAGACTAAATTTCCTCCTTCACCCTTTTCTCTTTTTTTTTTTTTTGATTGAATCCTGGAGATGCCAAACAGAACCAGCAGCTCAGTCTGAGCTCAGACGTGTCAGCACAGCTGTTGGTGACTCAAGGCTTTGTGCTGCTGCTGAAGGGGGTCCTGAGAGGTGAAAACCAACCTAAAACCTGGCCCAGCTTTAAAACCGTGGCCTGTACACTACACCCGGTGGCAGGAGTTAATTAAAAAGGCAGCTTTTAATGTGAGAAAGGATATTTCAAACCTGCTCCAGCTGTGCTGGGCCCGTGCCGTGGCTGGAGCTGTTGTGGTTTGCACTCCAGACACGGATCTGCCTCAGCCCTGAGCTCAGCATTCCCAAACTCTGTGATCTTGGCTGGGCAATTCCGTGTTGTTCCTTTTCCAACGGGTTCAGCCGAGGCTCCGGGCCCGCTGCTGCTGCTGCTGGCACAATTCCATGCTTTTTCCAGCCTTCCCTGTAGTCTGAGCTCTGCTCTGGCTCACCAGAGCATGTTGCACCTCCCTGCACGCCTTCAGGCCCGTCTGGGGAGGTGCTAACATGACTGGAATGTGCTAATTCCAGCTCCCTCTGACGTTTCCTTCCCGTGTGTGCAGTTCTCTGGTTTGTTCCGTGTTCTCTGTGGCTGCAACAGCAACTTGATTCCAGTGCATTCCACCCAAAGCTGTGCCCGAGTCTCCCTTTTATTTCCTGAGGTCAGGACAGGAGGAAGCGTTTGGCATGAAAATACTTTAATGTAGAGAATCTCTAAATAAATTAAATATGGAAGGTGTTGAAGAAACGGGAGCTGCAGTGGTTCTGGGGGGGGGGGTGAAAAAAATCACTTGGGGTGTTCCTGTCCCCCAGGGATCCTGGGAATGGGAATGGAGCAGCTTCAGTGTGGATTGAGGGTCACTGGAGCCATCCCCACGTTGTCCCTGGCTGAGGAGGAGGAGGGTCTGACCTTCAGCCTCAGTCACAGGGAAGGGCTTTGCAGGAATGTGATCCCTCTGTCCTCACATCCCTCCTCTCCACGGGCACTGAGTGCTGGGGAGGCTTGGAAACCTTCAACCCCTGGAAAATGAGCTTCAGGCCCCAGTTTGGTTGGGGAGAGGGGTCGGTGTGACAATTCCCCTCCCCTGTGCATGTCCCAGGGTGGGGACAGAGCCTGGCCCTGGGAAATGGGGATGGCAAACCCAGGAATAACCAAACCAAAACCTTAAATGACCAAATCAAACTCAGAAATTACCAAACCCAACCCAGGAATGACCAAACCTGGGCATGACCAAGCCCCACTCTGAAATTGCCAAACCCAAGCCAGGCATGACCAAACCTGGGAATGGCAAACCCAGGAATAACCAAACCAAACCCAGCAATGACCAAACAAAACTCGGGAATTACCAAACCCAATCCAGGAATGATCAAACCCAATCCAGGAATGATCAAACCCGAGAATGGCAAACCCAGGAATGACCAGACCAAACCAAACTCAGAAATGACCAAACCCAAGCCAGGACTGGCCAGCCCAGCCTTGGTTCCCCTCCCCGCAGGCGCTGGGGCTCAGCACAGCGTTTCCCCCGTGAGCTGCTCGTTGCTGCGGGATGAACAAAGGCCTGGGGCTGTCCCCGTGTCCCCTGGCAGGGCTGTGACAGCTCCTGGCACGGCCCTGGCCCGCCTGGGGACAGCAGGTACCGGCTCAAAGCGCCGTGCTGCTCTCCCAGCTGCCGCCGCCGGGACCCTTCAAGGCCGGCTGCTTTTTGAATTCAGATTTTGTGGTTTTTAATCCCCTAATGAGTAACGAGCACCGCCCGGGGGCTCAGCCGCTCGCCGAGGGATGGCAGCCGGTGCCTGCCACGGGCACACGCCAGCTGTCCCCTCGCTGGGCGGGGAGGGGACAGCGGGGGCCGGTCCCCGCCTGCCCCGGGACTGGGGGCCGGTGGCAGATGCGAGGCAGGGCCGGCACCGGGCTGGTGGGCAGCGCTGCCGGGGCTCATTTGCACATCAAAAGCGGCCTTTTTTCACCCCAAACCCGGCCCTGCCAGCGCGGGGTGGCTCCGTTCGGTTCTCGGTCTCGGGCAGTGCCGAGGAGGGGTTGGGATTGGGGTTGGGTTTGGATTTGGGGCTGGGTTTGAAATTGGGTTTGGATTTGGGACTGAGTTTGGGAATAGATTTGGATTTGGGACTGGGTTTGGGATTGGGTTTGGGGCTGGGATTGGGTTTGGATTTGGAGCTGGGTTGGGATTTGGTTTAGATTTGGGGCTGTATTTGGGATTGGGTTTGGGGCTGGGGTTGGTTTGGGTTTGGGTTTAGATTTGGGGCTGTGTTTGGGTTTGGGGCTGGGGTTGGGATTGGGTTTGGATTTGGGGCTGTATTTGGGATTGGGTTTGGGGTTGGGTTTGGGGCTGGGGTTGGGATTGGGGCTGAGTTTGGGAATGGATTTGGGGCTGGGGTTGAGATTGGGTTTGGATTTGGATTTGGGGCTGGGGTTGGTTTGGGTTTGGGGCTGGCTCTGCCCCCCGCACAGCGGACACGCGGCCGTTTTAAGGAGATGCAAATCGGCTTTCCCCCGTGTCGGGGCTCATTTGCATACGCTCATTAGTCCAACGATCCGCGCTGCTCCTGCAGCAGCTGGAGCGGGGCTGGAGCAGAGCAGGGACCCCCCAGGGCCGGGGGCTCCTTCTCCTGTCCGTCCCCCAAAAGCTGAGCCAGCGGTGCCCCCCAGGTGGCTCCGGAGCCACCCCGGTCCCGAACCCACCCCCGAGGGAGCTCTGGCTGCTGGAGGATGATTTTCCCCGGGGATTATCCGGCCTTGCTGCTCTTCTGCTCCAGGAGCAGCGTCCCGGCTTTCCTGCTGCTCTCCCGGTCACATCCTGGCGCTGTCCCGTGCCAGCTTTGTGCCAGGACAGGACAAGGCTGGCACTGGCACGGTTCGCCCTCAGCCGCAGCTTTGGGAGGGAAAAGGGCTGAGGCCATCCCCTGATTTTTGGGAGAACAGCTCAGGGCCTTCAGGGCTGGGATTTGGAGTCTCCAGGGATGAAGTTTTGTCTTCTCAGGGCATTCCTAGGAATTGGTGCCCTCAGGGGCGCTGCTCAGCCGGACTGTGACCTCGGGGGGACAGGGATGTCCCCTGGGGATCCCCCGGGGCACAACCCGGAGCTCGGGGCTCTCCTTGCTGCTCCCTTGGCTGGATTCCCGGGAAGGGCTGGGCTGACTGTGACACGAGGGTCCCTTCCCTCCCCAGCAGTTCCAAAGCCAACTAAAAAGAAATAAACTCTACAAATAAACTTCCCTCCCTCGCTCCTGGGGCAGCGGGAACACAGCCGAGGTTTCCCTGGAAAGCAGCAGCAGGTGCCAGGTGCCTTTTTGGGGTGCCCAGATCCACTCTCTGCCCCGGGCAGGATGAGCAGAGTTTCCCGAAATCGGAGAGTTTTCCCCATTTTCTGCACCCCAACCTCCCCCCACGCTGGTTTTTATTTTTTGGGGTGTTTTTATTTTTGTGGAGTTGATTTGGTTTGGAGCAAAACAGCCGAAATAGTCAAAATACGACCTTGGGTTTGTCACAGCAGCCACGCTTCACATCTCTCTGGGGAGTTGTTTTCCCTGGAAAATCTCCTCAGACCTGGGAGCCGCCTGCTCAGGGGTGGTGGGGATGGGGCTGGGGGTGAAAATCCGGCTCAGCTGCCGAGCAGGAGGGTGAGGCTGGGGCTCAGCTGGGAGCAGGCCCGGATGGATTATCCCACCCTCCTGATCCACCCAATCCTTGCTTTTCCATGCTCGGGTTATCCCAGCTGCAGAGCAGAGATAACTCAGGGCCGGGAAAAGCAGGGCCAGGTGCAGGATGTCCCCAGAGGGGACTCTGGTGGGCTGTGATAAATTCTGGTGGCTTGTGCATGGAAAATCCCCAGAACGCCGCTAAGCACTCGGAGAGAGGCTGGGGAAGTTTTTAAAAATTTATTTATAAATAAAACCATAAAATTAACCAGTAGTTTACATCAGTCACCAGAAAAGAACGTACCAAAAAAAAAAAAATTTAAACAAAACCAACAACAACAACAAAAAAAGAAAACCTGCAGAAAAATAATTCTCTGTCCGGGCTGGGGCCGGGCGTGGCCGCGGCTCCCACCTGGAGCGACACACCTGGAATGCCACGGGCACACACAGCGGAGTTGTGCAAAGGCAGCACGGCGAGGCCTCGAGATCACATCATAGGGCTGGGGGCGACACGGGGCCCGGGGGACACGGCCGGGGACAGGGACAGTGCCACCAGCGGGAGCGGGGACTGCCGGCACGGGGAGCTCGGGAAGGCTCCGGCTGTGGGGCTGTGCCTCGGGGGCGCACAGAATCTCCCCGGCCTCGGCATCCCCTCGGACCCTCCTTCTGGTTCCCAGAACATCCTCCACGGGGCCGGGCAAGGGCTCGGCTCCGGGCTGCACCCGCGGGAACCGGGGAACCGGAGCTGGGCTTGTTCCGGCGGGCCGAGGGCGAGGATGGGCTGTGCCAGCACCGGGACGGGCCGGGCTGGGCTGGACAGTGCCAGGACAGGCTGGACAGTGCCAGGATGGGCTGGGCCGGGCTGGGATGGGCTGGGCAGTGCCAGGAGAGGTTGGACAGTACCGGTATGGGCTGGGCAGTGCCGGTATGGGCTGGGCAGTGCTGGGATGGGATGGGCAGTGCCAGGACAGGCTGGACAGTGCCAGGATGGGCTGGGCAGTGCCAGGAGAGGTTGGACAGTACCGGTATGGGCTGGGCAGTGCCGGTATGGGCTGGGCAGTGCTGGGATGGGATGGGCAGTGCCAGGACAGGCTGGACAGTGCCAGGATGGGCTGGACAGTGCCAGGACAGGCTGGACAGTGCCAGGATGGGCTGGACAGTGCTGGGATGGGCTGGGCAGTGCCAGGACAGGCTGGGCAGTGCCAGGATGGGCTGGACAGTGCCGGTATGGGCTGGGCAGTGCCGGGATGGGCTGGACAGTGCCGGTATGGGCTGGACAGTGCCAGGACGGGCTGGGCAGTGCCAGGACAGGGTGAGCAGTGCCAGGACTGATTGGGCAGTGCTAAGAGGGGCTGTGAACGGCACCAGGACGAGCCGGGCAGTGCCAGGCCCGGCTGGAGAGTGCCAGGACAGGCTGGACAGTGCCAGGAGAGGCTGGGCAGTGCCAGGATGGGCCGGGCAGTGCCAGGACAGGCTGGGCAGTGCCAGGCTCAGCTGGGCAGTGCCAGGACAGGCTGGGCAGTGCCAGGACAGGCTGGGCAGTGCCAGGAAAGGTTGGGCAGTGCCAGGCTCAGCTGGGAGATCTGGGCCGGGGGTTTGGGGTGCTCAGGGCCGGGTGCAGAAGGCACAGACTGGTTCCTTGTGTCACCTTTTCAGGCTGGAATGGCGTGAGGGACGCGGAATTTTGCACAGCTTGGAGCCCTTGGCCGAATTGGCGGCGTTGGGATTGTGCAAGAAGCCCCCTCTAAGACCCCTGGAATGGGGCAGTGGGTAAAAAATTGCAGCAAAAATATCATTGCACTGGCACAGAGGGGTCCCGGCTGGAGCCCCCACCCCACAAAGTGGGTCCTGCTGGTTCCCTCCCCAGCCAGGGGGACACGAGGGTCACCAGCAGCGCCACCTCATCATCCATGGAGCCACTCGCTGGTGGCAGGAGGAAATTTTAAGAGCTGGGGTAGAAATTAAGGTGGAAGTGGTTGTTTCGGGGTGTTTTATCCAGCTTCCCTTGGCGAGACCCCGTGGGATCAGGCCACGGGAGGAGATAAGGCAGCTGGGGGTCCCGGGAGGGGCGACCCCAGCGGGTGTGAGGCTGTGGGGTGAACACAAACCCCGTTCCTTGGCCAGGCCGTGGCTGGGACATTGCTGTGAATTCTTGGATCCAGCTGCTGCCTGGCAGCCGGGAAAGGGCCGGAGCCCTTGTCCGTGGGAGCTGGGAGTGAAGGCCGGGCACAGGGAGGGCTGTGGGTGCAGTGCAGGGTGGCTGTGCTGGGGCTGGATGGGAATTTCGGGGTTTGGGCTGCGCCAGGGGGTGAGTGCACGTGGGGACCTTCCTGAGGCCCTCAGGGGCTGTGAGGGGTGATGTGGCAGTGGCACGAGGTGGCTCTGTGCTCCCACACCGACCGAGGGTGAGGAGGGGTGGGAGCTTCCTCCAGGGAGCTGGGACAGATTCCTGTCACCATCAGTGGGCAGGACTGTGCTGGGCCATCTTGGGGCTGGGACATCCCTGGAGTTGTGACATCCCCGGGACTGTGACATCCCCAGGGCTGGGAACACACTGGGACAGATTCCTGTCACCATCAGCGGGCAGGACTGTGCTGGGCCATCTTGGGGCTGTGACATCCCTGGAGCTGTGACATCCCTGGAGCTGTGACATCCCTGGAGCTGGGCACACATTGGGACAGATTCCTGTCACCATCAGTGGGCAGGACTGTGCTGGGCCGTCCCCGGGACTGTGACATCCCTGGAGCTGTGACATCCCTGGAGCTGTGACATGCCCGGAGCTGGGCACACATTGGGACAGATTCCTGTCACCATCAGCGGGCAGGACTGTGCTGGGCCGTCCCCGGGACTGTGACATCCCCGGAGCTGTGACATCCCTGGAGCTGTGACATCCCCGGAGCTGTGACATCCCTGGAGCTGTGACATGCCCGGAGCTGGGCACACATTGGGACAGATTCCTGTCACCATCAGTGGGCAGGACTGTGCTGGGCCATCCTGGGGCTGGGACATCCCTGGGGTGGTACCGGGGTTATACCAGGGCGGTGCTGGGTCGGTACCGGGGCAGTACCAGGGCAGTACCAGAGCAGTACCGGGGCAGTACCGGGGCAGTCTCGGGGCAGTCTCAGGGCAGTCTCGGGGTGGTGCCGGGGCGGTGCCGGGTCGGGGGGAGCTGCGGGCACGTCACCATTGGCACGAGTGGCTTGGTCACCTCTGGACACACGACGGGCGGCGGAGGGACGGGGACACGCGGCTCAGCTCGGCTGTACAGGGGCGCCGAGCCTCTCCCCGCGCTGCGAGGAGGGCGCGGCGGCTCAGATCTCGGTGGCGATGATGTCCTCGTAGGGCACGTCGGCGCCGGGGATCTCCAGCTCGATGGGCTCCTTGCCGTCCTCGCCGGCAGCCAGCTGCTGCAGCATCTTCTCCAGGCTCTGGTTCCTCTTGTACATGTGCAGGTAGCTCTGCTGCAGCTGCTTCTGGTAGTGGATCACCTTCTCCTTCTCCTCCTTCCACGTCTGCCGCTCGTGCTGGAAGCTGCAGCTCATCTGCTCGTTGTTGTCTCGTTCCGCCTTCAGCTCGGCCCGGAGCCTCTCCAGCTGCCCCTGCAGGGCCTGGGCATCGTCCCCGCCCTGCCGGGGCCCCTGGCGGGCCTCACCGAGCTGCTCCCGCAGCGCGGCCAGCTCGGAGCGCAGCTCCAGGATCTCCTGCTCCAGCAGGTTCACCTTCTCCCGCAGCAGCTCCGACTCGTTCTTCTTGCGCTGCAGCTCGTTCTCGCACACCTCCAGCTCCATGGCCTTGGTGCGCAGCGACGCCTCCAGCTCCTGCGCCTTCGCCTCCAGCGCCTCCAGCCGCAGCCTCACCTCCTTCAGCTGCGCCTTCAGGCTCAGGATCTCCGTGGTCTTGGTGGTGAGCTCCGTCTGCGACTCCTTCAGCTGCTGCTTCAGCAGAGAGATCTCCCCGGATTTCTGGCACACCTGGGAGTGGGGAAGGAGCGCCTGAGTTAGGGCTGGATCCTAAAAACACCCCTGTGTGAGCTGGGCACAGCTCTCCGTGAGCCCCTGAATTTAACTTTTATTTAACGAGTATTTATTACTAATCTAATTATAATTATTGTTTCTAATAATTATGATTAAATTAATTAATCAATATTGTTTATAATATTTATAATCAATTTTACTAATACCTCTTATGAAACGTTGGGGTTTCCAGCAGAGGAACGGTGTTTGCTCAGCAGTTCCAAGGAGGGAGTAAATTAAGTTTAAGCAGAGTGGAAGGTTTTACTGCTCCCTGACAAATGGCCATGGCCAGCCCAAAGGGTTCCTATTTCCTTTACCTCTTTTGCATTATTTTTATTATTTTTTAAAATTTACCTTTATCTTTACCAATTTTTAGTTTATTTACCCTTTTAAAAATTTATATATTTATTTATTTTTACCTATTTATTTATTATTCTTATTATCAATTATTCCTATTTATTTATTTCTATTTATTTTTTTAATGTACCTTTACTGCTCCTGTGGGGCAGGAAAAGCCCAGGGAAAGCTGAGTTATTTTATTGCCTGAGGGGTTTTGTGCTGTGCTTGTCCTCTTGGCTGAGGAGAAGGGTTCAGAGGGGCCATGAGAACCTCAACCCCAGTTCCCCTGGGCCTGTCCTGGGATTTCACATCCCTCTCCTACAGCCTGGGGCTGTCCTGGGGGATTTTTGGCCTGGGCCTTTCCTGGGATTTCATATCCCATTCCTCCAGCCTGGGGCTGTTCTGGGGGATTTCACATCCCTTTCCTCCAGCCTGGGGCTGTCCTGGGGGATTTTTGGCCTGGGCCTTTCCTGGGATTTCACATCCCTCTCCTCCAGCCTGGGGCTGTCCTGGTGCAGGAAGGGAGGTGGGAAGGTCTGGGGACATTTGGGACCCTCCACCTTGTCCCTCTCACCTCCCACTGCGTCTCCTCCAGCGCCGGGGCAAAGCTGGTCTTCTCCTTCTCGTAGGACCTCAGCTTGGTCTCCAGCAGGTTCTGCTCCTTCATGAGTTTCTCCAGCTCCTCCCGCAGCTGCTGCTTCTCCTGCTGCAGCTGGAACACCTGCAGGTGCAGCACCTGCTGCGTCCGCTGCGTTTTCTGCGACGTTTGCTTCAGCTTGCTGTTGCACTTCTGCTTCAGCCCCTCCAGCTCCTCCTTGCAGCGCCGCTGCTTCTCCTCGTAGGCCTGGCAGGAGCTGATCTCCTTCTCCTCGAAGCTGGACTGCAGCTCCTGCAGCTCCCCTTCCCTCTCCAGCAGCTTCTGCTCCAGCTCCTGGATGGCGGACTCGTCGGTGGCGAGGGGCGAGCGCACGCAGGCGCTTTTCTCGGGGTGCTGCTGCTGGTGGTGGTGGTGAGAGGCTTTGCCGGGGTTCAGGATCTTGTTGCCGCCGTCGGAGAAGGACATGGCCTTGAGGCTCATCATGTTGCTGTCCTGGATGACGGCGCACTGCAGGATGTTGTGGGCAGAGCCCCCGAAGCGGCTGATGGGGCCCATGGGGGTGACCAGAGGCTCCAGCTGGTAACTGCTGCTGGTGCTGTGCGTGGGCAGGCTGGACATGGAGTTCCTGCCCGAGTCGGACAGACCCCCCGAGCACGGCAGCGGCCGCAGCTCCTGCTCCTTGGCCTTGTCCGAGGGGTGCAGCTGCTGCGGGAGGGGCGCTCCGCCCTCGGGGGACGGGTGCAGGATGGCCCCGGAGCGCGGCAGCACCGGCTTGAAGGCCGTGGGACGAGGCAGCGGCTTCTCCCCGCCCTGCAGGGACAGAGCGGAGCCCGTCAGCACCGACCGACCCGCCGCAGCTCCTCCTCGAGGGGATCCCTCTGCCCCCGGGGACAGCGCAACCACGGCGGGACAGCGGCCGTGTCCCCCGGGGGCTCGGGGGGACCATCAGAGGGGTGATCAGGGGATGGTCAGGGGATGATCAGGGGATGGTCAGGGGATGGTCAGGGGGATAATTGGAGGATGGTCAGGGGATGCTCAGGGGTTATACCCGGGGAGATGCTCAGGGGGATGGATGATCAGCCGATGCTCGGGGGGCATACGTGGGGGGACGATCACAGGGATGCTGCTGGCTAACACTGCTGGCTTTGGAAACGAAAGGATCCAAACCCTTCAGGTCACGTTGCTGCTCCAAACTCCCCAAAGCAGAGGCTGCCAGAGCACCCCCAGCTGCCCCCATTTGCCCTGACCACAACCAACACAGCCCCGCGCTGGGACCTGGAGACACTCTGGGGACAGACGGGCTCCGCTGGGCCATCCCCCCACTCCCGGCACCTCTTCTCCTCACTCACCACTTCCAGCTGGCTGGGGAAGGGCATCAACTTCTGCGGCGTGGGCGTCCCGAAGTCCAGGCCGCTGGTGCCGGGGGGCACGGCCAGCTCACCCCCGCCCAGCGCCGGGAACTCCGCCCGCTGCGAGCCCGGCGCCTTCTGGCTGACCTTGATGTAAAAGAAATCCTCATTCTTGCTGCTCTTGGAGCCGGACTTGTGAGCCGAGTCCTGCGAGAAGCCGAAGCGCAGGAGCCCGTCCGAGTAGCGGTTGAGCTTCTTCAGGTGCGAGGACTTGCGGAGTTTGTACTGCGAGGCGCGGCAGTGCTTGCCGTGGAAGCTGTGGCCGGAGATGAGGCTGCTGACGCTGCCCATGCTGCTCCCGGCGCCTCCAGATCATAGCACAGCCCTCGGTGCGGCCGGGAGCGGCCAGCCTGGGGACAAGGGGACACGGCGTCAGCCAGGAGAAGCCACCTTGGGGCAGGGGAGGGGTTGGTGGTGGCAGAGCTCCAGGTTTGGGGGGGATGTCGGAACCCTGCGGGATGAGAATTTTGGGCTTTCTGCTCTAAAATGTCGCCCTGATCTTTTCCAGCCTTCTGATGGGTTTTTTTGTTGTTGTTTTTTGTTTTTTTTTTTGTACTGGAGTTTCTCGTGGATTTTTCGTGTCAACAAAAGTGATGTTTTGGAAAGTGTTCGCCTTCCTCTCTGGAGGAGGAACAGCTGATGGATTTCTAGTTTGACCAGCGTGGTTGGAGAGGTGTCAGCCTCGTTTGTCCAACCCCCGCTCCTTGGCCAGAATCTACAGAAATCCAGGCCGAAAATAAACCGCTCTTTTTTGCTCTGACAACCGACGTGTGCTTCATTTCGTGTCCTCCGGCCACACTAAAGATCCTGAAGCCAGCACCACGTTTGACCCGTGGAACAGCTCCCAAAACTGAGTGATTATATCTATTACGATCTATATTACTATACTAATAATTATTCCTATATATGTACAATATTTTTATATATTACTATATATATTACTATGTATATTATAGTAATGTATATAATTTTATTTTATATTATGTATCACGTATTACATATTACTAATATATTACTGTATTAATAATTGTTGCTATAAATACAATATTTTATATGTATTACTATATATTACTATGTATATTATAGTACAGTATATAATTTTATTTTAAATTACAATATATAATATATACTCCATATATACAATATGGAGGGTTTATATATCTGCTATATATATACAATATGGAGGATTTCGGGTGTTTTCTAACTCCTTCTTCACCTTCTTCTTGGTTTTCAGTGGGTTTTTTTTCTAATTGGGTGACAAAGGTCCCCATTGCGGGCCTTGGGTGGTCAATTATTGAGTCAGGAGTATAATAATGGGTCAAAAGTATAAATAATCGAGGTGTCACCTCGTTATTGAGTGATCAGAGTTTAAATAACCTTGGGAAGAGTCCGAGGCGTCCATTTTACCTCCCTTTTCTACCTCTGTTAGCTCGACCTCACTGTGAGACTGTGATACAGCCGAGAATCAACCAACATCCGAATCCCAACACAAACCTGCGGCTCCCGCGCGTTAATCCCGGCTCGAGCAGGAAGAAAAGAAGATTAAACCCCGCCAGTGGGAGCTGGGACTGGGGGACACCCCGGCTCTGTGTGACAAGGACCGGCAGCGCTCCGGGGAGAATATCGGGGATATTCCCCTTAGGGCGCTCGGGCACTGCCCAGGCTCCGCTGGGAATTCACTTGGGAACATCCCGGATAAAAGCAGGAAAACTCTCCTCAAGTGCCCGGAGGAGGAAAAGGGATTTGTGGCGATTTTCAGGGCCCTGACAGGCGCCATCCCAACAATCCCCCGCGTCCCCTGCCCGCAGCCACAGCCTCTCCTCCATCCCGGATTCCTCACCAATTCCCCGCGCTCCTCTCCACCCGCCTCAAAAGGGACTTCATTAGCGCTAATGGGGACAAGAGGCGCCACGAGTGCTGCCATCAGAGGCTCTGCTTTGTTGTGAGGGAAAATTCCCAAATCAAATGAAGCCGCAGCTCCTGGCTGTGACTCCGGGCTCTGATGGGGATGCAGACCCGGCTCGGGAATTAGGGCCGAGCTGGGGGAAAGGGAAAAGGCACAGAAATGAAATGAGCCGGCTCCGGTTTGCGCTGAGGAGGAGGAGGGAAGGAAGGTTTCTGCTCCGTGCTGTGCTCGGAACAGCTCAGAGCCCCCTCTGGGTGCTCCAGACCGAGTTCCCGTGGTCCAGGCAGGAACCTGGGGCTTAAATTGGGCTGGGAGAGGGTTGGGGGCTCCAGGGGGTGCGGGAACGCTGCCTCGGGGCCTCCTCCCTGCTCCAGCATCAAGCCCCGAGTCCGTTCTCTGTTTTCCCATTTCTCCCTTTTCCCACTCGCCTTTTCCCACTCCTCTGTTCTCCCATTCCCGTTTTCCTACTTTTCTCTTTCCCCATTCCCGTTTTCCTATTCCTCTTTTCCCACTTTTTTCCCATTCCTGTTTTCCTACTCCTCTTTTCCTACTTTTCTCTTTTCCCATTCCTCTGTTTTCCCATTCCTCTTTTCCCTCCCCTTTTCCCCACTCTCCTCTTCCCTCTGCCCTTTCCCCACTCCTCTGTTTCCCCACTCCTGTTTTCCCATTCCTCTTTCCCCACTTTTTTTCTTTCCCCACTCCCCATGTCCCTCTCCTCTCTCTCTCTTCCCCCGCTCCGGTCACACCCTCTCGGGCCCGGCTGCAGGACAAACTCTCCTCCTTAACCCCCGAATCCATGTCGGGGAGACTGAGGGAGGCCGCAAGGATCCGAGGCTCAGGAGGCCATTGTCCCCAGCAGCGCGACAATTGTCGCCAGCAGCGCGATCATTGTCCCCGCGCACCGCGGGGAGCGGTGACAGCCACAGCGCTGCCACCTGCGGCCACCGCAGTGTCCCCAGGCAGCGCCCGGCGCCAGCCCCGCGCTGGGACACGGCCCCGGGGGTTATGTGACACCCTCGGGGCGTGAAACACGCACCCACGGCCGGGCCGGGGGGTTTGAGCCCCTCAAGGGGTCGGGAACCCATGGGTTTTGGGGTTCCCGTGGGGGTTTTGAGATGCCCGTGGGGATTTTGGGGATCCCCGTGGGGGTTTTTGGGTCTCCGTCGGTTTTGGAGTCCCCGTGGGGGTTTGGGGTCCTGTGGATTTTGGGGTCCCTGTGGGGTTTTGGGGTCTCCGTGGGGGTTTTGGGGTCCCCGTGGGTTTTGGGGTCCCTATGGGTTTTGGGGTGCCCGTGGGGTTTTGGGGTGTCCGTGTGTTTTGGGGTCCCCATGGGGGTTTTGGGATCCCTGTGGGGTTTTGGGGTCCCCGTGGGTTTTTGGGGTGTCCCCGTGGGTTTTGGGATGCCCGTGAGTTTTGGAATCCCCGTGGGTTTTGGGGTCCCCGTGAGGGTTTTTGGGGTCCCCGTGGGTTTTGGGGTCCCCGTGGGGGTTTTTGGGGTGCCCGTGGGAGTTTTGTGGTGCCCGTGGGGGTTTTGGGATCCCCGTGGGGGTTTTGATGTCCCCGTGGGTTTTTGGGGTCCCCGTGGCGGTTTTGGGGTGCCCGTGGCGGTTTTGGGGTGCCCGTGGGAGGCGGCAGAAGCGGGGAGGCAGCTCCGGGACTCTCCAGCCGCTGGCAGGAGGCGTTTCCATCAGCCGCGGCCGTCCCACGCACACCGCCCGCGGGGACCGGCGGCTTTCCCTTCCCCTCCCGTGTCCAAAAGGAACACTTCAAAAGCCGCGGGGGCTTCGGAGCTCACGGGCAGCAAGAGGAAGGCTCCGGAGCTCCGAAAAGGGGCCGGGGTGATCCCCCTTTCCCCGGTCAGCACCTTCCCTGTGGGAAATGAGGGGCGCTGAGGGGCTGCAGGGAGCCGGGGGGGCTTCGCTGGGCCCCCCAAATCTCCGCTGTGGGCATTTATCGGGGTGCGCGGAGCTGCGCAGGGACCGTGGGAGGGTCAAAGGGGAAAAACAGAAACGTGAACGATACTGAGAGTGCGGGGAGAGAAAGGGGGCTGCCCCAGGGGTGGGGAGCACAGCTGGAGCACAGCTGGAGGGGGAGCACAGCTGGAGCACAGCTGGGGAGCCCCGGCGGGTGTGACACAGCCAGAGGTCCCAAACCCACAGAATTCAAAGGAAAGATCGAGCCCAGCTGTGACCTAAAAGTGTCCCCGCAGTGCGAGGGGTGTGTCCCCGGCGGGTCCCGTGGTGTCACCGCCCAGCCTGGCTGTCCCCAGAGCCCCCGCCGAGCTCCGGTGCTGGGTGTGATTACCGCTCATCAATTAATTAAGCCCAGAAGAGACACAGTTTGTGTCCCTGTCGCTCTGTGCCCGCAGCAAACGAACCTCTCCAGGGTCCTGCAGCAGCACCAGCCCCGTGTCCCCGCCCCGAGCTCACCCGTGACCCTTCCAGGACCTTCCAAGGCTCCTGGATCAGGGAATCCCGGGCTGGTCACCGGGACATGGCCCCGTGCAGCCCCTCAGGGGGAGCGTGAGGGGTCCTGGGGCTGCAAATCCCCACAACCAGCACGGGCTGAACCCACAGGACGGATGGGGAAAATCACGTGGATTCACCCACTCGGGGGTGTGAGGAGAGAGGGGGAAAGGAATGAATGGCATCTCCTCATCCCAGTCATGCCTCCCCTGCACGTGGGAGCGCCGTCCTTCCCCCACGGGCTGCAGGAATCCCACCTGAGCCCCCCCAGCTTCTCCCGCACCTTCCCGAGCACATCCCCCGGGCAGAGCCCTGCTGTCCTCATGTTCTCCCAGAGGTGCTGCCCTGCTCCCCGTCCATCCTGTTCTTCCCCTCCTCCCCTCCTCTGGAATGCCAGCGCTTCCTTCTCCTGCTTCTCCTTCTCCTTCCCCCCCTTTCCCCGAGCTCTCTCGCCCACTCCTTTTCCCTCCTGGATTATTATTCATCATCCTCGCCGTGCAGATGCTCCCACACATTTTTGGGTGTTTGTTGGGAGATGCTGGGATCGCACGGAGCAGCTGCCAAGAGCCCGGCCTCAGGGCTCGGCCTCCCTGGAGCGCTGCCGGCTGCTGTGTCCCTGTCCCACCCCGGGATGTGACCCTTGGGGACAGCGGGGATGTGGCCCTGGAGGTTTCCATGGGGAAAAGTGTCACCCCGGAGAGTCTGAGCGCTGATGGAGGGAACGGCTCGGTGCAGAACATGGAGCTGGGCTTGGCAGCTGCTCCAAAGCCGGCCTGAGCCTCCAGGAGCCCCAAACGGAGCGGAACTCCCCGGGCTGAGCAGACTGAGGTGCCCTGGGCTGTGTGAGCGTCTGCCCGCCTCTGCTCCCGCTCCTGCTGCTCTCCCCGCACCCACCTGGGGCCGAGCTCTCCAAATCCTGCTTTTTATTTCTCTCCAAACCCTGCTTTTTATTTCTCCCCAAACCCTGCTTCTTTAACTCCTCAAACCCTGCTCCTTTTACTCCCCAAACCCTGATTTTTGCTCTCAAAACCCTGCTCTTTTTGCCCCGAACCCTGCTCTTTTTTCTCCCCCAACCCTGCTCCTTTTACTCTCCAAACCTCGTTCTTTTTACTCCCTAAACCCTGCCCTTTCTGCCCCAAACCCCGCTCTTTTTACTCTCCAAACCTTCCCCCAAACCCTGCTCTTTCTGCCCCAAACCCTGCCCTTTTTGCTCCCAAAAGCTTGCTCTTTTTTCTCCCCAAACCCTGCTCTTTCTGCCCCAAATTCTGCTCTTTTTACTCCCCAAACCCTGATTTTTACTCTCCAAACCCTGCCCTTTCTGCCCCAAACCTTGCCTCAAACCCTGCCCTTTTTGCTCCCCAAAGCCTGTCCTTTTTTCTCCCCAAACCTTGCCCCAAACCCTGCCCTTTCCACCCCAAACCCTGCTATTTTTACTCCCCAAACCCTGCCCTTTCTGCCCCAAACCTTGCCCTTTTTGCTCCCCAAAGCCTGTCCTTTTTTCTCTCCAAACCTTGCCCCAAACCCTGCACTCTCTTCCCCAAACCCTGATTTTTACTCCCCAAACCCTGCCCTTTCTGCCTCAAACCTTGCCCCAAACCCTGCACTCTCTTCCCCAAATCCTGATTTTTACTCTCCAAACCCTGCCCTTTCTGCCCCAAACCCTGCTATTTTTACTCCCCAAACCCTGCCCTTTCTGCCCCAAATCCTGATTTTTACTCTCCAAACCCTGCCCTTTCTGCCCCAAACCCTGTTATTTTTACTCCCCACCCCCTGCCCCTTTTCCTGCCCCGGCCCCGCTCTTTTCTCTCCCCGAACAGACGCCGTCACCCAGCGCACCCCGAGCCCCGGAGCTCAGCCGACCCTTTCCCCCGTGCCCGAGCCCCTCCCGGGGCCGAATTCAGCCCCTGCCCGGGCAGCCGCCGGCTCCTTTGTGCCTCGGGGCCCCACAACGAGCTTTTCATTCACTGCCACCCATTGTCCCCGCTCACTCGGCGACATTCTGCGGGCCGCTTTGGATGGCGCTGAATGCAGCACAAAGGCGCTCTCCGCGTGTCCCGTCAGCCGGGGGACAGCGTGGGGGACACTCGTGGGGAAGAATAACCCGCCTCAGTGACACGTTCCAGGCCCCCGGGAGTCCTTCACACCGTCAATGAGCCTCGGGTGGGCTCCGGGACTCTGTCACTGTCCCCTGGCAGCTCTGCGGGCCTTGGGAGGGAAGGTGACACGGCTCAATGGCAAAAAAAAATTATAATACATATATATATAAGGCAAAAAAAAAAGGCAAAAAAGGCAAAAAATATTTTAAAAGGTAAACAAAAGGGCAAAAAAAGTTTAGGAAAGGGCAGAGAAAAGCAAAAAGGCGTAAAAAAGGAAAAAAAAAGAAGAGCCAAAGAAAAGAAAAAAAAGCACCAAAGAAAAGGCAAAAAAATAGGAAAAAATGGGCAAAGAAAGGAAAAAAAAAAAAAAGAAATAAAAGCGATTTGCACAATCAGCAGAGGCAGCAGCAGGTCCTGCGGGAGGGTGGCTCGGGTCAGGGCCGTCTCTGTCCCCCTCGCTCCTGCCGGACAGGCCAGAAATGATCACTGAACTCCGGGAAGCGCTCCGCAGGAGCGATGTGTCACCGAGGGGGCGGGAGCGGCCCCGCGGGACCCGGGCGGCTCCCAGGGGACAGCGGGAGCGATCCCGGCCGCGCTCCGGGGCCCAGAGGGGAGAGGCTCCTGACCCTGCCCGGGGACCATCCACGGCTCCACCCGCACAAAATCCCCGTCAGCAACACCCCGGAACCTCCGGTGTGCTCCCTGCGGCCTCGGGGGAAGGGATCTGATCATTCCCACCCTGGAGAAGGGATCTGCTCCTCTCCTCTGTGTCCCACAGCCCCGGGGACGTGGAGGTGACACAAGCCCTGGAAGGTCCCGGTAGCTGTTGGATCCCGGGATCCTGCAGGGATCACAGCCCTCGGGAAAGGCGGGTGTGAGGAGAGGGGGAATGGGGCTGGAAAAGGTTCTGCCCCCCCCCAGGCACAGCCCCGAGGCTGCCAGGGCTGCCAGGGATGAGATTTTTGGGGTGGGACACTGATCCCTGCGGGTCCCTTCCAGCTCAGGACATTCCATAATTCTGGAATTAATCCTCGGGGATTCCACCAGATCATCAGTGACGAGGGGACTGAACGTCCCTTTCTCCACCTCCTCCCACCTGCCTTGGAATGGGGACCCTAAAAATCCCCTTGGGGAATTTGCCAGCCCTGGGGCTGACACTGTGTGTGTACCCCGAGCCAGGAGGGATTTTTGGGGTCCAAACCTCCTCCAGGCGTCCCCAAGGAGCTCCAGAGCCCAGAAAACCCGGGCGGTTTGGGGAGCTGACCCTGGGCAGGGACTGCTCCCGGCCGGCTCCGTGGGGTGGACATTCCCTCCTGGGTCCAGGACAGCCTGGGAATGTCCCGGGAGCCTGAGGATCCCTGTTCCACCCCCTCAGCCAGCTCTCCATCTCCTTTCCCCCCTCGGGCCAGCGGCATTCATGCAAACACCCCTCAGCCCTACCCCGAGAGCAAAACCCCAATTCTCCCTCTCCCTTTTTTAGGTTAAACCCACTCCAGGCCTGTTGTATTTCTCTGGGGAATGTTTTTTCCCCAGGACCCCTGAAGCCTGTAACCATGTAGTTTGACCTTCCCTTCCTTTCTTGACCCAGCTGGCTGAGGTCCAGCCATCCCCCCTGGGCAGAGCCTTGATAAGGGTCTGTTCTTCCTCTTTCTGCCTCTTGCCCTCCAGCCCTCCAAGGCTCCAGCCCTCTTGCCCTCCTTCTGGACCTCCCTTGCCCTCTGGGCCTCCTGCCCTCCTTTCCCCTCCTGGAATAAACCTCTTGGATCAACCCTGGGGGGTAAGAGCCTCTTTTGGATCTTTTGCCCTATCCCTGAAATATTCCCCCAAAACCTCCCAAAAAACTGAGCCAGCCCCGGGGGGCTGCAGGGGATTCGTTTCATTCCACCACGTGCCGGCCCCTCCGCGCTCCGTCCCCGCGGGCTGCGGCTGATTCACGGCGCACCCACACGAGCCGCGTCAGTCAGTCATGCTCCGGGCACAACGGGAACGCGTGTGAGCCACCGTTCAGCATTCCCGGGGCGGGGAGAAAGAGCCTTTCAGCTCCTCTAATTCCTCCCAGCATCTGGCTTTTCGCGCTAACGAGCGACTGAGACGGCAATTAGAGCCTTGCTAATTGGCAACGAAAAGAAAAAAAACCAACAAAACCCCCCCCCAAAAAAAGCGCGGCGCGCTCGTTGCTCGGCTCTGTTCGGGGACAACCCGAAGGGTGACAAGTGGCACGGCGTGCAGCCTGGGGAGTTCACACCCCTCCCGTGGCTGATCCTTCACCCTCCAGCCCTGGGGAACACGCACAGCACCAGATTTGGGGACAATTTGGCCTCTCGGGGATGCTGGGGAGGGGACAGTGACCCCCCAAAAGGGGACAGCCCGCGGTGGGTCCCCTCCCTGCGGCAGCGGCAGGTGAGGAGCGGCCCCTCCTGCCCCGGGCCGGGATATTTTGGGCGCCGTCTGGAGCTGCCAGGTGGTGCCGGGGCGGTGACAGCTGAGCGCGGCTTTCCCTCGGCAGCCGCCGGGGCCCTGCTCTCGCTTCCAGCCCCGAGCTGATGGGATGCGCTCCGCACAATCTGCCGCCTCGGGAGCCGCAATTCCCGACGCCCGCTTTGCCCTCGGGCGGCTCCGGGGAAGGTTCGGGGGATAAATCCCTGAATTCCCGGTTGTCCCACCCGCCTCCCCCGCGCTGTCCCCGGCCTCCGCTCCGTGGAAAAAGCTTTTTGTGTGTCCGCCTAAAAATAGCGGGGACTCGGTGTAACTCGACGCGAGCCCGAAATACTTTTCCTCGCCAGCTCTCTGCTCTTACACGGGCTGCTCACGTGGCTCCAGCCCCTGAATTATGGATCACACCGCGATGAGGGGCAGCAAACGCATCTCCTCAGGGTGCAGCTCCATCCACCAGCCCCCCAAAACCCGCAGGAGGTTGCTCTTGGTGGCACCCGGCTCCTCCGGGCACACGGAGGGGAGCAGAATCCTCTCTCCCCGCGCACAGGCAAAATTTAGAAGCGGCGCCCAGGCTGCCATGGAGACGGGGCCGTGTTTGCGATCTCGGCGCCTTTTATTGTCTCTCCCCCTCTCCTTTCCCCCGAGCGAGAGGCGGAAAAGCAGCGGGGAGCAGCAGGGCTGGCACTGCCCGGCCGGTGTCACCTCCCCTGGCGCTGCCACCCTGCTCCTGGTGGCCACAGCACCCCGGGGTGCCCGGCTGGGTCCCCTCTCGGGTTCCTCACCCCCTCTCTGGGTGGTTTTGGGGACCCTCTGGCTGTCTCTGGGGATCAGAAAGTGAATTTTGGCTGCTCTCGCTCAGCTGTGTTGGGGTCAGTGGGCACTGAGAGGGGACAGAGCCACCCTCTGCTGTCCCCTGGTCCCTGCCCGCTGGGGACAGCCAGGACTGGGGGACACAAACCGGGCTGGTTTGGGGCTTTGTCCCCAAGCCAAGGGCTGGACACTGCCTGGGAAACAGGAGGGGGACAAACTGGCCCTGGCAGCAGCTGAGAGCCCCAAATCTCTGTCCGAGGAGAGTCAGAACCTGCCCCAGGCAGCGCCTAAAGGTCCTCCTCAAACCAAACCCCGTCCGGGTCCAGGCTGAGCTTTACTCTGGCTCCTCCTGAGCTGCCCTTCCCTGCCCGTGGCACGGGTCACACCCCGGCCCGTCCAAATTTGGGGGATTTTTGTGCCCTCCCTGGTGCTGGGAGCTGGGAAAAGGCAACTTGTGCTCGTTGGTGAGGAGCCAAGCTCAGCTCTGGCTGTCTCCTCATCCCAGAGTGTCACATCCCATCCCAACGCTCCACTGCAGCAGCAGCAGAAGGGGGAGGGAAAAAAAAAAAAAAAATAAATCAAATTCATTTCTCACTTCCTGTTTTCCTCTTCCTCTCCTTCGCAGACTTGGCCCGTGGTGAAACCCACCCCTTTAATGCCTGCCTGCCAAATAGAGCAGCTCTCCCAGCAGGGAAATGTGCAGCAGAGTTGCAGGGAATATTTAATTAACCTTTAAAGCAGCTCTTCCCGAAGTGGCTCACGGAGGTGTCGCTTAATTGTTCCCCAAAAACTGAGCGCAGGATTTGGGAGGAGCAGGAGGAGATGGGAAAAGGGTTTGGGTTTTGGATTATTTTTTTTTTTTTAAACTGGCTGCTGGAAGAAGGGGAATTAAAGATCCAAATGTTCCTGGACCCTCTGATCTCGGCTTGGGCAAGGGGCCAAATCCACAACCCCACCAAATCCCCAGCCCTGCGTCCAGGAGAGCCGAGGAAAATCCCAGGGAACGTCCTGGGATGGCAGCAGGGACACTGGGGAGGTTTTTCCTTCCCCAGGGAGCTCCAACTGGATCCTCTCCATCCCCCAGGCCCTGCAGGATTCTCCCCAGGTCAGGGCACGGGCAGTGAGGCTCTCCCAGAAATGATTAAAAACACCTTTTTGGCAGGAGCAGCCTTCTGCTGGGGCCTGGCTCTGCCACGAGGGGAAAAACGGGAATATTTCAGCCCAGCAGGAAAAGTTCTGCCTGGGAGGAGGAGGAGGAGGAGGAGGAGGAGGAGGAGGAGGAGGAGGAGGAGGAAGGCCTGGCTGGGAACGCTGCAGTGAAAAGCAGCACGTTTGCTGCTGCTTGTGCCGATTTGCGGCTCCCCGAATCCAGGGAATGGGCGTGCTCAGAGCTTCCCAGAAAATAATTCAGGGATGGTTTGAGCCTCTCTGCTCCCAGGGGCTTCTCCCGGGGAAGGCAGCGAGCACAAACCCCCGGCAGCAGCGCGGGGAAAGCCTCGGTGACCCACGTGCCTCGATCCTTGTGCATTCCCGGCTATTTTTAACTCATCCCGGATGGAAACCCGGCTCCGAGCTCCTTCCCTGCCGCTCTGCCTGACCCAGCTCCGGCAAAAATCCCCCCAAGGGGCAGCTGAACACCGAATCCATCAGGGGAAAGGGGTGGATTGGAGACCTCTCGAGAGGCAGGGATATTTATAAACGCGCCAGGCAGTGCTCGGGAGGGACAGGGAGGAAAAAAAATAAAACCCCCCAAGCTTTCTGTGGGGGCTGAGCTTTCCCTAAAGCTGCAGGATTCGGGTGTCACGGCTCTGCCGTGGGGCCGCGTGGGGCCACAGGCGTGTCCCTGCCAGGCTGGGCTGCTCCGGGAACAGTTTCGGGAGCAGTTTTAGCGGCAGGTTTGGCAGCAGCTCCCGGAATAGCTGCGGCGCTACTACGGATTCACACTTGGCCACGCAGCGCTGCCGGTGGCCGCGGGTGACTCGGTGTCCCGGGGACGGGCGCGGCGGCTCCGCCTCTGCCTCCCGAGGGCTTCGGGATGCTCCCGAGGGTCAGATTCCTGCCCCGGCGCCTTCGGGATGCTCCCGAGGATCGCATTCCTGCCCCAACCCCGGCTGCTCTGCGCTGCCCATCTCTGCGTGCCGCGGATGCCTCACCTGAGCCTCACCTGAGCCTCACCTGAGCCTCACCTGAGCATGACCGGACCTGCCCGCTGCAGACTGAGCCTTCCCAAGAGGGAAAAAAAAAAAAAAAAGGGATTTGGGGCCGTGCAGGGAGCGAGGGGTGCAGGAGGAGCGGCAGGTCCCTGGCACAGATCCAGTCCCCGTCCTGCCCCGCACACCTGGGCACACCTGGGCACACCTGGGCACACCTGGCAGGGCGGGGGGTGGCTCTGCAGGGGCTCGGGGTTGTTCTGGAACTCTCATTTCTCTGCCTGAGCCTCTCCTGCCCTGGCCTCCTCCCGCTCGGCCGCGCTGCCGCCAGGGAGCGGTGACTAAGGGGTGGGTGGGACGGAGCGGCTCCGGGCCGGTCCTGCAGCCCCGCCGGGCCACGGGGAGCTCACCCGGGCGGCGCCGGGGCCACGGGGGGCTCCGAGGAGCATCCCCCGAGCCGCGATTGTGCGGCCGAGCGCGCTTTTGCAGCTGCCATTAATTGCCCCCGACGCTGATGGCTGCCGAGGATTTCGCACTTGCAGCTCTTTGTGGAGCTCATTAATTGGGCCCTGGTAATTAACGGGGCTCGGGGGAGGGGGGGGCTCGGCGGACCCGGGAAAAGCCTGGCTGGGGGTGGACACAGGCAGGGGACAGAGTGTGACACTGGAAGAGCCTGGCTGGGGGGACAGGAGTGAGCTGGACACACACAGGGGACACAGTGTGACCCTGGACACAGTGTGACCCTGGCTGGACACACCAAGGGACAGTGTGGGACACTAGGAAAGCCTGGCAGGGGACACAGGGGACAGAGTGTGACACTGGTGTGGGAAGCCCCGGCCAGCAATCCCTGCAGAGCTGCCCGGGGAAGGTAATTCAGCGTCTGGGCGATGGTTGATAGTGGAGGAGGTGGGTAGTTTTTTTTTTTGGTTTTTTTTTTTTTTTTTTCTTTTTTTTCCCTGCTCGTTTTCTGCTCGCTGCAGCCTCTGGTGAGGAAATCGAGCGCTGGGGAGGGATTTGGGCACTCCTGTGGAAACGCAGGGGCCTGCTCCCAAAAATGGGGCTGGTGCTTGTCCCTCGAAGGCCACGGGGGAGGAGAAGGTCCCGCAGAGCACAGGACAGAGACAAACCCCCTGTGGGCAAAGGGTGCCCCCAATGCCCAGGGGGGGCCCAGGGCTGGACGGGACAGCCGGGCGGGGACAGGGGGTGGTGGCACAAGGGGACAGCAGGAAACCAACCCCAAACTCCTCGGGAGAAAGGGCTGCAGAGCTGGGCTGCAGCTGTGCCACCCCTGCAGCCAGCACCGAGGGCTGGGGACACATCCCTGGAGGAGCAGGGATCAGCACCGGGGGTCCCACACGACCCCGGGGGGTCACTGGGGAGGATCTGACCCGTGAGAATGACCCTGACCCAGGAGGGGACGCGCAGGCAGAGCCCGGCCCCGCGGAGATGTCACGGTGCGAACAACGCTCAGGTGGCTGAGCCGGGATGGGAATGTCACCTTCCAGGACGGGAATGCCGCCTGCCAGGACCTGTCCCCCTGCTCTCTCCCCCTCCCCGGGCTGTGCAGATCTGTCCCCCAGCTCTCAGTGTCACCGTGGGGAGCGCTGACAGCCCAGCTCCTGCTCGGCCGCTCTCCCAGCGCTGCTTTTCCAGGCGAGATGAATCCCTGCCTTTCCAGGAGCTGCACCCGCGGGAGCTGCGCGGCCTCCGGGCAGCGCTGACCTCCCTCCCACGGCTTCCCGAGCCCGGCCGGAGCCTCCTCCCGGCCCCGGGAAGGGCCAAACCCCTGTCCGGAGGCGCCGGGCCGGCGATGCCGCAGCCAGGTGCGGTTGGCATTTCCCGCAGGGGTCCCCAGTGCCCGCGCCAGGCGCAGCCCCCGCGTTCCTTCATCCCCTCGCAGCCACCCACCGGCTCTGCCCGCGCAGCTCCAGCGGCAAAGATTCCCTGCAGGAGCAGGAGCAGGAGCGGGAGCAGGCAGCCCGTTCCCGGGATGGCTCCGAGCTGATGACAACAAACCAAAGGCATCCATCCATCCGCTCCTTCCCTCCCCTGCCCTCCCTCGCGGCCGCTCCGGGGCTCGGGAGCCCGAGGCAGCTCGCACCGAGGTGCTGAACGGGCAGAATTTTCTCGCTGCCGTGTGAAAAGAAGTTTTCCAGACTTCAGAGGGAAGGCGAAAAGCCGGAGCTGAGCCATGGGGGAGGCGCGGGAGGCGCCGGGCGGGCACCGGGATGGGAGCCGGGCACGGGGCCGGGTCCAGCTGCCGCGCCGGGGTGATCCCGACCCTTCGGGACCGAGCCCGAGCCCTGTCCCCGAGCCCGAGCCCTGTCCCCGAGCCCCGAGCCCTGTCCCCGAGCCTGAGCCCTGTCCCCGAGCCCCGAGCCCTGTCCCCGAGCCCAGAGCCCTGTCCCCGAGCCCCGAGCCCTGTCCCCGAGCCCTGTCCCCCGGTGCCGGGCCGGGTGAGGGGCAGCTCGGGGCATCCCCTCGGCCGCTGTGCCCGCCTGGAGGGGTCACCCCCAAACCATCGCACTGCGGGGAGCCCCGACCGCGCATCTCAGCCCCCTCGGTGTCCCCTCGGTGTCCCCGCAGCGTCTCCCGGTGCCGCCAGCGCTTCCCCGCCGCGCCCCATCCCGGACCCCCCGGGCGCGGTCTCCCGGTGTCCCCGCGGTGTCCCCCCGGGCCCACCTCGGCTGGCCGCTGGCTCCTCGGCTCGGCGCGGGGCTCCGCGGGGCTCCCGGAGCCGGCCCGGCCGCAGCATCCCCGGCACGGCGGCGGAGGAGGAGCCTCGACCCCGCGCCCGCGCACCGGGCCCGCCCCGGCACAGCCCCCGGGCTTTGTGCGCCGGCCCCCGGCCCCTCCTCTGCCCCTCCTGCTCCTCCTCTGCTCCTCCTGCCCCTCCTCTGCTCCTCCTGCCCCTCCTCTGCCCCCTCGGCTCCTCCTCTGCTCCTCCGATCCCTCCTCTGCTCCCCCGATCCCTCCTCTGCTCCCCCGGCTCCTCCTCTGCTCCTCCTGCCCCTCCTCTGCTCCTCCTGCCCCTCCTCTGCTCCTCCTGCCCCTCCTCTGCCCCTCCTGCTCCTCCTCTGCTGCCCCGATCCCTCCTCTGCCCCCCCGGCTCCTCCTCTGCTCCTCCTGCTCCTCCTCTGCTCCTCCTGCCCCTCCTCTGCTCCCTCGGCTCCTCCTCTGCTCCTCCGATCCCTCCTCTGCTGCCCCGATCCCTCCTCTGCTCCCTCTGCTCTTCCTCTGCCCCCCGATCCCACCTCCAGCCCCCCGATCCCACATCTGCCCCCCGGGCCCGGGGCAGGAGGGAGGTTTGCTGCTCTCTCCGAGGGAGAAGGGAGAGGGGCACCGGGTGGATTCGTGGATGATTTGTGGATTATTCGTGGATTATTTGTGGATGATTTGGGGATGATTTGTGGGTTATTTGTGGGTTATTTGGGGATGATTTGGGGATGATTTGTGGGTTATTTGTGGATGATTTGGAGATGATTTCTGGGTTATTTGTGGGTTATTTGGGGATGATTTGTGGGTTATATGGGGATGATTTGTGGACTCTCCCGGCGCTGGTTTGGGTCTGGAGCCTAGGGAAGCTCAGCGGGAGCGGAGCCCGGAGCCCGGCCGGGAAAGGTCCGGGCTGAAGTTCCTGCTCTGCTCCATTCGGAGCGAGGACTTGGAGCAGAGGCCCCGAAATCCCGGCCGGGGCTGTGCCCGGCTCATGCCACAGCCAGCCCCGGTGGCCACACGATCTCCGGGAACCCCCTCGGTGGGGCTGGGACCTGCTGGGCCGGGGGGAGCCGACCCCTCCCGGGCTCACCGGAGTGCGGGGGGCGCTCCAAAGGACAGCCCTGAAGGTCTCTGCTAAACCAGTTCAGGCTGGGCCCCGGTTTCTGTCTGCCGAGCCGGTTGTGTTTGCCCACAGGTGAGGGCTGTCCGTGGAGTTTTCCGGTGTCCGCGCCGTTCCCGTTGCTCCCCGGCGCCCTGGGGCCAGGCTGGAGGGGCAGTGACCGTCCCACGTCGCTCCTGTCCCCTCCCTGCGCCCCGGGGAGGTTCTCAGCTCTCCCCCCTCACCTGCTCGGGGATTTCTCCCTCCCCGCGGTTTTCCTGCCGGCGCTGACGCAGCGCTCAGGAATTCTCCGGGCGGGCAGCCGCCGGCACATCCCGGCTTGTCCCGGGCACGGAGCGGCGGCGCCGGGAGCAGGGCGGGGAGGGAGGATCGGCCGAGCCAGAGCCGGATCCCACTGCAGCGCTGGATCCCACTGCGGCCCAGGATCCCCTTTGGAGCCCAGGATCCCATCCCGGCCCAGGATCACATCCCGGCCCATGACCCCAATTCCAGCACAGGATTCCTCATTCCAGCAGTGGATCCCATTCTGGCACAGGATCCCCCATTCTGACATAGGATCCCCATCCCGGCCTAGGATCCCACTCCACAGGATCCCCCATTCCAGCCCAGGATCCCCAGCCCAGCCCAGGATCCCAATCCAGGAACAAGGGCACTCCAGGCCTCAGGGACAGGGACTAAACCAGTCTCACGCTGGGCTGGGTGCCCGTGGGATTGGGATAATTGTGTCCCATGGGATTGGGATGGTGTCCCGTGGGATCAGGATGGTGTCCCATGGGATTGGGATCCTGTTTTATGGGATTGAGATGGTGTCCCGTGGGGTTGGGATGGTGCCCCATGGCTGGAGCCCCAGCCCCTGGCAGGCTGGAGGAGCTCAGCGCTGGGATTTGCTCCTCTCCCCCAGCGGGAGCGGGGCCAGCACCCCAGGGACCGGCAGGATGAGTGCCCCCAATCCCGGGAGTCCTGTCAGTTCTGTGATTTCCGTGATTGATTTTAGTTCTGTGAGTTCACTGATTTCTATGATTTCTGTGATTTCTGTGATTGATTTCAGTGATTATGTGACTGATTTATATGATTTCTGTGATTTTGGTGATTGATCTCTGTGATTTCTGTGGTTGAGTTCTGTGATTTCTGTGATTGATTCCAGTGATCGAGTTCAGTGATTTCAGTGATTGACTTCAGTGATTTCAGTGATTTCAGTGATTGATTTAAGTGATTTCAGTGATTTCTGATATTTATTTCAGTTCTGTGATTTCAATGATTTTAGTGATTTCTGTGATTCATTTCTGTGATTGATTTCAGTGATTTAAGTGCTATATGTGATTCCAGTGATTCCAGTGACTGATTTCAGTGATTCCTGTGATTGATTTCAGTGATTACTGTGATTTCTGTGATTGATTCCAGTGATTCCAGTGATTGATTCCAGTGATTTCAGAGATTCCTGTGATTGATTCCAGCGGTTTCAGTGATTTGTGGCCCCGCCTCTCTGTGGATGGGATCCACCCCCGGGGTTTTTTGGCCGCCGTTCCCTGGCAGCTCCTGCCGTGTCTGTGTCCAGTCGAGTGGCACTCCCACCATCCCGCGGCTGCCACCAGGGCAGGAGGCCGGAATTGGGAATTTTGGGAGCTCCAGAGTGAACGGGAGGGAGAAGAGGAGAGGGAGATGGAGAAGAAGGAGAAGGGGGGAAAAAGGAGAGGGAGGAAAATGAAGAGGAGAAGGAGGAAGAGGAGAAGGAGGAGGAGGAGGAAGAGGAAGAGAAGGAGGAGGAGAAGGAGAAGGAAAAGGAGAAGGAGGAGGAGAAGGAGGAGACAAAGGAGGAGGAGGAGAAGAAGGAAGAGAACGAGGAGGAGGAACAGGAGGAGGAGAAGAAAGAGGAGAGGGAGGAGGAGGAGGAAGAGAAGAAGAGGGAGAGGAAGAAATAGAAGTAGAAACAGATGGAGGAGGAGGAGGAGAAGCAGAAAGCGAATTCATGTGAGCACAGAGAGGGTTCAGCAGGATCCCACGGGGGGGAAAGGCGTGGAATCCTCATCCCTTCCTCCCCTCCTTCCCTGATCCCCCTGGACACGGCCCTAAGTGGATTTGCATGGATACACGGAATAAAATCCCTGATATTTTACTACAAAGGAAAAGCAGAAACGACAAAGGCAGGATTCCCCCCACCTTTATTTTTTCCCTCCTTTTTTTTTCCCGCTACCAGATTATTTACAAATCCGTTGAAATTGGATAGAACTCGGTCCGTGCTCGTTTGCTGCTCGGGGAGGGAATTACAAGATAATCAGATCAGCGATAAAAGCGAGAAGTAGGTGTGTGTTTAATGACTTTTTTTCCCCCACAGAGCCATGAAGGAAAGATTGGAGGAGCGAGGCAAAGGCTGGAAAAAGAAACGAAACCTCCAAAGGCTCCGCGGGGCTGGAGGGCTCTGACAGCACCCGGGGGCGGCAGGGAAATAAATGTGATTTTTCCAGGGTTGGAAACAGATTTTCCCTGCACTTGGAACAGATCCAGGCACGGGATGTGAGGTGGGAAGTGCTGGGGGACAGGGAAGGGACATTCCCGGAGCTGGGCAGGGCTGGGGGGTCACACGGGGCTGTCACTGCTCTCCTGGTTTGGAGGGTGGGGTTTGCTTCCCAAAAAAACCTCAGGGATGGGAATTTCCCTTCCAGGTGGGGAGAGAGCAGCTGCGAGGCTGCTCAAAGGCTGATGCCAAACCATGATCCCAAAGGCTGATCCCAAAGCCTTTCCCCGAGGTGTCAGAGCAGGGATTTGGGATGTCAGGACTGGGATATGTCTTTGGGATTGTTCTGGGCTCTGCTTTGGGGCCCTTCGTTAGGGCTGGGAATATTCACGAGCTCAGCCCCGTTGCCACCAGCTGATGTCCCCAGACTTTGTCCCCACTGTGCTGCACCAAGGAATTTCCAGCCAGGCCCATGGGTAATTCTTGCTCTGGTGGGGTGGAGGAGAGAATCCATCCCGATAATCCCCCGGAATTGTGTCCTCCCTGGGGGGAATTGTGTCCTCCCCATGCTTCTCTGTAATTTGGGGTGAAATCCAAACCAGAACAATCCCAGGAGGATTTGGGCTGGAAGGCACCTGAAATATCTGATTCCATGGGCAGGGACAATTTCCCAATCCGGATGTCACATCTAGGGTGAGAATTGGGAATATCAGTGGGTGAAATATCCCAAACCCTGTCATCCCAGTCCATGTGTCACATCTGGGATCAGAAAAGGGAATTTAATTGGAAGAAATATCCCAAATTCTGTCATTCCAGTCCAGGTGTCACATCTGGGGTCAGAAAAGGGAATATCAGAATATCAGATGAAATATCCCAAATTCTGTCATCCCAGGGGCTCTGGAGCAGTTGGTTTTTTCTCCTTTTCAGAGAGAAAACTTTTCACTCCTTTTCCTTCTCAGCCTTTTCCTCCAGCTCCTCCAGCTCTTCCTCCTGCTCCTCCTCCTTTTCCTTCTTTTCCTCCTCCTCCTTTTCCTCCTCCTCCCCCTCCCATTACTCACTGCTCACATAATTCTCATTTTCCCTTTTTGCTGGCAGGATCCCAGCCCGGCTGACTCTTGGCCTGGGATTCACCCCCAGGCCGCTCTCCTGCTGCTTTCCAGGGAAAAAAAAACCCCAAACAAACCAGTGGGAAAAGGGTCTGGATTTCCCAGGGGTGTTCAGTGCTCTGCTCTTTCCTTCTGCTCCGTTGCCCTCCGGATCCAAATCGCCCTCAATAATTCAGCAGAGCTGCTGCTGCGCTCCAGGAGTGAATAATTCATCCCGGAGGGAAATGTGCCTCCAGCAGGTTCCAGAGAGGGGCTCCGGGCTCCTGCAGCCCCTCCCGGGGCAAAGCTTCCCTCTGATCCGGGGGGCTCCTGGTGGGAAATGAGGCTGGAGGGGCTTGGAAAGGAGAAAAATCCCACGGGAGAAAATCCCGGGGAGAAAAATCCCTCCTCGTTCCTCCCTGTCCCAAAGGTCTCACCCAAAAATTCCCGGGGGAAAAAAGGGGGAAGGGGAAGCAGGGGGTGCTGGGGTGGGTGTTGACAGCGTCAGGGGCCGCCAGGAATCGCTGCCAACGCTCAGGGGGAAGGGGTGACCTCAGAAATCCGTCACTCCTCCCAAAAAAACCCAAAAACCCCCAAACCACCCCAAAACCTCCTTTTCTCCCACAGCTGTGTCCTGCCACGTGTCACAGAGCTGCTGGGACATTTTGGGAATAATTTAAATCCCAAATGCATCCAGGCCCCTGCAGGCAGCAGGAAAGGGATTGGGATTTGAGATTTGGATTGGGATTTAGGATTGGTTTTGGGATTCTGCCCCCTCAGGTGAGACCCCCTCGCCCTGCAGGTGCTGGAGAAGGCTCCAGGATGATCCAGGGGATGGAGCAGCCAGGAGAACTGGTAATTCTCACCTGGAGCAGTTTTGGGATCACCTCACAGTGCCTGAAGGAGCTGGAAGAACGACGGAGAGAGAGGAATTCCAAGGAATGAAGGGACAGGAGACAGGGAACGGCCTCATTCCCCACAGGGCAGGGCGAGGTGGGATTTTGGGAAGGAATTCCTGGCTGGAAGGGCAGGGAGGGGCTGGGCTGGAATTCCCAGAGGAGCTGCGGCTGCCCCTGGATCCCTAGGAGTGCCCAAGGCCGGGCTGGAGCAGCCCGGGACAGTGGGAGGTGTCCCTGCCGTGGGACTGGGGGAGTTTTGAGCATCTTTCAGCATTCCCAGTTCTCTCTTTGCCCCATTCCAGCATTCCCAGTTCTCTCCTCTCCCCATTCCAGCATTCCCAGTTCTCTCTTTATCTTATTCCAGCATTCCCAGTTCTCTCTTTACCCCATTCCAGCATTCCCAGTTCTCTCTTTATCTTATTCCAGCATTCCCAGTTCTCTCTTTACCCCATTCCAGCATTCCCAGTTCTCTTTTTATCCCATTCCAGCATTCCCAGCTCTCTATCCCATTCCAGCATTCCCAGTTCTCTCCATGCCGGATAAAACCCTTGCCCCACTCCGCCCCTGCAGCACCCACCGAGCCGCAGGAGAGCTCAGGAAAATCAAAATTCCTCCATCACAGGATGCTGGAATTGAGTTAAAATCCCCAAGAGGGTGGTCTGGGGAATGGGAACGGGAACATCCCGAATTTCCTGCGGGATCTGGCTCCGGCAGAGCCGCTCTGGGGGGGTCTGGGCCACTCCAGGTTTTATTTCCCTCTCGGGCGGTGAAAAACCCATTTGGCTGCGCTGCTGCTGCAAATCCGAGGCCCTTAAAGCGAGTTAAATCACTCCTAAAGAGGAGCAGTAATTCCGGGATTTATCCAGCCGGGGGCTGCACAAACACGGCTTTGGGGCGGGCTCACTAAATCAGAGCCAAACCGAGAGCAGATTTTCCTCCCCGTTTATTCCCCAGAGCACCTGGAGCCCGTTTCAGGTTGATTTAAACCCAACCTGGGCCGAGGGGAGGCAGGAGAGCTGAAATTCCCAGCCCTGGGAAAACAGGGATGCTCCAAATTATCCCAGCCCAGTCCCATCACGGACCTGGGCCTTTATTCAATAAAAACAGACCCAAAATCTTCTAAGGAAATGCCTTTTTTATCCCCCAAAAATCCCATTCTAGGACTAGTTTTTACCCTGGGTCAGTGGGGCTTTGCTCTGGAAAAGTGGGGATTTTTCTCTAGAGAAGTGGCTTTTTAAAAAATCTGGATAAATGGGTTTTAGTCTGGAAAAGTGGGGATTTTTTTTTTTTTTTTTTTCTCTGAAGAAGCAATTCTTTACTCTGGAAATTGTGGGGGTTTTACTCTAGACAAGCCGTTTTTTACTTAAGAAAAGTGGATTTTCACTATGGGTGAGTGGTTTTTACTGCGGGCAAAAGGTTTTTTTACTCCGGATAAAGTTTTTTAAACTCAGAAAAAATGTTTTTTAGTTCAGAAAAATGTTTTTTTTACTCTGGCTAATCGGGAATGTTATTTTCCCCTCCACACCTGAAAGGAGGGGGAGCTCAGGGTCTGCCCACGCTGCTTTTCCCTATCCAGGCTTTTCCCGGCTGGAATGAGCTCGGACACAAATCCCGGCTCCGCTGCAGGACGCGCCTCGCCCGCCAGAGGCTGCTGGTGCCGTTTGGAACCGTCCCGGATTCCAGCTTTATCCCTCCCGAATTCCAGCCTGATCCTCTCTGGAATTCCAACTACATCCCTCCCAAATTCCAGCCTGATCCTCTCTGGAATTCCAGCCTCATCCCTCCTGAATTCCAGCCTGATTCTCTCTCAGATTCCAGCCTGATCCTTTCCTGAATTCCAAACCCATCCTCTCCCAGATTCCAGCCTTATCCCTGCTGAATTCCAACCTCATCCCTCCCACATTCCAGCTTCATCCTCTCTGGAATTCCAGCCTGATCCTCTCCCAAATTCCAGCCTCATCCCTGCCGAATTCCAGTCCCATCCTCGCTGACTCCTAGGAAGGAAGGAAAGGAGGAAGGAAGGAAGGAATCCATCCAGGTGGGTTCAGGAGCCGGGAATGTTCCTGCCGGGAGATTTATGGGATGTTCACCAGCTCTCCCCGTCCCCAGGGGTGTTTATTGGCCTTTCCTTGGATAACTCCAGCTGTTCCTGTGCCATTAACGCCCTCCCAGGATTAATTAGGGCTCGAGCCCTAATTTAAATTAGGGTTTTGATCTGAGAAAACTTCTCCGAGGGCTCCTCGCCAAAGGAGAGGAGACAAACAACATCCAGACCATGCTGGGGCTGTCGGGGGGAATGAGGGAGGAATTCCAGGGGGAATGAGGGCAGAATTCCAGGGGGAATGAGGGAGGAATTCCAGGCTGTGGCACCAGCAGGACTCAGGCCTGGAAAGGATGGATTTAAAAAAAAAAAGAACAATTTAATTCACTCCTTTTGCTGAAATCCACGGAAAAGTGGAGTTTAAACCTCGGCTGGAGCACTGGGTGTGGATTTGGCTCCGGCTGCTACAGAAATCCCAGAGAACTCCTCGGGATTGTGACGCTGTTTTACACCACAGTGACACAGACTCCGACTTCAGAAGGCTGGAAACGGCTCCTTTATTTCTGGGATGTGTCTCCCTTTTATACCATTTCACACAGACCAATGGGATTGGTGAAAAGGCAAAACCTCTTCACTGCCATTGGTCAGAGCAGAGGGACATCAAGGAGAAGTCCCTCCTGGGGAAAGGAATGAATAACAAAGTTACAGCTACAAAAACATTTCTCCTGTTTCCAGAAAATTCCTTGGGAAAGGAATTTCAGGAAAGCAAACCACCTCAGGCAAGGCCAGGTTTGGGGATTTAGGGGAGGCTCCGTGCACATCCCGGGGATTTATGGATTCCCTACGGGAACAGAGGTTTGGCCTCATCCTGATATTTTCACCCCGAATCCCAGATTTGGGATTTCTGGCAGCAGAGTGATCCCGGTGCCAGGAGCAGAGGGAGATGAGCCGTGCCTGTGGTGGCACCTGGTGACACCGTTTGTCACTGCCGGGCCAGGCCACTCCTCCTGGAGCAGCACAGAGCTGGAAATCTGGAAATTTCCTGCCTGGAATTCTGGGAATTTCCCATGTGGAGATCTGGGAATTTCCTGCCTGGAGATCCGGGAATTTCCCACCTGGAATTCTGGGAATTTCTCACCTGCAGATCCATTAATTTCCCACTTGGAATTCTGGGAATTTGCTGCCTGGAGATCCAGGAATTTCCTGCCTGGAAATCCTGGAATTTCCTGTCTGTGATTTCTGGGAATTTCCCGCCTGGAAATCCGGGAATTTCGTGTCTGAAAATCTGGGAATTTCCTCCTGGAATTCTCTCCCACTTTGGAAGATCAGCAGTTTCTCTGTGGAGAGAGGAAGAATTGTTCTTCAGGAAGTTATCCCTCCATGTTTTCCACATGTTCCTCTCCATCCCACACATTCTGATCCCTCTTTTCCTTCCTTATCTCCACAAATTCCCGGCCAAAATCTGCAGGCAGTGGGATTATGAATTCCTCCTGCCTGCAGAGAAGGGTTTTTTTAAATTATTTTTTATTTTTATTATTTTTTACAAGGCTTTCCCTCCTTCGATAATAAATTAAACTCCCGTTTCGGCTCCTGCTCTCTCCTCGCCCTTGAATTCCCCCTTTTCACGGAGCGGGATTTTCGCTGGAGGTGTTTAATGCCCCTCTAATCCCCGCGTTCCCGGGGGGCTCCAGAGCTGCTTTTCCAATCCATAAATCCAGCAGGATAAAGGGCAGGGTTGTTATTCCTCTTGCCGTGAAAGTTCCCCCCCAAAAACCCCCAAAATGCCCCTCGTGGTTAAGGCGATGGGGTCAGTGACAAATTTTCCCGATGGTCCCATTTGGTCTGGAAAAGGGATTTGTGGGGATGGGGGGAACATCCGGGGTGGGGGGGTCAGTGGGGGTCTCCCAGAGGGGGTTTGGGGTCACCCCCTGAATTTGGGGTCATCCAGGGGGTCTGGGGTCGCCCAGTTAGGTTTGGGTTCACAAAGTTGGATTTGGGGTCACCCCCTGAATTTGGGATCACCCAGCTGGGTTTGGGCTCACTCAGTGGGGTCTGGGGTCACCCAGCCGGGTTTGGGGTCACCCCGATGGATTTGAGGTTGCCCAGTGGGGTCTGGGGGTCACCAAGATGGATTTTGGGTCACCCAGATAGATTTAGTGTCACCCAGTGGGGTTTGTGGTCACCCAGTGGGGTCTGGGATCACCCAGTTGAGTTTGGGGTCACCCCGCTGAATTTGGGGTCACCCAGCCGGGTTTGGGGTCACCCTGATGGATTTGGTGGTTACCCCGATGGATTTGGGGGCACCCAGTGGGGTCTGAGGGTCACCCAGCCGGGTTTGGGGTCACTCAGCCGGATTTGGGGTCACTCAGCCGGGTTTGGGGTCACTCAGCCGGGTTTGGGGTCACCCAGCCGGGTTTGGGGTCGCTGCTCACAGAGCAGGGCCCTTGTTCTCCCCTCAGGGCATCTCCATCCTCGGCCCTTCCCTGATTTCCCCCCGCAGTCCCCACGGGGCCCAGCCCGGGATCTCTGGGATCTTCTCCGGGGTTTTGGGGATCATTCCCGAGGTTTGTGGGATCTTTGTGACCTTTCCCAGAGTTTTTGGGATGTTCCCGGGGTTTCTGGGATCTTCCCCGGTTGTTTTTTTTTTTTTTTGTTTTGTTTTGGTTTTTTTTTTTTTTTGTTTGCTTTTTTTGTTTTTTTTTTTTTGTTTTGTTTTGTTTTGTTTTATTTCCTCGGGATTTTTGGGATCTTTCACGGGTTCACTGGGATTTTTCCAGGGGTCTTTGGGATTTTCTCGGGGTTTTGGGGATCTTTCCTGGTGTTTTGGGGGTCTTTCCAGAGGTTTGGGGGAGCGCTGCGCTGGGCCCCGCTCGGGGGCAGCCGGGGGTTTTTTAGGAAGCCAGGATTTGGGGGATTTGGGGATTTGGGGCCCGCAGCAGCACTAGATGGCAGGAGTCAGTCGCGCACAGGGAGGGATGAGCTGCTCTGGCCCTGGAATCGCGCTCCGGGCCGGAATTCCGCCAAAATCCTCCTCCGGCCGGGCTCCGGGACCCCGCACCCCGCTTTTCCCCCAATCCCGCTGTGTCCTGCTCGGGGTGCGGCATTCAGGGTTTGGGATTTGGGGTTTGGGGTCTGGGATTTGGGGTCTGGGATCTAGAATTTGGGGTTCGATATCTGGGATTTGGGCTCTGGGATTTCGGAGGATTTGCAAGCAGAGCCCAGATCTGCTCGGGGTGGGGATTGTGGGATTTGGGGTCTGTGGGTTTCTCTGGGGGTGTTTTGGTCAGGATTTGTGGCTGCGAATCCCTGCAGGGCCTCTCCGGCCATCCCTGAGGGCTGGAATTACACGGATTGTCACACACAGCCCCAAACCTTCTCCAGGGAATGTTTCGTGTCCAGATTTGAGGCTGGGAATCCCTGGACAGCCTCACCCGGCCATTCCTGGGGGTTGGAATAACGGGAATTTTCACACACAGCTCCAAACCTCCACCGAGCCATCATTCTAGACCCACCCAATAAATTTTATCCAGGTGGGACTGGGTTTTTGGGGCTGCTGGCAGCGCTCCCGGAGCTCCCGGAGCTCCCCGGGCTGTGGATGTGACATTCCCGGGCTGTCGGTGTGACATTCCCGGGCTGTGGGTGTGACATTCCCGGGCTGTCGGTGTGACATTCCCGGCCCCGGAGCTCGGCCAGAAGCGGCTGATGTAAAATCGATGCCCGGAACAGAGGAGAGACAAACATTGTAGTGACAACAGCGGGAGCGATTCCAGCTCCCATCCCTCGCCATGGGAATCTCCGCTCGGCTGAGGATGAGGACGGGAGGAGGTTGGAGGATGAAGGAAAGGCGGAGAGGGATCAGAGCGGGATCCGGGGCAGGACAAACCCCCGGAGCGGCTCCGGGGAGGCCGAGCCCCCGCAGGGATGGAGCAGAGGAGGCTCCAGGCGGTGATTGCTCCTTTCATCCCCTGATTGCTCCTTTCACGGCGGAACAATGGCCGGGAACGGGATCCGGGCTCTGCTCCCAGCGCCGGGAGCGAGGGCAGAGATCCCAGTGCTCCCAGTTCTCTCCAGGATCTGATCCCAACCCTGGGAATGAGGGCAGAGATTCCCAGTGCTCCCAGACCCTCAGGATCTGTCCCATCCTCTCCTCCCAGCCCCAGGAATCCCAGGGCTCCCAGTCCAGGCTCCCAGCCCTGCTCTGTCCCCTCTGGATTCTCTCTGATGATGACAACCTGAGATATTCCCAGTTTCCAGAGCGAGAAACGTCCCCCAGCTGAGGCAGCGCCGAGTCCTATCGCTCCAAACTTTCCCCAAATTCCCAGATTTGCTACCAGGGCCTAATCCAACACCTGACTCGGCCTTTCCAGCTCCCCCCAAAGCTCCTGGGTGCCGACATTCCCAGAGAAACCCAAGCCAGGGGGCATGCAACCCCTCTGAGGGTGGAGGCGCAGGTGGAAACCCTGAGGGATGAGATGAAATCCAACAGGAATCACTGCAAATTCGGGATTATCCCGCTGCTGAGGGGGTGTGGATCCCCAGCCAGGCTCGTTTTTCCTCTGGGAAGGGATAATTCCCACCACAGGCTCCCATCCTGCTGCTCACACCACGAGATCTGAAACTCCGGCTGCTGCTCTGGTCACGGGGTGATGGAAAATCGAGGCACAGCTACGGAATTCTTCATCTGACATCCAAATTTCATCCTCCGGGATAAAATCCTCCTGATTCCCGCAGGCTCAGGGATGTGGAGATGCAGCTGCAGCCCGAGCCTTGGCCAGAGGGGCTGCAGAACATCTGGGCAGGGCTAGGACAACATCTGGCCCTGGATCCCCTCTGGATCTGGGCTGTGCAGCCACAAATCCCACACACGGACACCTGGGAGCTTTCCCCACCCCCCTGCTCCAGCTCCAGGGGTGCACTGAACCCCCCTGAAATCAGGAATTTTAAATGAATTTACCATTGGAAGCTCCAGCTGCGCTTTTATCCCTGCCCAGGTTGGAATAAAGGCGCAAAATTGTGGGTTTTTTTTTTTGAGGGGGATGCAAAAAAGCTGAGCCGGGGCTGGCTCCTGGCAGGAGCCGGGTTGGGAAGGGCTGGAGGGGACTCCAAAAGGATTGGAAATATCTCGGTGCGGCACATCCCGGAGCGGGGATCGCGCTGCCCCAGCCCCGGGTAAATCAAGGGAACTGCCGGGACACCCCCGCGCCCCTCGGGGCGCTCCGATCTCCGGGAGAACAACAAAAAAAAACCTCTCCCCGGAGGAGCCGCAACACCAGGGGTGTGTTCGGAAATCGGAGAGCCAGAGGGCGCCGCGAGGGCTTCGGATGGGGTTTTTTTCTGAATTATTTCTCGTGCTTTTGAAATAAAGACGAGGTTTGCTGCCCTCCTCCTCCTCCTCCGCCCTGGGCCGTGCAGAGCAGATGTCGCCGTGCCAAAGGGATCAAGGAATTGCGCTCCTGGGGTTTGGGGTGGCTGCAGACCCCAAAAAAAGCATTGGGGAGCGGGGTTGGGGAAAGGAGCGAGGGTGGAGCTGTGGTTGGTGGGAGGGAAAGAGAATCCCGGGATGGTTTGGGCTGGGAGAGGCCTCGAGGATCGGCTCATCCCAACCCTCAGCACCGCCCCAGGCTGCCCCAGCCCGGCCCCGGGCACCTCCAGGGGTGGGAGATGGGGTGGGTTGGGTGTTCAGCGCTGGGAGAGCAGGGATGGGCTCCTGGGTGGATTGGGAATGTCAGGGATGTGGGATGAATTCCTGGGGAAGGTGGGAATGTCAGGGATGTGGGATGGATGCCTGGAGAACATGGGAATATCAGGGGTTTGGATGAATTCGTGGATAAAATAGGGGTACTGAGGACGTGGAATGAACTCCTGGGTGAATTGGGAATGTCAAGGATGTGGGATGGACTCCTGGATAAATTTGGGATACTGGGAATGTGGGATGAATTCCTGGAGAACACGGGAATATCAGGGATGTGGGGTAAAATCTTGGAGAAGGTGGAAATATCAGGGATTTTAGATGAACTCCTGGATAAAATGGGAATATCGAGGATGTGGGATTAACTCCAGGATAAAACGGGGATACCGGATGAACTCCTGGATAAAACGGGGATACCGGATGAACTCCTGGCGTTCCTCCCCACATCCACTCCCTGAATCTCTCTGGGCTCATTCCCCCGCTTCCAAAACAACGCAGGGCCACCCGCTGCTGGGGCTGGGAGCCTGCCTGTCCCCTGGTGTCCCCTGGTGTCCCCTGGTGTCCCCTGACGTCCTCTGGTGTTCTCTGGTGTCTCCTGGTGTCCCCTGATGTCCCCTGGCGTTCCCAAGTGTCCCCTGGTGTCCCCTGGTTTCTCCTGGGCCCCTACTGTCCCCTGCTGTCCCCTGCTGTCCCCTCACGTTCCCTCACGTCCCCTGGTGTCCCCTGCTGTCCCATGCTGTCCCCCGGTGTCCCCTGGTGTCCCCCGCTGTCTCCCGCTGTCCCCTGCTGTCCCCCGATGTCCCCCGCTGTCCCCTGGTCCCCTGATGTCCCCTGATGTCCCCTGATGTCCCCCGCTGTCCCCCGCTGTCCCCCGATGTCCCCCGATGTCCCCCGCTGTCCCCCGCTGTCCCCCGCTGTCCCCTCCCGGCCGTTCCGGAGGCTCCCGCAGTGCGCTGCCCGCGCTGGCCCCGTGCGGGCTCCGCTCTCCGTTAATTGCCCGGCGGATCAATTAGCGCGGCGCGCGGACGGGCCGGGGGCTGTCACGCCGAGCTCCCCCCGGTCTCCTCTCGGCCTCTCCAGCGCCCGCTCAGGTTAATTGTCCTGATCTCGCTCTGCCTTCCCCAGCCGCCCTCCAGGGCTCCGGCAAATCCTGCCCCCGGCGGGAGGAGGAGGAGGAGGAGGAGGGAGAATTGATTTGCTCCATCAGGCAGCAGCGGCGCTTTGCTGCCGCTGTTTAATTCTCAGTTCAAGCCCCGTGGAGAATGCGAACGGCTCCGCGGCTCGGCCAATTTACAGCTCTGACAAGCTGCTAAACAACGTCTTTGTCAGCGCCGGGCGGCCCGGGGAGCGCGGGGCAGGGCCAGGTGAGGAGGAGGAGGAGGAGGAGGAGGAGGAGGAGGAGAAGGAGAAGGAGAAGGAGAAGGAGAAGGAGAAGGAGAAGGAGAAGGAGAAGGAGAAGGAGAAGGAGAAGGAGAAGGAGAAGGAGAAGGAGAAGGAGAAGGAGAAGGAGAGAGAAGAAGAAGGAGGAAGAGGAGGAGGAGGAGGAGGAGGAGGAGGAGGGGAAGGAGGCAGAAGAGGAAGAGGAAAAGGAAAAGAAGGAGAAAGAGGAAAAGGAAGAGGAAAAGGAGGAGGAAGAGGAAGAGGAGGAGAAGAAGGAAATGGAGGAAGAAGAAGAGGAGGAGAAGGAGGAAGACGAGGATGTTGTTTCTCCTGAGCATCCCGCTGTGCCCGCGCTGCCCCTCCTGCCCGTCCCGAGGGGTGGGAACGGGCCTCGGGCGGGGCTGGAGCCCGAGGCACCGGGACAGGTACCGGCGGTTCTGTGGGTGAGCTGCAGCACCACCAGAACAGCACAAACCCCAGTTTGGGGGGCTCCCTGGGGGTTTGAGGTGCTGGAGAAGAAGCTGGGCGCTCGGTTTGAGCTGGAATCCTCGCAGCAGCCACACAGGGAGTGAGCAGGGAGGAACCGAGGACCCGTCCAGCTAAAATATTGTAAAAATCATTTAATCTCAGCTCTTTTTACACCAAACCCTTTTGCTCCAAGGCTCCAGCACGGCTCCTCCGGGCCTGACAGTCACTAATCCCACCAGGCTGCGCTGAGCCCAGGCGGAATCAGGGCCTGGAACCGAATTTAAGTGAATTATCTCTCTAATAATGATAAATCAGGGATGGAGGAGGATCCAGGAATCCCAAAAATCACCTGTAGTCAAAAAAACCTGGGGAATAATCCCAGAAACAAACCTGGGGAATAATCCCAGAAACAAACCTGGGGAATAATCCCAGTTGAGAGACAAGAATGGAGGAGTCCTATCCTCATCCTCATCCTCATCCTCATCCTCATCCTCATCCTCATCCCCATCCTGCTGCTGGAGCAGCCCCAAAGGGACACAAACCCGGGGCCCCTCTCGGGGTTTTTTCGGGGATTTTAAAGAGATTTGGATTTTCTTCACATCTTTTTTCTGCCTTTTTCTTTCGGCCACGAGCTCGGCTCAGAGGTTTGGGCCGGGAACTGCTCCAGAGTTTGGCATCGGTTTGGGGGAGCTGGGGAGGGGCTGGGTAACACTGGGGTGACACTGGTGACCCTGGGGTGACATTGATGACATTGGGGTGACACTGGGGATGACATTGGGGTGACACAGGTGACATTGGTGACATGGGGGTGACATTGGGGTGACCTTGGGGTGACATTGGGATGACATTAGTGACATTAGTGTGACACTGGGGTGACACGGGTGACACGGGTGACACAGGTGTGACACTGGTGTGACATTAGTGACATTGGTGTGACATTAGGGTGACACTGGGGTGACACGGGTGACACAGGTGGGACACTGGTGGGACACCAGTGACATTGCTGTGACATTAGTGTGACACTGGGACGACACTGGTGACATGGGTGACACTGGTGTGACACTGGTGTGACATCGGTGACATTGGGGTGACACTGGGGTGACACTGGGGTGACATCGATGACATGGGGTGACATTGGTGTGACATTAGGGCAACATTGGGGTGACACAGGTGTGACACTGGTGTGACATTGTTGACATTGGGGTGACATTAGGGTGACACGGGTGACATTGGGGTGACACTGGGGTGACACTGGGGTGACACTGGTGACCTTGGGGTGACATTGCGGTGACAATAGTGACATTAGGGTGACACTGGGGTGACATGGGTGACACTGGGGTGACACCGGTGACATTAGGGTGACATTGGGGTGACATCTGCCCTCCCTGTGCCGTGGCCGGGCGGAACAGCCCCACAGGGCCCTGAGGAGGGTCTGGGCATTTCTGCCAATCCCAACATTTGTCACCAGCCCAGGTGGCCTTGGGGGGGGTCACCCGGTGCCTCCCACCCTCCCCCTGCCCCTTTGGGATCCCCAGTTCCCACTGTGCCATTTGGGTATCCCTTTTTGGGGGACATTATTCCTGCTGGCAGCACTGATGGGACTGCTCGTCAGGCAATTAAATTAAAAAAAAAACCCAAAACAAACCCCAAAACAAACCCCAAAACAAACCCCCAAACAAACCCCAAACAGGGCCCGGCGTGTTCAGGACCACAAAGGCAGCGGCGTAAATCACCGGGCGGGGCTTTGGGGTGTCCCTGCGGCACATTCCCGGCGGGATCATCAGGGAAGAGGCTTTTCCTGAGCTCCAGGAGACCACCACAGCCCCGGGACGGGACCGGGGACAGCGGGGACAGAGTCTTCTCTGCCCCGGGGCGGGGAGCGGGATGTCCCGGCTGGGCCCCGAGAGCTGAGACCCAACGGGCTGCGTGGGATCGGGGCTGGAGAGGGGTTTGGGATCAGGGCTGGAGCAGTTTGTCCTGAGCAGGAATTGGGATTAGGAATTGGGATCAGGAATTGGGATCAGGAATTGGGATCAGGGCTGGAGCAGTTTGTCTTGAGCAGGAGTTGGGATCAGGAATTTGGATCAGGAACTAGCATCATGGATTGGGATCAGGACTGGAGCAGTTGATTCTGAGTAGGAGTTTGGATCAGGAATTTGGATCAGGAATTGGAATCAGGACTGGAGCAGTATGTTCTGAGTAGGAGTTGGGATCAGGAATTTGGATCAGGAATTGGAATCAGGACTGGAGCAGTATGTTCTGAGCAGGAACTGGGAACAGGAATTGGAATGGATGTAAATGAACCTGTTCTCCCTGCTTTTGTCCCCCAGGATGGGATCTATTGGATTTTCCCATCCCCAGGCTGGAGCACCAGGACACAGATTTGGGTTTTAATTCACTTTTCCTCAGTTATTGATGGGGAAATTCCCCCTCTGCCTCCTCCTGAGCTGCTCAGACTTTGAGTTGGGAAGCTGATTCCCATTTTTCCTCTGTGAATTCACTTTTCCTGTTAGGACTGACCTGGAGCCAGTCAGGAGGGTTTGTTGGGCTCTTTGGGGGTCCTGTCCCCATGAGCTGGACCTGCTCCTTCACCCCCATCCCTCCTGCAGAGCCCACCACACCCCAAAATCCGCCTGCTTTGATTTCCTGGTGCAATTCCTGCAGGGAATTGCCCCGAACAGGGACCCTTTGCATCCTTGTCCTTGTCACGGATGGTTTTAAGGAGCAGGAGAGGAGCAGATGCTGTGAGGGATCGCTCCAGCTCAATGGCTGTGGGGTGACCTGGAGATTGGGAATTCTGCTGGACCTGGGCCCAGTCCAGGCCCTGAGCCCTTGATCACGGAATCCTGGAATGGTTTGGGTCAGGAGGGACCTCAAAGCCACCCCCAAGGACACCTGCCACCACCCCAGGCTGCTCCAACCCGGCCTTGGGCATTCCAGGATGTTCCTTGGGCATTCCAGGACATTCCTGCTCCATTCCTTGGATATTCCTGCCCCATTCCTTGGACATTCCAGGACATTCCTTGGACATTCTTGCTCCATTCATTGGATATTCCTGCCCCATTCCTTGGACATTCCAGGGAATTCCATTCCCAGCTCCCCTGCAAAACCCATTCCCAGGGAAATCCCTCACAGGGTTAAACCTTGAGGCAGGAGGGATCCGAATGCAAAAAAAAAACGCTTCTCAGGGTTTGGTTTTTTGGATTTTTTTTTTGATTTTGTTGGTGGTGTTCTTTTTTTTTTTTTTTTAATTACCGTCCTGCAGCACATTTTAATTTGAGGCATCAAAGGCAGGAGACAAAGCTGAGCCGTACCTGAGGTGGCCGGGCTCGTGCCTGTCATCTGCAGCCTTTGCTGGGGACAAACAAACCCTCTCTGCTTTGTTCTCTGCCGCTGTTCTGCTCCGTGCATTAATTTCTCCTCTAAAATTTAAAAAAAAAAAAAAAAAAAAATTAAAGAGAAGGGAAAAAAAATCTGTGAGATTTGGCGCTTCGCAGCAAAAAAATAAACCACCAAAAAAAATTAAAAAAAAGGTGGCGTTTAGGGGATTAAAAAGAAAATAACTCCTTTCTTTCAACTGAATTACAAAGCACTCGTGGTGCTTTGTACCTGAGGAGCCGGAGGAGAGGAGCAGGTGGGGTTTGGTGGGAGGTGGGAGGCGGGGATGGAACCTGAGCTCTGGAGGAGGGGAGGATGGAAATGATGGAAATCACTGTGCTCAGGTGGATGGAAACGTCCCACTGGGGAGGATGGAAATGTCCCTGATGGGGAAGGTGGAAATATCCTGATGGAGAGGATGGAAATGATGGAAATGTCCCACTGGGGTGGGTGGAAATGTCCCTGATGAGGGGATGGAAATGTCCCACTGGGGAAGGTGGAAATGTCCCACTGGGGAAGGTGGAAATGTCCCTGATGGGGGGATGGAAATGTCCCACTGGGGAAGATGGAAATGTCCCTGATGGGGGGATGGAAATTATGGAATTGTCCCTGCCCAGGTGGATGGAAATGTCCCGCTGGGGAGGATGGAAGTGTCCTGATGGGGAAGATGGAAAAGTCCCTGATGGGGAGGATGGAAATGTCCCACTGGGGCTGTCCTGGGGCTCTGGCACGGAGCTGCTGCTGCTGGTCCTGAGCACAGCTCCAGGAGAGCAGGATCGTGGAGTCAGAGGAGGGCATTGCAATATCACAGAGGGGAATTGTGGAATTGTGGAATCCCAGGAGGGAATCCCAGGAGGGGATGGTGGAATCATGGAATCATGGAGGGAATTGTGGAATCATGGAATCATGGAATCATAAAAGGGTATTGTGGAATCACAGAAGGGAAATGTGGAATCCCAGGAGGGAATTGTTGAATCACATGAGGGAATCACGAAAAGAAACCATGGAAATCATGGCACAATCCAGGGCTTGGGGCTCAGCTTTGTCTGTGCTGAGGAGCTGCTCCTCCCCAGAACTTCCATCCCATGGAATGGCTCCAATGGGAGCACAATCCAGGCTTTTGGGGTCACAGTTCCCACTATGCTTCCCAGAGCTTCCATCCCCTGGAGTGGCTCCAACCAAGGCCTTGGGGCTCACAATTCCCACCATGCTTCCAGAACTTCCATCCCATGGAGTGGCTCCAGCAGAAGTATAATCCCGGATTTTGGGCTCAGCTTTGGCTGTGCTGAGGAGCTTCTGCTTCCCAGAACTTCCAATCCCTGGAATGATTTCACCAGGAGCATAAGCCAGGCCTTTGGGCTCACAATTCCCACTGCACTTCCCAGAATTTCCATCCCATGGAATGGCTTCAACCCAATCCTTGGGATTCACAATTCCCATCACGCTTCCAGAATTTACATCCCATGGAATAATAGCTCCAACCCAGGCCTTTGGGTTCACAATTCCAGCTGCACTTCCCAGAATTTCCATCCCGTGGAATGGCTCCAGTGGGAGCACAATCCAGGCCTTGGGGCTCCCAATTCCCATCGCCCTTCCCAGAGCATCCCCGATCCCTCCCAAGCCTTTCCCACAGCGCGGCGCGAGGCCGGAGCCGCTGGAATCCCGCCAGCTCCGGGATGGATCATCCCCTTTATTGCTGTCAGGCTTCTCCTAAGTGCCTCCATCCATCATTCCCGGCCTTTCCCGAGCCTGGAATGAGCGCCAAGGTGTCGATCCCGGCTCCTGGAACCTCCCCATGTGTCGTTTTCCACTCTCCCTCCTGTTTTAGTGCCGCTTTAACGAGCTGCTCCCTTCACAGGCGACAATGGAGCCACGGCTAATTAAACAGAATTAAGGAAATAATTAAGGAAAGGCCCCAATTGAAGTGTCCTCATGGAAGCCGCGAGGGCGATTCCAGCAATAAACAGGATTCCAGCTGGAGTGGTCGGCTCCATAAAATTCCTCTCCCTTGCAGCCAAGAGGCATTTTGGGGTCTCTGAGGTGCAGGGAAGGATTTGAGGTTAAAATTCCAGCTTTAATTGGGTTTGAGCTGAAACATGGGGGATTTAGGGAAATTGGGGCGGAATTCCCAGAGGAGCTGTGGCTGGAAGTGCCCTGGGACATTTGAAGGTGTAGCAGGGGTGGAACCAGGTGATTTTAAGGTCCCTTCCCACCCAAACCATGGAATCCTGTCCTGAAATATTCCTGCTCTTCCCTCTTTCCCCTTAAGCTGCTTTTCCATCCCAGCAGTGGGAAAATCTTCCCGTGGGCGCAGCTCGGTTTGTTCAAGGAAACAATTCCAGCAGCAGTGGGAGGAAGGAACAGACCTTTTTTAATTGGTAAAAAAATGTTTAAAAATCCCTTCCTGGGGTTTCAACCGCTGGGGAAAGGTTTGGCTGCCGGGAAAATTAAAATTTATGTGGAATATTGGATTTTTCCCAGCGTGGAATTCCCACCCTGCTGAGTCAGCATCTCACCTCGGCTTTTTGGGAACTCCAGGAGAGGCAAATCCCAAATTGCAGCCCCTCCCTCCCCAAGCCCTTTTTCCCAACCTGGGAACGAAAATCGAGATGATTTTAGTGCAGAGGGAATATTAAAAGTGGATCTTTATGGGAACACTTTGAGGCCCACTCACACGAGGTCAAGATGGGTTTATTCATTTGGTAAATTCGCATAAATGACAAAAAAAAAAAAAAAAAAAAAAAATTAGAAGGGCAGGAAGAGATGAAATCTTCCCCCAGGTCGAGTCCAGTTTTTTGGAGCTCTGGAATTTGTTATATGGAAAATTTGGGCATGGAAAATTCAAGTGTGGAAAAAAAATTTTGGGTGTGGAAAATTGGGGTGTGGAAAATTAGGGTGTGGAAAATTCCTGGGAGAAGGAGTTATTAATGGGATGGGTTATGGGATTGCAAATATTTGTGTGAAAAATACAGAGAGCAGAGAAAATAAAAACGGCAAATTACCAGGAGGGGTGTCGCGGTGAGGGTCACCCTGCTCTGTCCCCGCAGTTTTGGGGAGAATTTTGGGGATTTTGGGGACTTTCCACCCAGGGATTCAGGATTTTGGGGAGATTTTTGGGGTTTGGGGGACTTTCCAGCCAGAGATTCGGGATTTTGGGGAGGGATTTGGGGGGATTTTGGGTCTTTCCACTAGGGAATTTGGGATGCTGGGATGGATTTTGGGGAGATTTTGGGACTTTCCACCTGGGGATTCAGGATGCTGGGAGGGATTTTGGGGACTTCCCACCCGGGGAATCGGGATTTTGGGGGATTTTGGGGACTTCCCACCCGGGAATTTGGGATGCTGGGAGGGATTTGGGGGGATTCGGGGGGATTTTGGGGGCTCTGGGAGAGCAGAGGCGGCGGGGCTGGCAGCGATTATCGATGCCAAACGCGGAGCAGCCGCTGACAGCCGAGCCCTCAGATCTCCGAGCCATCAAATCCCCGCCTGAACTTCCCGGCTCGGCGAGAAACGATGGAGAGGAAAAGGAAAAAAAAAAAAAAAAAAAAAAAAAAAAAAAAAAAAAAAAAACCACAAACCAAAGAACAACCCTAAAAAGGGATAAAAGTGTGAAAAATCGCTCCTGGAGCCGTTCACCTCGGCTTCACCCCCGCCGCTTTCATGTGGCGCCGGGTGGGTTTTGATCGCCGGGAGCCGCCGGGGGCTCGGCCCCGATCCGGGGGCGCGGGGGGAGCCCCGAGAGAGGGCGGGGAGAGCGGGACCGGGATTGGGGGATTGGGGATTTGGGGACCGGGATTGGGGGATTTGGGGACTGGGATTGGGGGATTTGGGGATTTGGGGACCGGGATTGGGGGTTTGGGGACCGGGATTGGGGGATTGGGGATTTGGGGACCGGGATTGCCGGATTTTGGGCATTGGGGGGCCGGGATTGGGGCATTGGGGATTTGGGGGGCGGGTTTGGGGGATTTGGGGACCGGGATTGGGGGATTTGCGGTACTGGATAAGGGGTTTAGGGGGCGCGTTTGGGGTGAAGGTTTGGGAGGGCTTGGGGTGCGGGTTTGTGGTGCGGGATTAGGGTGAGGGATTTGGGGTTCGGAATTGGGGTGCAGGATGAGGGATTTGGGGTGCGGGATCGGAGTTTGGGGTGCGGGACTGAGGAATTTGGGGTGAGAGACTGGGGTTTGGGGTGCGGGATGAGGGATTTGGGGTGCGGGATCGGGGTGAGGGATTTGGAGTAAGGGATTTGGGGTGCGGGTTTGGGAGGGCTTGGGGTGCGGGATTGGGCTGTGGGATTGGGGATTTGGGGTGCGGGATTTGGGGTGCAGGATTGGGGATGCGGGTTTGGGGTGCAGGGTTTGGGGTGAGGTATGTGGGATTTGGGATACGGGATTTGGGGTGTGGAATGCAGGATGCAGGATGAGGAGTTTGAGATGTGTGATTTGGGATTTGGGATGGAGGACGAGGGACTTGGGTGCAGGATTTGGGATGTGGGATTTGGGATTTAGGATGTGTGGTGTGGGATGTGGGGTGCAGGATGTGGAATTTGGGGTGTAGAATTTGGGATGCAGGATTTGGCATTTGGGATGCTCCCACCCCAAATCCTGCAATTTTGGGTTGATCCAACCCCAAAACGCCGTGACCCCAAAGCGGCGACAACGGGACCTTCAGGAACTGGGACCAGACACCAGAACTGGGGAAACCCCACGGGAGCCACATCAAAACTGCACTTTTTATCAAAATATTTCACATTTTGATGTAGAATTAACGCTTTTTTCCTTAATGTCCCGATTCCCATGGAAATAAAAGTGGAAATCCCATTCCTACAATGCCCCAGCTGATCAGAGTGAGAGCTCCAAGAGCGACTCAGGGATTATTTTGATTCAATTTTATTATAATTTGATTTAATTTTATTATCCAGACCAATCCCTGGGGAGGCCTCGAGGTGTTGGTGTGGGGCTCACACACGGGGAGCCCCAAATCTCCAAAACAAAAAAAAACGAAAACTCAAATTTTATGGAAAAAATAAGAAGTAAATTTTCCAGTTTTATGGAAAAAAAGATGAGGAAAACTCGAGTTTTAGGGGGAAAAAAGAAGGAAAACTCAAGTTTTATGGAAAAAGAAGAAGAAAATTCAAGTTTTAGGGGAAAAAAATTGGAAACCCCAAGTTTATGGGGAAAACAAAAGAGAAAAATTCAAGCTTTATATGAAAAATAAGGACTAAACTAAAGTTTTATGGAAAAAAAAGAGGAAAACTTAAGTTTTATGGGTAAAAATGAGGTAAACTCTAGTTCTATGGGAAAAAAATAAGAAGTAAACTCAAGTTTTATGGAAAAAAAAATTGGAAAACTCCATTTTTATGGAAAAAAAAGACAAAAAAATCAATTGTTATGGAAAAAAAAAAAAAAAAGGAAAATTTAAGTTTTATAGAAAAAATGCTCCTAATTCAGAGCGTGCTGGAATTATTTTCCCTGAGGACACTGCCCAACATTAAATAGGAATTAAATTCAGGTTTTGCTCAATGTGTTATTTCTCACAGAAATGCGGGGGTTTTTACTCTTTTTAGGGTTTTTTTTCTCCTTATTTTCCTATTCTAAATAATTCCCTGGCTGATTTCCATCCGCTTAAATCCCTCGAAAATGAGCCCATTAGGAGCCACCTTCACACGACGTTTATTTTGAGGAGAAAAAACCCAATTTGGGGCATCTCCCACTGCTGAAAATTCACATTTTGGGCTCATCCCCCTCTATCGTCCTTATGTCCCAAAGTTGTTTTATTTTTTTTCACTGTAAATTCTTCCAGTTTCTCCCCAATTTTTTTGGAATTGTCCTGCCAAAAAAGAAAAAAAAAATTAAAAAGAGGTTGCAAAAACTCGGTTTTCCCTGGGAAAAAGAAAAAAGTGAATTTATTTAATATACATAGTGCAGTAATGGGGGAAGAAAAAAAAAGGGGGGGGGGGAAATGCGATTATATTTAATATAAAGTGAATTAATTTTATATAAATAAAGTAGTGAAAGTGGGGAAAAAAGGAAAAAGAAAATTTATTTAATATAAACAAAACAGTGAAAATAAAAAAAAGAAGAAAGAAAGAAAAATGTGATTTGGATAATAAATAAATGATAAAATAAATAATTAATAACAAATAAAGCAGTGGCAGTGCAAAAGGATGGGGAAGATGGAATTTCCACTGGAATTTCCTCCTGGATGATCCCAGACACCAAAAAAAATCTTCAGCTCTGCCCTCTCCAAACCCGCTCCTCCCTTCTCTTCCAACCAAAAAAAACCAACCAAAATAATCCCAGGAATTACAATTTTTAGCCCAAAATGGGGATAATTTGGTCTTCCCGGAGCAGAGGAAGATGGAATTTTGGCTGGAATTTTCTCCTGGATGATCCAGGATCCCCCAAAAAATCTTCAGCTCTGCCCTCTCCAAACCCGCTCCTCCCTTCTCTTCCAACCAAAAAAACCAACAAAAAAAAATTCCCAAGAATTACAATTTTTGGCCCAAAATGGGGATAATTTGGTCTTCCTGGCTCTGGCGAAGATGAGCTGGGATTCTCCTGCTGGAATTTTCTCCTGGATAATCTGGGATCTCCCAAAAAATCTTCAGCTCTCCAAAATCTCCAAACCCGCTCCTCCCTTCTCTTCCAACCACCACCAACAACAAAACCCCAAGAATTTCAATGTTCAGCTCAACCAACAAAAAACAAACAACAAAATCCCAGGAATCTCGATGTGTAGCCGAAAACGGGGATAATTGGCTCTTCCAGGAGCAGGCAGGGAGGGCCATGAATGATTTAGAGGCGGCTGGATGGAGATCAGAGATTTCTCCTGCGCCGATTTCTCCTCCTCGGCTTCGCTGAAACATTTATTGCTCCTTCCTCCGGTGCCCCTGCACCGGGCCCGGCCTCGTTTGTGCAGATTTCTCCGAATTCTCGGAAGAAAAGATGTTTATTCACACTCCATTACGGGCTGGAGGAAGGGAAATTTCCCTCTGGCATCCCCCGTGCCAGGATTTGGGGTGGGTTTGTGTCTTCGGTGGGGTGTTTTTGGGGTCGGGGCGGTGGCAGGGCAAGAGGTGGCCTTGTCACTTGGATGAGTTATTCTAATTTTTTGTGCCCTTGGATGGTTATTCTCCTTTTTGTGAGCCCTTGGATGGGTTATTCCTGGGGTTTGTGCCCTTAAATGTGTTATTCCACATTTTTTCTGCCCTTGGACAAGTCATTTCTGGTTTTTGTGCCCTTGGATGGGCCATTCCCCTTTTCTTTGTGCCCTTGGATGGGTTATTCCCTTTTTTTCAGCCCTTGGACAGATTATTCTTCAATATTTTTTCTGCCCTTGGATGAGTTACTCCTGTTTTTTGTGCCCTTGGATGGGTTATTCCCTTTTTTGTTCCTTTGGATGGGTTATTCCCCTTTTTGTGAGCCCTTGGACGGGTTATGCCCCATTTTTTGTACCCTTGGATGGGTTATTCCCATTTTTTTGTGTCCTTGGATGAATTATTCCCCTTTTTTGTGTCCTTGAATGGATTATTCCCATTTTTTTGTACCCTTGGACGAGTTATTTCCCTTTTTTTGTGTCCTTGAATGGATTATTCCCATTTTTTTGTACCCTTGGACAAGTTATTTCCCATTTTTTGTGCTCTTGGATGGATTATTCCCATTTTATGTACTCTTGGATGGGTTATTCCCATTTTTTGTGCCCTTGGACAAGTTATTCCCCATTTTTTGTGCCCTTGGACGGGTTATTCCCGTTTTTTGTGCCTTTCTACAGGTTCCCCCCCGCCCCCTCCCCCTTTTTTTTTTTCCACTTGGATGTGTTATTCCAATTTTTTGTGCCCTTGGCTGCGCTATTCCCTTCTTCCCGAGGCAGGAGCCCTCGGTGCTCCATGAGCGCTTTGTCACCCGAGCACAGCCACCCTCTGACCGGCCCTGGCGCCCCGGGGAGGGCGCTTTGTGTCCCCAATTTCCCTCAGCGCCGCCGTTTTTATCCCCGGAATCCGAAGGGGTTGGCCCGAGGCAGAGCCTGACCTTTGCCGCTCCGAGGACGGGAGAAAAATCTTTAAAAAAGGGATTTTTTGAGTGGAAAGAACAAAAAGCCTCTGAGGGCTCAGCCTCCGGCACAACCCCGCGGCTGGGCGGGGAAGAATTCCCGGATTTTTCCCGGATCTCCAGCAAATCCCGTCCCTCGGGAGCGCTGCCGGGCTGGTGGCGTTGTCTGTGGTAGCATTTTGGTGGCACCGTGGTGACAGGGACACGGAGGGCGCCCCGCTAGGTGGCAATGCCAATCCACGCCGCAGCCCCGGATTTTTGGGAATATGCAGGAGCCAGGAGATTCTTGGAATTGCGTCCCCAGGGCCCGGCAGGAGGTGACACCGCGGCGGTGGGTGAGGGGACATCAGGGCACGGGAGGGAACGAGCCGCTCGCCGCCCCCGAACATTCCAGGGATCCAGGAAAGGCTTTTCCCAGCCCGGCGGGCGGCGGGATGGCACCTGGGAGTGCCCAGGCTCCTGAGCACCTGCCCCAGGTGTGAGCTCTGCCCTCGCCCGTGACAGCTCCGGGGACAGGGACAGGCTCCGCGGGGTCCTCCTGGGCTGGTCCCACTCCAGGTTATCCTGGGCTGATCCCAATCCAGGTTGTCCTGGGCTGATCCCAATCCATGTTCTCCCTTAGGATCCTCCTGAGCTGATCCCAATCCGTGTTCTCCTGGGCTGATCCTAATCCGTGTTCTCCCTCAGGATCCTCCCAACCTGATCCCAATCTGTGTTATCCTGAGCTGATCCCAATCCATGTTCTCCTGCAGGATGTTCCTGGGCTGATCTCAATCCAGGTTATCCTGGGCCCATCCCAATCCATGTTCTCCCTTAGGATCCTCCTGAGCTGATCCCACTCCGTGTTCTCCTACAGGATGTTCCTGGGCTGATCCCAATCCCTGCTCTCCCTCCAGGCCTTCCCTGCTCCCTCCTGCCTGGACACGGACGGGAGGTGGCCTTGGCCTTGGGTTGGACTCGATGATCTTAAAGATCTTTTCCCACCTAAAAATCTCCACGATTTGGAGGGAAGGGAATTCCCAGCGGGGAGGGATTAATGGAAAGGGGCCCAGGGAGGGAAGGAAGGAAGGAAGGAAGGAAGGAAGGAAGGAAGGAAGGAAGGAAGGAAGGAAGGAAGGAAGGAAGGAAGGAAGGAAGGAAGGAAGGAAGGAAGGAAGGAAGGAAGGAAGGAAGGAAGGAAGGAAGGAAGGAAGGAAGGAAGGAAGGAAGGAAGGAAGGAAGGAGGGAAGGAGGGAAGGAGGGAAGGAAGGAAGGAAGGAAGGAAGGAAGGAAGGAAGGAAGGAAGGAAGGAAGGAAAGAAGGAAAGAAGGAAAGAAGGAAAAAAGGAAAGAAGGAAAAAAGGAAAAAAGGAAAAAAGGAAGGAGGGAAGGAAGGAAGCACCTCCCCGCCCCCAGCCCGCTCCCTGCCTTCTCTCAGGTTTATGGCACAATCTGCAGCGCTGCCTTTAGATAAAGGAGGCGACAGCGAGGGCGTGGAAAGTTCATTCCTCATTTTTCTCCTCTCAGGCAAAAAGGACATAAAACCAGCACCGGTGCACCGTAAACGGGTGAAGTTGTATTTCTTTCAATAAAAACCCCGAGCGTGGCTGTCTGCTCTGCTTCCCGCGGCCTCAGCGCCGGGATCAGGAACTGCAAATCCCCTTTTGGCAGCTCCAGAATCCCGGGATGCTGCTCCTCTCCTGGCCTCTCCGCGGCTCGGGAATCACCCCAGGTGGGACAAATTCCTGCCCTAAATCCGGGATAACGGTGGGAGGATGATCCCTGGAAATCAGGGATGTTCCAGCCGCTCTCCCAGTGCCAGAATTCCTCTCCCAGCTGGGGACACTCCTGCCTAAGGGGACAAAAATGATCAAAATAATCGTGGCTTCAACAGCCAAGCCACTATTATTATTATTATTATTATTACTACTATTGAGGCATAGAGCAGCTCAGTGGACGTTCCCTTCCCCTTTTCCCCCAGGTTTACCAATTAAACAGGCCCAGAAAATAAAATAAACACCCTTTTTATTTTGGTAATTCCGGCCTGTGCCGCGGCTCAGGCTGATTGAACAGTCCCAGGGCCGTTCCTTTGTTTACAGATCAATATTTCGCCCAGGAGCAGTGGACCTGCCATCAATATCCCCGTAAAGATCCCCACAAACACCCGGAGCCCATCCACAGGTTCCCCTGGCGTGGATCCCGTGAGGATCCCCCACACTGCCCGTGCCAGGGATGAATTTTTGGGATCTGGTGGGATCCAGGTGGGTTGGAAATGGTTAAAATATAAAAAAATAAAGGCTCAGGGAAAGCACAAGCTTGGAGCTAATTCCTGATTCTGAGCTTGGGAATTGCCCCTGCTCGTTACCGCGTTTGGGAAATATCAGGAATTTATTTGTACTTGAAATGGATAACCAGATAAATGAATAAATCAGTTTATAAAGACAGATAAATTTCCAGTAAATGGGAACACTCCTGGGCAGGATCGAGGCCGTGCTGGAGCCAGCCCGGAGGAGCTCGGTGGGAATTCCAGGACATGGAATTTGGGAATGTGCTGGGCCTGGCCCAGGAATTTGGGAATGTGCTGGGCCCAGCTCCTCACTCCTGCTGGGAATTCCTTCGGGGTTTGGAGGTTTTGGACCCTTGGGAGTGTCCGAGGCCGGGCTGGACGGGATGTTTGGAGACCCCCGGGATTGTGGGAGTTTATGGATTTTTATGGATCCCCACCTCATCCAACGTGGGCTGATTCTGTGTTTGGGGTTAAACGATTCAGAACCGATCCCAAATCTCCATCCCTGCCCTGGCTGTGGGATCTTTCAAGACGGGGATGTCCCAAATGTCCCCCCCGGGGAACACCAAAACGGAGTTTGCAGAGGAAAAGGAGCAGCAAATCCTGCCAGCGAGGCAATTATTGCTGAACGGGGGATTTTTATGATCCTTCAGAAATAATAATAAAAAAAAAAAAAAAAAAAAAACAAAAACAAAACAAAAAAAAAAAAACCAAAAACAAACCACCAAAAATTACAAAAAAATAAAAAAAATAAAAAAAAAAAAAGGAAAAAATAATAAAAGAAACCCGGCGCGGCAGAAGAAGAGAGGAGGAGGCAAAGTGAGCAATCAGGGAATCATTCTCCGCGTAAATTGCCCTCGGGAAAGGAACGTGTCAGAGCAGATTGAGGGATGGCGTTTTCCCAGGGGAGGCGACGAGAGACGGAAACAAACCCAGGCAGGGAAGCTGCTGGAAGGCGGCGGAGACCCGCGGGATCCTCCCCCCGCCCCTCCGCAGGGACCTGCCCGCCCTTTATTGGCGATAAAACCCCGAACAGCACCGGGAGGGCGGATAAATGACAAAGAGGAGGTTAATGAGGGCAGAATTAATTGCTGGAGAAGCCTCACGGCTCCGTAAAGCGCTGCTGGGCTGTCCCCAGGGCTGAGGTTTGTTTTGTCACCTCACACCGAGGTGTGACAGCTCCTGTCCCCCGGCCCTGTGCCCCCATCCCGTCCCCAGCGCCCCCCAGGTGTCAGGGAAGTGCAGATATTCCCGATAAATCACTGGTAATTCCCATAAAAACGAGCCAGCCCTGAAATCAGCCCCAGCCCCTTCCAAGAGCCGCTTTTGCCCTTCCCCATCCCAGTGGAAGGGATCGTTTGGGATGTGTCGGCCACGTCCCACATGGACAGGATGGATTAGGGTGTGAAGGGGATGGTTTGGGGTGTGAAGGGGAATATTTGGGATGAGTCAGACACATCCTATGTGGAGGGAATGGTTTGGGATTTGGAGGGTATGATTTGGGGTGTGGAGGGGATAATTTGGGATGTGTTGGACAGGTCCTACATGGAGGGAATAGTTTGGGATGTGTCAGACATGTCCCACGTGCAGGGCATGATTTTGGATGTGTCAGACACTTCCCACATGAAGGGAATGGTTTGGGATGTGGAGGGGAATATGTGGGATGTGGAGGGAATGATCCGGGGTGTGGAGGGGTCGATTTGGGGTGTGGAGGGGATGGTTTGGGCAGGGATGGGAGGAGGGATGGGTTAAACCCCCCTGGTGCTGACCCAAATTCCTCCCAGCATCAGCCTCTGGATCCTTCCTGCTCTTTGCAAAGCCTTTAAAAAACAGCAGAATTTTCCTCCTTGGGCTGGGAGAGCTCCAGGAGAGCTCCAGGAGGGCCAGAGCTGCTGGATTTCCTGGATTTGGGGTTGGGGTCTGAGCTCGGATCCATCACAGCCCTGATTTGCACCAGCACAGATTTGGGACCTTCATCCAGGTCAGGTTTCCAAAGGAGCAGGACAATTCTGTGGGTGGGCTTTGCTGGGGGTGGGATGAGAAGTGGGATGAGTTGGATCTGTGGGATGAGCTGTGGGATAAGCTGTGGGATAAGCAGTGGGATGAGCTGTGGGATGAGCTGTGGGGTGAACTGTGGGATGAGCTCTTCCCAAGCTGCAGGGGCTGGTGGGGCTCCATTTCCTGGAAAGTGGGATTCAGCTAGAACACTGGAGCAGGGAATGAGGGTCAGAGCCCCACCAGCTCCATGCCTGAGTTGCGGGAGCCCCAGATTCCTGGAAAAGTGGGATTGAGCCAGAATTCCCGGAGCAGGGATTGAGGGTCAGGGCCCCCCAGGCCCCATCCCAGCTCTGTCCCACCTCTCCAAGTCCTGCGGAGCTGGAGCGGAGCCCGGGCTCTGCCAAGGGATGTTTAATGATTTCCCCGAGGGCAGTGCTCAGGCAAACAGGTTTGTCATTTATTTTCGCCGTTTTCCTGGAGTATTATTAATTTCCCAGGATAAACTCCATTAGGAGGAGGCATTAATTTCTGGGATATAACTTATTCACAGCTCTGCAGACAGGGATTCCACTGGTTAAGAATTACTCAAATATTGATCTGGACATTTCTAATTAACTTTGCCCGTGTGTTAATATGCATACGCCCCCAAATTGATTTTGGACGGCGCCAATAATGAGATTTAATACCTGAGGTAACGTATATTTATGTGTTTAATTATTAGATTCATTAGCAATTTTAATAAATGCTCTCAGCTCGAGAGTGAAGCACCACTCTTGACACTTGTTGACTTTCCCTGTCGCTGCCTCAGCAGAGGAAAGCGAGACAAAAGCCCTGCCTGGGAAGCAATTAACACCTTGTGTAATTATTAATACATTCCCTGTGCCTGCAGCGTGGTTGGGTTTGAAACTGAGGCCATCTGTGAGAAACACAAAAATATCTGACGGGTTCCTCGCAGCGGAGGGGGGAGCAGGGAGTGTGAGATCCGTGTGGGAGCAGCAGGAGGATGGCACAGAACAGGACCGGGAGTGACAGAGCTCCAGGGGAAATCTGGGGAGGGGAGCTGCAGGAACTGGATCCCAAATTCCGTTTGGGAACTCTATTCCATTCCCTCCCATTTTGTTCCATCCCATTCCATTCCATCCCATTCCATTCCATTCCATTCCATTCCATTCTATTCCATTCCATTCCATTCCATTCCATTCCATTCCATTCCATTCCATTCTGTCCCATCCCATCCCAGTCCATTCCACTGCATTTCCACACATTCCATTCCATTCCATCCCATCCCATCCCATCCCATCCCATCCCATCCCATCCCATCAATCCCATCCCATTCCCTCCCATTCCCTCCCATCCCATCTCATCCCATTCCATCCCATCCCAAATCCCATCCCATCCATCCCACCCCATTCCCAAGGCAGAGAGGGGATGGGATGTTCCCAGCGTGGGGATGGTGCTCCAGGAGCTGCTGTTGGGCTGGGGATGTTCTGCTCCAAATCTTGGCCTTTCCTTCCCAAATCTCCAGGTTTTCCTGCCCTTACCCACACCCAGCTCCAGTCCTGGAATGCTCTGGGTTGGAGAGACCCGCAATCCCATCTCAGGGAGGGATCCATCCCGTTCCAGCCAGCCCACTCCAGGGTGGGATTTCCATGGGCAGGGACACCTTCCACCATCCCAGCTGCTCCCAGACTGGGTTTGGACACTCCCAGGGATGAGCCATCCCCCCAAAATGGTAGAATTGGGCATTTTTGGAGCTGCCTCCCTCAGAGTATCGCAGCCCAATCTCTTCTTCCAAGCTGGAATTTCTTCCCAGGTGCCTGAACTTAGGTCACGTCTCAGCCTGAACCACGGCCCCGATTTATTTTGGGATCCATTTCTATTTTCCCATCCTGGAGCCACAAATATCCCTCTAAAACAGCCCCATTTCCCAGCCACCGGGGGAGATTTACGGTGTTGTATCCCAAATCCATCACGGGAACGGCCTCATCTCTCCCCCACGATGACTCCAGGCCCGAGAAGTGGCCGGTAATAACCTAAAAACCCATTTTTGAAAGGTTTTTTTTTTGTGTCCACCTCACCCTGACAATTCCCCCCTCCCTGGGTGGCCTCACAGCGTCCCGAGCACTCGGGTATAATTTGGTGCTGGGGCCGGTGGGAAATTGCCGACAATTTGGGTGAAAATGGTTGGAAAATTGCAGTGTTTAGGCCCATTTTTGTGTGCAGAAATTGCAGAGCAAACACCAGGAGAGGCCAGGTTGGGAAGAGGCACCGGAATCCTGCGGGTGCCGGGATTCTCCCCCGCCCCAAGGCGTGCATTTACAAATATAATTTTTAAATAAATATTTATTTTTTTCCCTGTGTAAACCCAGTGAAGAAATTGCCCCTGAGGGAAGCAGAGGACAGGGAAAAATTGGGAAAAAGGGATGGGAGGGAGAGCCCTGAGAGGCTGTGTCTGATCCCACAACATTCCCAGACTTGGAGCTGATCTTTTTGGGAATAAAACATCCCAGGCGTTGTTTACGTCTTTGCTCACTGACTGTTGGTACTTTTCTCCCAGGAATTCATCCCAAATTTTGCCTGTTGGGATTGTTGATGCACCTAAGGAGGAGTGAGGAGGTCTTGGGGTTTTTCCCCCACATGGTTTTGATGATTCCAAGATTCTCTGAAGGGTCTTTTCCAAGCCAAACAATTCCATGATTCCCTGAAAAGTCTTTTCCAACTCAAATATTTCCATAATTTTCTGAAAGGTTTTTTCCAACCCAAACATTTCCATGATTTTCTGAAAGGTCCTTTCCAACCCAAATATTTCCATGATCCTCTAAAAAGACTTTTCCAACCCAAGTATTTCTTAGGATTTTATGAAAGATCTTTCATCCCAGCAATTCCATGCCTCTACGAAAGGTCCTTTATCCCAATGATTCCACGATTCCCTGAAAGGTCTTTCCCAACCCAAATATTTCCATGATTCCCTGAAAGGTCCTTTCCAACCCAATATTTCCATGATTCCATGAAAAGGCTTTTCCAACCCAAACATTTCTTAGGATTTTATGAAAGGTCCATTATCCCAATGATTCCATGATTCCCTGAAAAGTTTTTTTCTCCCCCTCCCCCCAAAAGAAAAATTCCATAATTCTGTGACTGCACAAAGAAACTGGAAGAAAAATCCAGATTTATGCAAAGCCACCATTCATCTCTTCCCAAATCCCATTTTCCCAGGTCCCTCTTTCCCTGTTCCCGAGCCCAGGAGTCCCACAGTGTTCGTGGTAGTTTTTGCTGCACCCCAAAACCTCAGCAAACCCCAAAAATTGGGACAGGAATGTGGGGCAGAGATCCAACCGCTGATGGCACCGGGGGAATTCTCCCGGCCCGGTTTCCGTGGCCGGAATGCGCCGCTAATTAACGAGCAGACAAAACGGCAGCCGGGGCTCTCATTTGCATAAATCTGCATTGTCAGCCCACGAGGTAAACAACGGCAGCTGATTCGCTCCTCGTTCGGCGGGAATTGCGGCCTCGGAAATTGGAGTTTGGATTTTTTCCCGGATTTCTCTTCCTGACCCAGAGCCCGTCCGCAGCCGGCTGTGAGGCCTCGGCACAAACCACTGCACAAAGGAGGTTTTTTCCCAAAAAAAAGCACGTGGGGACCGGGAATAATCAAAATTGGGGATTTCAAAGGCTGGTGTAAAACATGGGGATTCATTAGAATCCTTAATTACGGCTAATTGGGAATGTTGAGTGTTGTGGATGCTGGGAGATGGAGCTGGCCATGTCCACTGGATGTTCCGAGGGTAATTAAACACTCTGGAGTTAATGAATCGCTTGGAGCTGTTCCCTGTGGATAATGGGAATGATCCTGGTGGGAATGTACCGGAGAGAGGAGATTTAGGAGCTGGGGCTGCCCAGTGAGGTTTGGAGTCCCCAACCCTGGGGGTGTCCAATGAATTCCTGGAGGTGCCCAAAAAATTCCTGGAGGTGTCCCAGGAATTACTCGAGGTGTTCAAAGAATTCCTGGAGGTGCTCAAGGAATTTCTGGAAGTCCCCAAGGAATTCCAAGAGGTGCCCAAAAAATTCCTGGAGGAGCCTAAAGCAATTCCTGGAGTTGTCCAAGGAATTTCTGGATGTCTCCCAGGAATTACTGGAGGTTCCCAAGGAATTTCTGCAGGTGCCCAAGGGATTCCTGGAGGAGCCCAAGGATTCCCTGGGGGTGACACATGGGATAAGGTGTGGATGGGGCACAGCTGGGTGACCTTGGAGGGCTTTTCCAACCTCAGGGACACCAGGATCACTTTCCATTTTCTCTCACTTTGCACAGGAGCAGCCCAGTTTGGAGCTTTCCATGAGGGAAATGGTGTCCATTGTCCACTGTGGTCAGCAGGATTGAGGAGGGCAATGGGATAACAATGGATCAGCATTCCCATGTTTTGGGATGTTTTATGGGATCAGTTCCTGGTGGAGTCCAGGACGTTCCCTTGGATAACCTGGGACCCGAGGAAGGGAATTTGAGCCCTGGACAGGGGGTGTGGAGCCGGTCCAGGGGGCTCAGAGACCTTGGCACAGAGCCCAGGAAAACACCAGGTTTGATTTTAGTCCATGGGAGAGGCTTCTGACACAGAGAGAGGAATTGCAAACCACCGGGATGTGAAAACAGTAGTTTAGCACAGTAGAAGATACAGAATTCAGTAGTTTTAGGGTTTATAGAATAGAGGTAAATGGGGACAAGATGGTGGAATTTGGGTGGTACCTCATGTACGTCTCCTTCTTCCTCGTCCTCCATCTTTTGGGGTGGCGATGGCACAAAGTTGTTAGAGTGGATTGGAGCAAGGTAGAAATGACACTTTTAGTGTGGGCACTGGGCATTGGCACAAAATAGTAAATAACCAATACGTAGTTATCTGTATAAATGTTAGGGGACATCCCCTGAGGCGGGCAGTCGCCTCGTGTCCCAGCTGCTGTCCGGACCTCGGCTGGGAGCAGAGAAAATTCTGAGATATCAAATAATAAACACCATGAGAAACCTGAAAACAGAACCTTGAAGTCTCCGCTTTTTATACCAACGCCACTCGGGGCTTTTAGAGGGCCAAGGACTTTAAACCACCGAAATCTCGGGTGAGGAAACCCTCCCCAAGAAATTCCCAAGCCCAGCCGGGCTGGGAAAAGCTCAGGGCTTGAATTTTTGGGAGTCACAAGGAGCAATAAATCAACCCCCAACCCTCCTGCCCAACCTCCCGCCACCTTTCCCTGTCCCCGGTGAAGGTTTGGAGCACAAAGTGTAAAACTGGGAAATCGGGAGGAGTTTGCTGGACGGGGAGGAAAAGGGCCAGCTCCTCCCGGGAAGGTTCCCAGGAAAGGTGTGGGGTGTTGTGTTCCCACCCTCGGGAATGTTCTGTGATCCCGGCCTGGCCTCGCCCACGGAGGAGCTTCCAGGAGGACTCAGAGGGATCAACCAGCTCCAAGCTCTCTGCCCAGTCAGGATTTTCCAGGAGCTCTTTTCCAGCTCCATGGTCATTATTTCGATTTTCCACAGCTGGTTTTTTTTTTTTTTTCTGTGCAGACTCCAAGCTTTTTTAAAACTTTTTTTTATTTTCCCCCCAAGAACCTCACCATTTACTGGGGATATTTTTTCCCCTTAACACTGCAAGGATTAAACAGAAATAATTCTCCTTTTGTGCTTCCTCCCTGCCTGGACGCCGACCTGTCCAGGCACTGTGCTGAGCTCAGCTGGCCTCAGCTGGGGCTCTTTTCCAGGCCAGGAAAAGGGAATCATTCCTATTCCTCCATCCCTGCCCCAGGAGGGAGCTGTGGGCGGGAAATGAGGAATTATTTTCTCCAGGATCCACATCAAACATCCCCTGGCAGAGGTGGGAGCTGCCTGGATCCAGGGATTCCTTTCAGCCTGGGCGCCCCAGGGCTCTGGCAGTGCTGTGGAGATTGAATTTCTTTGTGTTCTTGGCCATTTTTGGGGGGATAAATGGACCCAAAGCCGAGCTGGGGGGAAAGTTCTGGAAACACCGGGGTGGGAATTTGAGCCGGTGGCCTCATCCCCTGGGAAATCTGTTGCCATGGGAATTGAGGGAATCTCGGGCGAGTTCGCAGCCCAAAGAGTTAACCAGGAGAGCGATTAAAAGCCTCGAATCGCGTCTCCCTCGAAAGCCTTGAAGGACTTCCAGAGGGAAGGAGGGACGGGCTGGATGGGCTCTGATCCCCCTCCTTCCCCCTCGGCGGGGATTTGTCATGTGCGGGAGGCAGATGAGAGAATTCCTGCTCGGCGGAGATTAAATCAACCTGCTCGGCCCCGCTGCCAGCGCTCGGGAGATGCTGAAATATTTATTTAAAGGAGAAGAAGGGGGAGAACGGCGAGAGGGGGATACACGGAATTAAAATGTTCATTAGCTCACGATGCATATTTAATGAGGGCCTTGTTAGAGCTGCAGGAAGGATTCCCTGCTTTTCCCAACCCCTGGGAAAGGCTGGGAAGGGCTGGGAACACCTGGGGAGGGCACGGAGAGCTGGGAGTCAGGAACATCCATCCCTAAATCCATCAAATCCCGGATTTTCCAGGGTTATTTCACCCCACGCTGCCGGAGGTGCTGGGGTGGAATTGTTGAGCTGCTGCTGGAAGGTTTGGGATGTTCCAGGTGGTGTTTTTTTTGGAGCAGAGGGAATGTTGGGGTGGACAGGAAGAGGTCGGAGAGCTCTCAGCTGCCCATCGGATCCATATTCCCAATTTCCCTAGGGAATTTTGGCTTTTCCCTGGAACAGAAGCACTCCCTGAGCAAAGTCCATCAGTGGGATCCATATTCCCATTTTTCCCCTTAGGATTCCTCGGCTTTGCCCTGGAACAAAAGCAAATTCCCACATCCCTGGGCTCACACTTTTGTATCCCCCACCAATTTATTTCTTTTGTTTTTCCCAGAGCAACCAGGCTGGAAAAATATCTTACATGGAAATCTTTATGGACTGGGAGGAAGGAAAACACTGAGTGCTTGGATTCTGGGGCAAATAAAGGGGTTTATTCTTGGTGCCACTTAATGAAATTAGAAAGCGGGGATGAGCTGGGCTGGAATCCTACAGGGAATGATAAAATACCTTGGGGGAAAAAAAACCAAAAAAACGAAGCCCACAATGCTGCAGCTCCTTGGAAATGTCAAAATATTGCATTTCCCGGGATGATAAAGATGGAAGAAATAGCTGGGTTTCAGTTTCAAGTGCCACATCATCGCTCTTCCCCTCTATAATTTTTATTAAAATGGGAATGTGCCAGGGAAGTCGTTCTGGTGCTGCCAGAGGGAGCGGAAGGTTTATCCTGGGAAAGGGCTGGGAATGAAATCTGGGAGTGCCACCCCTGGGGGGTGACGCCACTGCTGCCACCCTGTCCCCACTGGGGCCTCCGTGGGCTTTTGGGGGCAGATCCAATGGGGTTTTCCAGGGTATATCCATTTATTTTTCCCACTGTATATCCATTTCCCACTGTACATCCAATTTTTGAGCATATATCCATGTGGTTTTTGAGTGTATATCCATTTTTCCCGCATAGATACCGTGTATATTCCCACTCTATATCCATTTTCCAATGTACATCCATTTTTTGAGCATATATCCATGTATTTTTCACAGTGTATATCCATTTTCCAGTGTGTCTCCATGTGTTTTTCCAGTCTATATCCATTTATTTTCCCACCGTATATCCACTTTTCTAGTGTGCATCCAGGGGTTCCATTTTCCCAGCATGCATCCCTGTGGTTTTTCCACCGTATATCCCTTTTTTAAGCACATATCCATGTATTTTTCCCCTGTATATCCATTTTCCCAGTGTATATCCATTTTCCCAGCATTTATCCAGTGTGTTTTCCCAGTCTACTGCCACTTTTCCAGCATATATCCAAGTATTTTCCCACCGTATATCCAGTTTTCCCGCATGCATCCCTCTGTTTCTTTCCAATGTGTATCCATTTTTCCACTGTAAATCCAATTTTTGAGCATATATCCATGTTTCTCCAGTGTACATCCATTTTTTTCCCCAGTGTACATCCATTTTTTGAGCATATATCCATGTATTTCCCCACCGTATATCCATTTTTCCATGTATCCCTGTATTTCCCCAGTCCATATCCACTTTTCCCTGTGTGTCCCTGCTGGGAAAGATGGGGCAGGAAGGGCCTATGGATATGATTGTTTGGTAAGAAATACTGGAGATATAAAATGTGTGAGTGAAATAGAAATGAAGGGCAGCTTTGGGATGTCGGCAGGCAGGAGGACGGGGATTAACTGGAGATGGGTTGAAGGACAAAAACCAAAAGGACCCAAGAATGCAGCCCCTCTCCACCCTGCCAAGGCATCGAGGAAAGAGTGGATAAGAAGAGTATCTTTAGAGTTTAGAATATAGGATGATGTGGTAATTCAGTAGTTCTCAGAGATTGCAGGCAAAGTTTGTAGGTTTTGTATCTTGTGCTGGTTGGTCACTGTAAATTGGAATATTCAACACAAAAGGAGATATAATGGATTGTAACAAGGTCCTCACCCTCTTACTCTGCTACCTCCTGCTCCTCTTACTCTCTTAGGCTCTTACTCTCTCGCTTCTTCCCCTCTCATCGCTCTCTCTTTTTCCCTGCTCTTCTCCCTGCACTCTTACCTCTTCTCTTCTCTTCTTCTCTTCTCTTCTCTTCTCTTCTCTTCTCTTCTCTTCTCTTCTCTTCTCTTCTCTTCTCTTCTCTTCTCTTCTCTTCTCTTCTCTTCTCTTCTCTTCTCTTCTCTTCTCTTCTCTTCTCTTCTCTTCTCTTCTCTTCTCTTCTCTTCTCTTCTCTTCTCTTCTCTTCTCTTCTCTTCTCTTCTCTTCTCTTCTCCTCTCGTCCCTTTTTCCTCTCTTACCTCTCCACCCCTTCTCTCACCCGCTCTCTCCCTCTGCTCCTTCTCCCTCCCTCTCTCCTCCTGCCCTGACCCCGGCACTCTTCTCACCTCTCTCACCCCTCTGAGCTTTGTCACCTCCCTCCCCTCATCCCCCCTCTCTCTCTCTCTCTTTGGGGCTCCCCTCCAGCCGAGGCTGGGGGCTGAAATCAGCCCCTCTTTACCCAGAGCCCTGCAATAAAACCACGTGTTTCTGGAATATCTCAGGGCTGCAGAGCTCCTTGTCCCTGCCGTCCATGGATGTCCTTACGTGTCCCCACATTTCCACGTGTCCGATGTTTCCACCCCCAGACCCCCTCTCCTGCCTTTGACCCCAATTCCCTCCTCCCCTGTGAGATCCCACCCCGTTCCCCACGGGATCCTGGAATGGTTTGGGGTTGGGAGGTATTTAAAGCTCATTTTGTTCCCACCCTGCCTTGGGAACACCTTTGGCTAGCCCAGGTTATCCCAGCCTGGGTTTGGGCACTTCCAGGGATCCAGGGGCAGCCACAGCAAATCTGGGAATTCCAGGAGAACTCCCCACCCTCCCAGCCAGGAATTCCTGCCCAAAATCCCATCAAATCTCCACTTTTCCCAGTGGGAAGCCATTCCCTGTGTCCTGTCCCTGCAGCCCTTGTCTCCAGGCCATGCCAGGGACTCTGAGCTCTCCTGGAGCCTTTCCCTTCTCCAGGGGAACATTCCCAGCTCTCCCAGAGGGATGGAAAACCCTCTCCAAGCCAACAGAGGGAGGATGGAATGAGAGACACCCCATTCCCAATCCAATCTCCCCTTTTAACGATAGAAAAATCCTCGGATGGGAGAACCTGGGGACAGAGCTGGTGACAAAAGGGACAACTCTGAGCTCCCAAAGTGCTGTGACAACCTCAGCCTTTAAATCGAGCAGCCCTTTGGAATCAGGCAGATGTTTCCAGGAGATTTCTCAGCACATTTGGAAGCCTGGAGGGATTTTTTTTATCTCTCTCCTTTTTTTTTTTTTTTTTTTTTTTTACCAATTACAAAAGTTGTCATAAAAGCTTTGGGAAGCAGAGGGCGAAACGGCGACGTTTTAACTCCTTTCTTCAGTTCCTAAATAAAAGCCTTTAAACGAGATCGTTTCGGAATAAACTTCCCCGTGTGCATTAAGGGAACAGCTGGAGAAGGGACAGCAGGAAAACCAAGTTATTAATTCCTGTTTATCTCAGGAATTTGGGGGGTTTATTGGCTGCAAAGGGAAGAATTTTCTCTCTGCCCCAGCCCCATCCTGAGCTTCCATTTGGGATGAACTCCAGAGTTCCCTGGATCCCGGGAACATCCTCACCCCATCCCAAAACCCCTCGGGAGGATAAGATCCCACTGATTTCCCCAAGGAGTGATTTTCCAGGCCTTCCTAAGGCAGGAAAAAGCCAAAACAAAATAATGAAATCCTGATTTTTTTTATTTTTTTTTTTTTTAATCCCTCTAATGGTACTCTGGGGTGGAGGAGCCGCTCCAAACCCTGGATCCAGGTAATATCAAACCTCCAGGAGCAGATAACGAGGAGAGAAGGGAGAGGAAGTTTTTCCCAGAGGAAAGGAGAGGACTTGGACGGAAAATAAAAATCCCAGAGGGGCTCAGGGAAGAGAGAGAGGCTGGGAAAAGGGAGGGAAAGAATTTCTGTGGCTCCTTCCAGGCCTCCCCCGCTCCCAAAAAATCCCTGGGAATGCTGGATGGGGCTTTGAGGGGAATTTGGGGGCCCTGCTCTACTCGGGATCTCTGATCTGCAGCAGAAACCTGCGGTCCTCAGCCTTTGGAACAAAGGGATTATCCCAGAGGCGAGGTTAATTACCCTGGGTGCCATTAATTACTCTGGGTGCTGTTAATTCGGTGTTTGGGAAGGCAGGAAGAGGCTCCGGGGCTCTGGAATTGTTGTCACCGCTCAGCTGAACCAAAACCAATTTAAGTTCCTCATCCTGATCCACACCCGCCTCCCTCCCGACCTCTCAGCGTTTTATTTGTGGAATTCCGAGCCATTTAAGGCGCTAATTCCGCTCCTTTGAGGGTCGTAGAGGAGCTGAGGTGGGATGAGCGCTCCCTGACCCCTCTGACACCAGCACAGCTCAGAATTTATGGGGGTTTATGAAGTTTCCTCATCTCGTCCAGTGGCAGGAACAGGAGCCAGCCCTGATCAGGCCTGGAATTCAAAATAAACCTCCAGGAATCAAAAATAAACCAGCAGTAATTAAAAATACATCTCCAACTTGCAAAAATCCACCAGGTGAGGAAGGACAGGGCTGGGCTGGGGACATTCCAGGGATGCAGAGCCTGGGGAAGCACAGGGAGCTTTTTATAAATCCCTTTTTCCTCCAAATCCCAACCATTCAGCGTTCCTTGTCAGGCTCTGGCTGGACAGAACACCTGGGAGCACAGGGAGGTTTTATAAATCCCTTTTTTTCCCGCAAATCCCAACCCCTCACAGCCTATCCCTTACTCAGACCCTGGATAGAAAGAACACCTGTAAACAGGTTGGGATTTGGCAGGGAAAAGGGATTTATAAAAAGCTCCCTGTGCATCCCCATGCTCTGCATCCCTGGGATGCCCCTGCCCCTCCTCACTGGGTTGATTTTTGCAGGTTTGGAGATGTATTTTTAATTCCTGCCGGTTTATTTTTTAATACAGGGTCTGATCAAGCCTTGCTCCCACCGGTGAATTTTTCATCAAAGGTGGCAGGGCCGCTGTCCCGGGGTTTTATCTTTATCTTTTATCTCTGCTGGAAGGATCCCCTGGAAGGATCCCTCCCCCTGGCCTGGATGATTTATACATCTGGAGAAAGGCAGGGCACGGCTGGGAAGGAGGATCCTGCGGGTTGGGAACATCCTGGATCTCATCCGTGTTCTCCTTGGAGCTTTTTCCACCCTTTTCCTTTTTTGTGTTTTTTGAAATCCACAAAAGCATCAGGGAAGGAAATGTGGGAAATCAGAGCTCCATAACCCACAAAACCACCTTGTGTTTGTATTTCAGGCTTGGGAATGTTTTTAATTTGAGGCCTTCCAAAGTTTGCTGCGGAATTTTCCCCCTCGTGTTTCCGTGGGTGTTTCCTGCAGGGACCAATCCCACCCTGGAGAGAAAATCCAGGGACACCTCAAGGAGTCCTGAGGCCCTTGGTGGCCTCCTCAGGCCCTGAATTCCCGGTGGGAACCCTTGGAAAACCTGAGCCTGGAGTGCAGAGGGACCCAAAAACGTCCTAAATACCCCCAACCCTTCCCATTTAGTCATCCTCAAACCCTTTTCTCCCCAAAATCCCAACCCCTGATCTCCTGCTCACACCCAATGGGAATCCTTGGAAAATGTGAGGCTGGAGAAGAAGGACACTCCACTCCCAATCCTTCCTGAACACCCTTCCCATTTATTCCCCCAAATATCTCTTTTTTCCCCCAAATCCTGACCGTTCAGCATCCTTTGCTCAGGCCCTGAATTCCCAATGGAAATCCTTGGAAAAACCAATGCTGGAGAGGAGAGAGACCCACAGCTCCCAAACCCTCCTAAACACCCCCAACAATTCCCATTTATTCCTCAAAAAACCCTTTTCCCCCCAAAATCCCAACCCCTGAGTATCTCCTGCTCATGCCATGGATTCCCAGTGGGAACTCTTGGAAAACCCAAGGCTGAAGTGCCGAGGGACACTCAGCTCCAAAACCACCCTAAATACCCCCAACCCTTCCCAATGATCCCCCCCAAAAACCCTTTTCCCCAAAAAAATCCCATCCCTGAGCTGACGGAGGTGCTTTGAGCGCCCTCCTCACACCCGGGAAGAGCTTTCCCGGGTCTGTTTTTTCCCTTTAAAACCAGGGATATCATTCCCGAGTAGGGAGTGGAGCACAAAGGGCTGTCACTCGACCACGGCAGAACGGCAGAACGGGGCCAGCAGCGGCGGCAGCTGAATTTCCTAAGCAACAAAGCTCCGTTCTCATGCAAATATCCCCGAGAAACCAACTCCCGGCCAAGAGAAAGGCAGATAATGTGTTACATAAGCAGAATTATCTCAGCACAGACGGATTCATCCAAAGGGTTTGGGGTTTATCCGTAATTTTTTTTTTTTTTAAATATTTATTTTGGAGCCCTCAGCGCCTCGGTTGGGGCCGGGGAGGGGGTGGCGGAGCAGGAATTTTATCACCCACAAAGCCCCTCTGGACTGAGGGGGATAAAACTGCTGGATCAAAGTCGGGAAAAGATTCCGGGTGCCGATAGCGCAGCCTCGCTTCCCGCAGGATTCCGGAGCTCTTGGAATAGATAATGTACATCCATTCTTCCTTCCAGTGTACATCCATTTTTCCAACATGGATCCAGTGTATTTTCCCAGTCTATATCCATTTTCCCAATCTACACCCATTTCCCCAGTCTATATCTGTTTTTCCAGCGTGGATCCAGAGAGTTTTCCCATTCTATATCCATTTTCCCAGTCTATATCCATCTTCCCTCTGTATATCCATTTTCTCAGTGTATATCCATTTTCCCAGTCTATATCCATTTCCCAGTCTACATCGATTTTCCCAGTCTACATCCATTTTCCCAGTGTATTTCCGTTTTTCCATCGTGGATCCAGTGTATTTCCCCAGGGAATATATCAGTGGAGGGAATATCCAGGAAAAACCAGGGATGCCCCATGGATGAAGAGGCGGATCATGGAAAATGAGAGGGAGCACCAGGGCTGGGAGGCCTCGTTTAATTAAATAAATCACGGAATCATGGAATGATTTGGGTGGGAGGGACCTTAAATCCCATCCATTCCATGGGAATGGGCATTTTCCACTCTCCCAGGTCATTCCAGCCTGGAATGCTGGCACATCCACAGTTGTCCGTATTTATTTATATGGGCATGGAATCACGATGAATGAAGGCCTGGATGAATCACAGAATTCCCACTGCTCCCCAAATCCCTGATTATCAATCCCAGGTTTCACTCCCCTGGATAACCTGGGGAATCTTCAACTCCTTAATTCCCACTCCCAAAATTCTCATTCCCAGCAGATCATTCCCACGCTGAGTTCAAACTCCAGAGCTCCCAAATCCCTCTAAAATCTGCATTTTTCAACCCAAGGATGGCAAAAATTGTTGTCGTTGTCGTTGCCCTGCAGGGGTTTGGGACATCCTGGGATCCCTCCTGGCTCTTCCTGGCATCCTGTGCCCGTGGAATTCATCCCCAGCCGGGCAGGGCTGGAATTCCAACAGATCCCAGCAGATGTGGGATCTACAGCTGATTCCTGGTGACCTCGTGGATTCCGGTGCTGGGTACCACAACCCTCAAATCCCAGGAAAACATCCAGGAAAGAAAGATCGAGGACCATCTCCGGGTTTTTTCCCCTCATTCCCAGCAGGAAACACATCCCAGGAGAAGCCACGTTCCTGGGCTGGGGGTGTCACCATGAAACCCCCCAAATCCCGATTCCTAACAAAGGCCGGCAGAATAAAATAAAATAAAATAAAATAAAATAAAATAAAATAAAATAAAATACAAATCTGAAATTTCTCCGCGTTCTCGCGGCAAAGCCACTCTCCGGGCTGGAAAATAGGCCAATTTCCACCTTATCTGCTGCCTCCAGCTGGGATGTGAAAAGCTCCGAGGAGAAAAAAAAAAAAAAAAGCCCCATCTCGGCTTTATCTCCTCACCGCAAAAAGTTTAATTATCCGCGGCTGTTCCGCCGCATTGTGGCCGTGCCCGTGCGGGGACAGGCGCTGGGACAGCCGCGGGTGGCACCGCCCGGCGCCAAGACCTGGATTTTTAGAGCTGGAATAGGTCAGGCAGGAATATTCTCCTTTTTTTTTTTTTTTTTTTTTTTTTTTTTTTTTTATTCTTGTTTTTGTTTTAAATATCTCCCGTCTGTGCCGAGCAGCCGGAATTTCTCAGCTCCGGCTCGTTGCCGTGCCCACGTGCTCAGGACCTGTGTGGGATCCGTGAGGAGCCGCGGTGTCCATCAATTATTTATAGCTGGAACGGCTTCGTTTTGCTCCTCGCTTATTCCCCATTAGCTCCGCTGTAAATACAGCGAGGAGAAAAAAAAAAAAAAAATTAAAAAGAAGGGGGGAAAAAAAAAGGGCTGGAGGCACTGAGGAACTCCAGGAATAAATCTGCTGAGGAGAGGGCAAATGCTAGGGAATGTGGAAGGGCTGGGAGTTGGAGGGAATAAAAAGCTTTAATCTGAGGAGGGTTTAAATACTCCTGGAAATGTCAGCACCTTAATGGCTCGTCCTGAGCCCCGGCGTGCTGGGAAATGGAAATGATGGAGACATCCCGCTCCCCTTCCCACCAGGAGCTTTCCCCATTTACAGCTCCTCTCCCTGATCCCTCTGATTGGGTTTAATTCATCCAGTTCTCTTTGAGTGAGGGGATTTTTTTTTTTACTTTATTTTATCTTATTTTTTATTTCCTCCTCCATCCTTCCCCCTCTTCCTCTCATTTCCCTCTGGGATTCAGCCAGAAATTTAATTCTTACCTTGGGATGATCTGGGGAGCACTAGGGGGTGAGGAGGGTTTTTTTTAAATGATTTTTATTTTAACATCCCCCCACTGCTTTGAGGACTTGAGATGTTGCACTGATGGAATATTTAATGCAAAAAGAGGAGGGGGAAAGGAGGAATTTTGTCTCCTGGATGTCAATTCCAAACCCCTCAGCCCGGAAAAATGAGGGCGGTGCTGGAGGCTGGGAGAGCAGCTTGGACTTCCCAAGGTGGGGCCAAAAGGGGCAGAAATTCCATTAAAAAAGCAAGGAAAAGCCAAGCTGGTGCCTTGGCTTAGGAGGCGGTGCTCAGACGGATGTGACACATCCAGGATTTACCCCACTGAGCAGGAATTTGGGATACCCAGCCCTTGGGATCCGGCTGGGTCAGTTTATTTCCCTTTTTCCCCTCTGCAGAATGGAATTCCCTCCCTGCCTCCAAGGCACAATTTTTTGTTGTTGTTTGTGTTTATTTATCAAGGACACCGTGGTTTAGGCAGGGGAAAAAAAAAGATAAAAATAAATCCCAAATCCACAGAAGTTGAAAGGAGGAGAGATCAAGATCCGTCATTTTAGGAGAAAACCAACAGTGACTGCAGCAATTCCCAGGAGGATCGGAGCTGTCACCGCTGTCACTTCCTGCTTAGCAGCCCTCAAAGAGCATTTCCATGGAAAACACATTTACATGGAAAAGCCATCGTCTCTCTGAGTGGGGGAATCCTGCTGGCAAACAGAATTCCAGGGTGGAATGGGCTGGGAGGGATCTTCAAATCATCTCATCCCTCCCATGGGCACCTTTGGCTGTCCCAGGTTATCCTGAGCTGGCCTTGGGCACTGCCAGGGATCCAGGGGCAGCCACAGCAAATCTGGGAATTCCAGGAGAACTCCCCACCCTCCCAGACAGGAATTCCTGCCCAAAGTCCCATCAAATCTCCACTTTCCCAGTGGGAAGCCATTCCCTATGTCCTTGTCCCCAGTCCCTCTCCAGGCCCTGCCAGGGGCTCGGAGCTCTCCTGGAGCCTTTCCCTGCTCCAGGGGAACATTCCCAGCTCTCCCAGCCTGGCTCCAGCCCTCTGATCCCTCAATCCCCAGCTACTCCCTGGGATGGGACCCCAGAGCTGGAGCAGCACAATCCAAAGGGAATTTTGGGGCCAGTCCAGCCCTTTCCAATCAACAGGATCTGCCCCTTCCAGCCTTTCCCAGGAGCTGGGGCTGAGCCCTTCCTCCTGTTCCTGCCAGCGTTTGGAATCCTCTGGAAAGAGCCAATTCTCCTTTTCCTGGTCCCACAAACCGGGAATGTGGCAGGACATGTCCCAGTTCCCAGGGCAGATCCTTTCCCTTCAGAAAAGACCTTCGGATCCTTGTGTGGGGAATCAGGGGATGGGAAATCCATCCAGAGGGATGGGAAATCCATCCAGAGGGGTGGAAATTCCATCGTGAACCACCAGGACAGGGGATTTTCCAAAGCAATACTCATCCCTGTTCCCAACAGCCCCCAATCCACTGCCCTGACCAGGCTCCAGGCAGCTCCAGGATTTTAATCTCCCTGAAATCCATTTCCAGCCATTCTTTGGGATCCTTCTCCAGGCCCTGTGGCTCTGCTTTGGGATGTTTGAATTCCTGGTCTTAGAGTGAAGCTCCTGGGCTTTTGTCAAATGAAATTGCATCTTTATAGGGTTAAATCTATTTATTTTATAGAAAGGTAAAATAAATATATTTATTTATCTGGATATAAAGTTTTATTTATATATATATATATATATATATAAAGAAAAAATATTTTTTATTTGGTGGGGAAAGCTCAGCTTTATTCCTTGGAGTGAAAAAAGTCAAAGGCGTTTGTCAAATGAATTTTCATCTTTTTAGTGTTACATCTATTTATTTTATATAAATGTAAAATAAATACATTCATTTATCTGGATATAAAGATATTAATGTATAATTAGATATAGATACATAAATATATAGATATATATAGATACATAGATATAGATAAAATAAAAAATAAAAATGCCAAATCCTTTTGTCAAATGAAATTGCAGCTTTATAGGGTTAAATCGATTTATTTCATATAAATGTAAAATAAATATATTCATTTTTCTGGATATAAAGATACTAATGTATAATCATATATAAATATGTATACGTTATTTATTTGGTGGGGAAAGCTCAGCTTTATTCCTTGGAGGGAAAACTCTGCCAGGTGAGGGAATTTGGAGCACCTGGAGCATTTTTGGTGGGTTTGAAGCAAAAGGAGCAGCGCTCGGTCTGGATGTCTGGAAAATGAAACCGAGCAAGTGCTGGTTGAAATCAAACCTGACCTGGTCGTTAATCCTGAGATCCATCTCCAAAGGTCAGGTGTTGATGGAAAACCAGCCTGGCTCCATCCCGGGCAGTTGGGAATTCCTGGGGGAGTTTTCGTGGCCCTCATTAGGTGAAATGTCAGGTTCAGCGTCAGGGAAGAGGCAACTTCTGGCCTTAAAAATGAAAAATTCGGGCAATTTCCAACCAATTCTGCTCCGACTCCAGGCACTGCAGCTCTTTGTCCCTTCAGTTTCCAGGGAGGGAAGGGACAGGAAAACGGGAAGATGGAAAAATCCTGTCAGTGAGAGAGCGGGGACGGAACATCCCATAAACCCCACTCTTCCTTGGGATGTGCTGCAGGGAAGGGCTCAGCTCCTCCCTGACCAGGCTGGGATTAAAATCCAGCTTTTCATGGCACAGTTTGGGCAGGATTTTGTTGCTCCAGGCACTGGGTGCTCCCAGATTTTATTTTTTTTTTTTCTATATTTTCCAAAAAATAAATAATGAAATGTTGTTTTGGTCATCCTGGACCAAATTAGGGATAAAAAAAGATAAAAGATCTGTTCCCAGACAATCCCAACTCCTCCTTTTCTTCAGGAAATAATTTGGGAATCCTTTAGAAGGATAAATCAGGCACAAAATCCATCAGGGAGGGAAGTTCAGGCACATCCCGCAGCCAAGGAGGGATTTGGGATATAAAATTCCAGAGAGATTCCAGCCCCAGCCTGGCCCTTCCCGGTGATCCAGGGAGAAGTTTCCACCTCACCAAGGAATTCTGTGTCATCCCAGAGCACACAGACGCTCCCAAACAGCTCCACGGGAGTCAGGCTGGAAGATGGTGGAGCACATTTCATGGAAAACTGGGGAAAATCCTTGGGAACGTGGCCGGGTCAGAGGGTGTGACTGGCTTAATCAGCAAAATTCCATCAAATCTTGATGCAGGAAAATGTGGGGAGGTTTGGTTCTGGACCTTGGAAAATATCCAGGATGAGTCATGGAATCATAGAATGATTTGGGTGGGAAGAACCATAAAATTCCTCTCATTCCAATCTCTGCCATGGACAGGGACATCTCCCACCATCCCAGGTTGCTCCAAGCCATTCCTTGGATAAATCCAACATGAAAACCATCCAAAGAAATCTCCTGAATTTGTGGAGAATGTGGAACTTCGTCCCACCTGGGACATTTTCATCCCAAAATTTTCTTCGGGCTAAAATCCCACTGCTAAATCCCAAAAAATCCCTTAAAGTCCATCCTGTTCCACCCCATTCCTTGCACAGGGACACCTCCCACTGTCCCAGATTGCTCCAAATCCTTCCCTGGTAAAATCCAATGTGAAAACCATGCCAAGAAGTTTCCTGGATCTGTGGAGGGTGCATAACTTCATCCCAAGAAAAGTATTCATGGAAAAGCTGAAATCTGATGGATGAGGGACGGATTCCTGCTGGAATCAATAATTCCCTGTTCCACTCCCATCTTTCGGCACACCAGGATGTTCCCACTCCACGTTTGGCACCAGATTTCCTTTCTCCAGGGGAAAATCCCATCGTTTCCATGTGTTTAATCACAGAAAACTCTTCCAGGCCCTTGGGGATGGAGGAAGTGAAAAAAGAGAAGGAAAAACGAGCAGGAATCGGAGCCGAGCTCCTTCCAGCAGCCAAACAAATAAAGGATGATGGATAACAGGAGGGAGGAGAGGGAATTGGGCTCTTCCCTCCTCCAAATCCCATCCCTCTGTTCCCTGGTAATTCCCAGCTTCTGGCAGGGGGGTTCCCGATATTAATTAACTTTATTTATCGCCACTGGCAGAGTGACTCCGGCAGTAAATCAAGCAATTAAAGCCTCGGGAGTGCCCTGGGAAGGGAAGGATCCAGGTGCCAGGAAGGATTTGTTTTCTGCTTCATGTTTTATTCACGGGCTCTCTGCTGCTTCTGGCCTGAGTGGAGGAGTTTGGCAGCGAAAAATGCCGAGGAAAAGTCAAAAAGGGCTCCCCAAAAATCTCCTTCAGCCTCGGCATTCCCAACTTGGCCAAAAAAAAAAAAAAAATAAGGGATTCATGGCACCAGGCTGGGAGAGGATAAAGCTGCTCAGTTTGTCCTACTGGTGCAGTTAAAAACTGGAAAAGCTCTTAAAAATAGACTTAAAATTAGATTAATTTAATAAAACCTATGAATTATTAAAATTATGGATTATGAAATATATTAATTATAATATTTATTCATCATAAAATTTCTTATTTCTAAAATTCATTCTTTAGGAATCCTGTTTTTGCCTTGAAATTCTAAAATGGAATCTGATTTTTTTAAAAAATAAGAACCAAAAATTGCCCAGTGAGAAAAAGAACTATTAACAGTTAAAGCTGCTCCTTCCTGTGCTCGATCCCGACTGTTCTTTCCCAAAATCCTGGGATCATTGAGGCTGGAAAAGCCCCGGGATGGTGGAATCCAGCGGAGTTGTCCCACCCCGGGGGCTCCAGGACTCCCCTGGTGAGGGCTCGGCTGCTCCCAGGGATTTGTTGGCAGCGAGTCCGGGTTTAATTGGATGTGGTGAGAAGAAAACACCGAGGGAAAATAAAAAAACCGAGGGGAAAAGCCCGAGTGGGATCTGAGGGAGACTCTTGGCTCCCGGCAGCGCTCACACTTGGCTGCTAATTACAGGGAAAAAGCGGCAATCCCTGGGGGAAGTGGCGAGGGAGCTGCTCCAAACCCTCAGCGAGAGTGGGAAACGTTCCCTGCTTTCAGGACTGTTCTTTTTTTTTAATTCTAACTTTTTTTTTTTTTTCACCCATTTTAACTTCTTCTTCTTTTTTTTTTTTTTTTTTTTTTTTTTTCCTTTTTTTGTCCCTGATTCCTGAGGCCTGGAAGCTCCATCATATTTTGCTTGGAGCGTGTCCAGGATGAGGAGATGCTGGAATAAAAAAAAAAAGAGGGATCAGTGAGGAGCTTGTGGCTCTCCATAAATCCCTAATGGGAAGGGTCAGGCTCAGCTCCCAGGGGACACGGGATCCTTTCTGAGCTTCCTGAGCATCCCAAATAAATTCCAGCCCCCTCAGCTGTCCAGGCTCTCTCCTGGTGTTCCTGGTGTTCCTCCAACTCCATCAGGAAGTTGGAAAAACAACGTTTCCAAAGATGTTTTCATGGGGCCTAAAAATAAATCTTTAAAAAAAATATATAGATATATATGTGAAAAAGAAAGCAGAACAAAAACCTGGTGTGAAAATGGAAGATGTTGTGGGAAGAGGGAAATTCTCCCAGCAGAATTCCCGGAGGGTGTTGGCACCCCAGAAAGCGGCTTTTCCAATAGGTTGGGAATGAGCTTTTAGTTCCTGTTCTTCATTCCTCAGAAATCGATAATTGGGCACCCCGGGTGATATTGGCGGTGATTGTCCCCACTGATTTCTGTGCTTTGGGAAGGGCGGGTGGGGCCTTGGTTCTCCATGGAGAATTCCCAGATTTTGAGGCAGGGAAGGAAGGAGGAACTGCTCAGGCAGAAAATAGGGAAGAGTATGCCAAAGGTTTGGGAATCCCAAAGGTTCAGGAATCCCAAAGGTTCAGGTATCCCAAAGGTTTGAGTGTCCCAAAGGTTTGGGGACTCCAAAGGTTCGAGTATCGTAAAGATCTGAGGATTCCAAAGGTTCAGGTATCCCAAAAATTTGAGTATCCCAAAGCTTCCAGGATCCCAAAGGTTCCAGGAATCCCAAAGGTTTGGGAATCCCAAAGGTTTGAGCATCCCAAAGGTTCAAGTATCCCAAAGGTTTGGGAATCCCAAAGGTTCTGCTGGCAGGACCAGGGGCAGAGGAGGATTTGGGATCCTCCTCCTCCCTGGATCTGCTCCAGATGCTCCAAAATCCTGGCAGGGAGAAGGAACAGCCGCGGTTTTTGTAAAGCTGAGCTTGGCCGAGCTGCAGAAACCCAAACCGGGGAGGTTTTAGCTGAAACCAGGAGGATCCACGTCAGGCCAAGCTTTTTATTCTGATTTATTTGCTGCTGGAATTCCCGACGAATCCGAGCCTGCCCAGCAATTAAATTACATTTAATTGGATTAGATCAGAGCTGAGGGGAGCTTCTCTCTCCCTCCACAATGCCAAGGGAAGAAAAATGAAACATTTCAAGGGGAAAAAAAAAATTAGTTGGGCTTGAAAAAGGGGGGAAAAAACAGGCGAATTTATCCGGATGAAGAAAGGGAAATGTAATGAATTCCCATCGAGCAGGAAGCCCGGAGAGAGAATCCAAAGTTGGGGGATTCATCGAGGCCATAATTGCCCCGTGTTTATTGATTTTCCAGAGATAACAAAACAAATGTTTGTGCAGATTGGGCTCCGTTTATTCCATTTATTTCCCCGCGGAGTTGATGTTTCTCTCTTAGAAAAAAAAGCAAAAAAAGAAACCCAACAACAACAAGAAGAAAAAAAATTGCTGTAAATTCATCGTTGTTTTTCCGAGCTGGTTATTAAATTATTGCCGGATCCCACCGGCTTCATCTCCCTCAAATTGGTTTGTTTGGAAGCAGTTCTCACTTTGCAGCTTTTTATTTGTCCCCTCTCTTTAATTGTTGTCATTCAAGGAGCAGGATCTGCCTCCGCCCGGTGGAATTCCAGAATCCTGGAATGGTTTGGGTTGGGAGGGATTGAAATCCTGGCTCAGTTCCAACCCCGACACCTCCCACGAGACTGGATGGATCCAACCCGGACTAAGGCACTGCCAGGGATCCAGGGGCAGCCACAGCAAATCTGGGAATTCCAGCCCAGCCCCTCCCCAGACAGGAATTCCTTCCCAAAATCCCATCTAACTGCCCTCTGACAGTGGGAAGGACCTGGAGGTTTTGATCCTGTAAAACTTTCCCATTATTTGAGTTCCACTGATCTGGATCATTTTTTCTCAGGAGGAGCAGGGCACTGCCTTGGATGCCGCCAAGGGCAGGGAGAAAATCACTCCTGGTGTGTCCTGGACCTCCAAAATTTCAAATTCCTCATCCCATCTTTGCTATTTGCTGCATTTTAAATGGGATTTTTGAGAACTATGGGATCCTGGAATGGGACTGGATTGGGAGGTACCTGAAATCCCATCCAGTGCCACCCCTGCCATGGCAGGGACACCTCCCACTGTTCCTGGGTACTCCAGCCTGGCTTTGGGCACTGCCAGGGGTCCAGGGGCAGCCACAGCAAATCTGGGAATTCTAGCCCAGCCCCTCCTCACCCTCCCAGCCAGGAATTCCTTCCCAAAATTCCATCTACTCCACCTGAACTCCACCTGATAACTCCAGCTGATAATTCCAGATGATAATTCCATCCGGTAATTCCAGCTGAGAACTCCATCTGATTATTCCAGTTGATAATTCTACCTGATAACTCCTGTTGGTAACTTCAGCTGATAACTCCAGTTGATAATTCTAGTTGATAATTCCAGTTAATAACTCCAGATAATTATAATTTCAGCTGATAATTCCACCTGATAATTCCTGTTGATAACTCCAGCTGATAATTCCAGTTGATAATTCCTGCTGATACAACTCCAGCTGATAACTCCCTCTGATAACGTCCCCCTGCCCCCCGGGCCCCCCAAATCCCTGCGGAGAAGAAGGACACGGAGCCGGGAATGAGCTGTCCATGGTACCCGATCCTTGGGAAAACTCATCCCGGAGCTTTCCGGGAAAACTCATCCCGGCCCCGCGCTCATCCCCGGCATTCCCAAGGCTCCCGGAGCCTTTCCCTGGATCACCAATCCCCACCTTTAATCACAGCCCGGTCCCCACTCTCTGCGCTGCAGCAACACTTCCAGCCCTGATTGATTGGGATTTGAGTCCTGATTTTCTCCTTTTCTCCCTGAGTATAATCAGCCCTGGATGGGGAGATTTTTTTTTTTTTTTTTTTTTTTTTTTTTTTTTTTTTTTTTTTTTTTTTTTGCCGGTGACAATTAAAATAATGAAAATGAACTTTAAGTGACATTCAAACACCGTCACCTGCTCCCGGCTCTGCTCTTCCCCCTCCCCCCCGGCATCCCGGGAGCTGCAATTTGGAGCATCATTCACCGCAGGCTGATTGCAGCTGCATCCATTCAGCTGCTGGAGCTTCAATCCTGCAGCAGCCTCAAAAGAAGATGGGGGAAAAAAAATTAAATAAATATGGAATTTTCAGGTGGCAGGACCTGGCCCTGCACTGGATTTCCAGGAAAGCTCAATACTGGGATAATTTAAAAAAAAACCTGGAGCGGGTTCTGGAGGGATTTTCTTGGTGTTCTGGGATGATGGGGATGAGCTCATTATGTTTGTGGGTGTTTATTGATTCCCAGGTCATTTCTCCTGATGCATTCAGACAATGGAAATCCGTGGAATTACTCATGTGGACAGGGTCAGGGGCTGCTCCGGAGCCTTGGGTTATCCATCCTGCTGGAATCCTGGCCTGGATAAATCCTGGCCCAGCACGGCCCAGATCCTCCTGCTCCTTTTGCTGGAGAGTTTTGAGGCTTCCACCTCATCTGGGATATGAATTCCCACAGACTTGTGGTTCTGGAAGAGTTTTCCTGCCTCTCCATCATCCCAGCATGGAATTGTTCCCTCCTAGGCTTGGCAGCTCCTGTGAGGAATTCACAGGGAGTTGGGGAAGGAGTTCTGGTTCTCCAGCACAGGGAAATCAGCAAGTTCTGGGGAAAAAAAAAAAAAAAAAGGAGCGGAAATCCCTCACCTCCTCAACCCCCCTCTTCCAGAGCTCTTAGGGAAGGGATTCACGCCTCCCAGGAAGCTGCAGCCACCCTGGCACCAGGATTCTCCCAGGCTTGGCCGCCTCCTCCACGGGATCCGCTCCAGCCTGGGATCTCACTCCTGTGCTTCGCCCCAGGAAAGCAAAGCAAAGGGAATTCTGCCATCCCTGCCCGTCACCCCAACCTCCCCACACCTCCCGGGCTGGCAGCGATTCCAGGGCTGGGAGTTTTCCCTCTGCCTCCCTCAGATCCCAGGTTTTCCCCCGAGGCAGGGATGGGTGCCAGGAGAGCTCTGCCGAGGGATTGCGGGGGTGCAAGGCTGGGAGAGCTGGGAATGTTCCCCTGGAGCAGGGAAAGGCTCCAGGAGAGCTCAGAGCCCCTGGCAGGGCCTGGAGAGGGACTGGGGACAATGGATGGAGGGACAGGACACAGGGAATGGCTTCCCACTGGGAAAGGGGAGATTTAGATGGGATTTTGGGCAGAATTCCTGGCTGGGAGGGTGGGGAATTCTCCTGGAATTCCCAGAGGATCTGTGGGGCTGCTCCTGGACCCATGGCAGTGCCCAAGGCCAGGTTGGAATAACCTGGGATGGTGGGAGGTGTCCCTCAGTGTGGCAGAGGGTGGCACTGGGGGATCTTTAACGTTCTTTCCAACCCAAACCATTCCAAGATTCTGGGATTTTCCAATCTCCCCTCAGGACCAGGACACAACCCAAGCCCTGTGAAACCTCAGGGCATGGCAGTGACACCGATTTTTCCCCGGGATGTTTTGTCCCCAGGCCTGTACTCTGTGTTCCCCCAGAGCCTCTCCCTGTGCCCAGCCAGAGCAGCTCCATCTCCAGCTCAGCAGGAGCTCAGGGAGCAGGGAAAGGCTGGGAAGAGCTGCCTCAGCTCCCTGGAATGCTCCCATCCATCTGCTGAGGGAGTGACAAAGCCTTGGCTTGGCCCTTGACGCTGTTTTACACCACAGTGACACAGACTCCGACTTCAGAGGGCTGAAAATGACTCCTTTATTTCTGGGATGTGTCTCCCTTTTATACCATTTCACACAGACCAATCGGATTGGTGAAAAGGCAAAACCTCTTCACTGCCATTGGTCAGAGCAGAGGGACATCAAGGAGAAGTCCCTCCTGGGGAAAGGAATGAATAACAAAGTTACAGCTACAAAAACATTTCTCCTGTTTACAGAAAATTCCCTGGAGAAAGGAATTTCAGAAAACCAAAAAGCCTCAGGCACAAACCAGGACTGCTGGCTCTTTCTGGCGTGGTCATGTTTGGAGCCAGGAGTGCCGAGAGTGCAACCACTCCAATCCCAGCAGGTCCCTGGGAGCTGACAAACCTCAGGAATTCTCCTGGGACACGGAAAAGGGGCTTTGAGGGCTCCTGAGCTGTGGCTCAGCTGGCAGGGACACACCCTGCCTTGTCCCTGCCCTCAAACATGTCACCTGAGCTGGCTTTGGTGCTGAGGAGGTGCCATGGGAAGGCTGAGCTGGAACAGACTGGACAGAGCTGGAGAATAAAGAGATTTATTGAAAGGCCTTTAGGATCCACCTCAGGCAGGAGAAGAGCCTGGCCAGGGATACACCCAAGGTGGACCCAAAATGGGCACAAAATGGACCCAAAATAGGCACAAAATGGGCACAAAATTGACACAAAATGGGCACAAAATGGACCCAAAATGGACCCAAAATGGCCACAAAATGGCCACAAAATGGCTGCCTGGTCACAAAGCCACAAACTTTTATAAGCTTTGGTCCATTTGCATTTTGGGGTTTAATTGTCCATTTCCAGCCCCAGGTTGTGAGGTCCCATCCTTCTTGTCCCTCCCTCCAGCCCACCCCTGTTTGTGCTTTGGGGCTGAAAGTTGTCCTTGGTGTGCAGCAGGAGAAGGATTTGTTTTGTGTCCCTGCTGTGTGCAGAGCTGAGTGACACTGACTGTGAGCTCAGAGCTGCGCCGCTGGGCACCACAGAACATGGAATACATGGAATTAAACCTGAAGGTACCAGAGTGACCCCACACTGCTCCTTCCCTCCTTTCCTGATCATCTCCAGAGCTTCCCCCAGCTCCTGCCTGGGAATCCCCATCCCATCCTGGCCGCGCTCAGGCTCAGCTTTGGACCAGTTCATCCCAGTTTGTGATGGGATGTGATGGGAAGCACTTGAGGAGTTCCATGAGGAGGGGACAGAACCCACCCAGGGGCAGAGCTGCTCCTGGGGAACCATGGCTGAGTTTCCACGGGGCCTGAGAAGCCCTGGAATCCTCCCAAAAATTGGATGCAGAGATTTTTGGATGGCGCCTGTGAAGGTGTAAAGGGGCTGGGAATGCAGGGAAGGATGGGAAGCAGGAATTGAGGGACAAACCCTAATCTGTGGCATCAAAAATCAAATTGCCGCGGTCCCTTATCAGCAGCTCTTCACTGCTAATTACCCACAGATAATGAGCAAGCACCAGAGTGGGAGATATCAGGATAATTCCCTGTTCATCAAAGGAAAAAAAATATTGGAATTGTTCGCCTTCAGTGCCTCCAGTTCCGTACCAAGGATCCTGCCCAGGAGACCCTCCTGACAGCCCTGCCAAAAACCCATCACAGCCATTAGCAACAAAGTTATTAGCTGGTAATTAACTCCCTAATTAACTCCGGCAATCAACATGGAGATCTAACGTGAACTCGAGTTAAATCAAGGGCCATTAATGATCTCTCCACGGTGGCTGCGGCCACAACACCGAAGGTTTCCAGGAGGAGCCGTTGGGACCATACCGACAGTGCCAGGGTGACGCTGTTTTACACCACGACAACACAGACTTTGATTTCAGGAGGCTGAGAATGACTTTTTAATTTTTGGGATGTGTCTCCCTTTTATACCATTTCACACAGACCAATCGGATTGGTGAGAAGACAAAACCTCTTCACTGCCATTGGTCAGAGCAGAGGGACATCAATAAGTCTCTCCTGTTCACAGAAAATTCCCTGGGAAAGGAATTCCAGAAAACCAAACCACCTCAGGCACAGACCAGGGCTGTGCCTGGCAGAGCCCTCCAGGCCCCTCCTGCCCTCCCCGTTATTTTCACACCCCCTGAGAACCTTTGCAATAATTCCAGCCTGAGGAGGAGCCCAGAGAGGCCCTGGGGCTGTTTTACACCACAACAACTTAAAGACTCCAAATTCAGAAGGCTGAAAACGACTCCTTTATTTCTGGGATGTGTCTCCCTTTTATACCATTTCACACAGACCAATGGGATTGGTGAAAAGGCAAAACCTCTTCACTGCCATTGGTCAGAGCAGAGGGACATCAAGGAGAAGTCCCTCCTGGGGAAAGGAATGAATAACAAAGTTACAGCTACAAAAACATTTCTCCTGTTTACGGAAAATTCCCTGGGAAAGGAATTTCAGAAAAGCAAAACACCTCAGGCACAGACCAGGGCTACACCGGGGCCTGGAGGACCCTTCTGCTCCCTCCTTCCCACACTCCCAGTACAGGAATCCCACATTTCCAACATTTCCAACCTCCAGCCTCTCAGCATCCACAAGGGATGGAGGGACAGGACACTGGGAATGGCTTCCCACTGGCAGGAACAGAGATGGGTGGGCGATTGGGAAGGAATTCCTGGCTGGGAGGATGAGGAGGGGCTGGATAGAATTCCCAGATTTGCTGTGGCTGCCCCTGGATCCCTGGGAGTGTCCAAGGCCAGGTTGGGATAACCCAGGACAGTGGGAGGTGTCCCAGCCCATGGCAGGGGTGACCCTGGGTGATGTTTAAGGTTGTTTCCAACCCAAAGCATTCTGGGATTCAACTCCTTGTGGTTCTCCAGGAGTTCTTGAACTTGGATGAGTTTTTGAACCTTGATGAGTCTCTGGGGCTTGAAGTGCCAAACTCATTTCTCCTCCTTTTCATGAAGGAATTGTCACCTCCTGCTCCTCAGACCCCTTTCCCATCACCTCCTGGTCCTCAGGCCACTTTTCCGTCACCTCCTGGTGCTCAGCCTCTCCTCCCTGCTCTGCCCTGCAGCCATTCCAGCCCTGGTGGGTTTTATCCCCTCCAGCCTCTCCCATCCCCTCCCCATCCCTCTGGAGCCTCATTCCCAGCCCTGCTGCTCTTCCCTCTCTGTGCGGAGAGCTCGGGGACAGGCGGCGGATCCGGCGTTTCAAGGACACCGAGGAGGCTCCTCAGGAACGACCCTGGAATATCAAACAGCAGCAGCCGGGGCCTCACGGACCTCCTGCAGCATTCCCGATATCCTCATCTGAAATGGGGATCAGGGAGAGGCCCAGCCCTTTCCAAGGCTGGTTTCTTCTTTTTTTAATATACATAATTTCTTTTTTTCCTTTCGCTGTCAGAAGTTTAACAAAAGTGAGCGGAGATTCCAGGGAATCCCTTATCTCCAGCAGCAATCGGCTTAAACACGGCCCGTTATCAGCTGCCGGCGCGGATAACGAAGGGAGATTCTGTTCTCCGAAATCACCTCGGCTGGCGGGGAGCAGGGAAAAGGTGTGGGGAAAGCACCTGGGGGGCGGGGAGCAGCCGGGAAAGGGGAGTGCCAATTCCTGTGTGATGGTGTCACCCCAGGATATCCCAGTGCTCCCAGTTCTCGTTACCCCAGGGTATCCTGCTCTTCCTGGCTCCCAGCAGGACATCCCAATCTTCCTGGCTCCCACCATCCCAGGATATCCCATTCCTCCTCCAGCCTTGGAGATGCCCGAGGATATCCCACTTCTCCTGGCTCCCATCACTCCAGGATATCTCAGTGCTCCCAGCATCCCAGGATATCCCAATGCTCCCAGCTCCCATCATCCCAGGACACACCGCTCCTCCTGGCTCCCACATCCCAGGACATCCCGGTCCTCCTCCAGCCTTGGAACTGCCCCAGGATATCCTGCTCCTCCTGGTTCCTATTATCCTGGGATATCCCACTCCCCCTGGCTCCCATTGCCCCAGGCCATCCCAATCCTCCCATCATCCCAGGATATCCCAATCCTCTCAGCTCCCGTCATCCCAGGACATCTCACTCCTCCTCCAGCCTTGGAATCCCCAAACTCATCCACAGGCAGCGTCCAGCAGCCACGAAGAAGTCTGGTGGGAGATCCCATGGCCTCACCCCTGTTCTCCCCCATTTCCCTAAATCCCGATGAGGGTTTTCCCTGTGGGATGACATTCCCAGCAGGGATTGTGGCAGGGAGGATTCCCGGAGTGCCCAGAGCAGAGTCAGGCACCGTCACCTCCCTCATTCCCCCGCCCTGAGCAGGGCCCAGCCCCTCCGCCTGCACTCCTTGATATATCACTTAATAAAACTTTATGGAGCCAGGACGAGGAATCCACACGGAACAGATGAACTGGGATTGAAATATGGCCCAATTAAGGCTGGAACAGGCCTGGCTTGGCTTGGAGCATCCTCCAGCTTGAAATGAAATCCTCACCCGGGGAGATAAATCACAGAAACCCCAAACCTGCCCTGCTCCTGAGCCAGCAGGGATCAGCCAGGCCCGGCATTGTTGGGAATTCCAGTTGGGATGGGGATGTTTGCAGCTTTTTCCCCGGGGCTGGGCTCTTCCTCAGCTTTTCCTGGCTCATCCCTGCAGGAGAAAAAAAAAAAATAAAACAAACCCAGCAAATCGTTTTGCCGTGGAGTTCCCACAGCTGCAATTAAAGCCCATTCAGGCTCTGGGTTTATTTCCCTTCCCTCCACGTCCTCTTTTTTATTATTTTTTTTTTCCTTCAAGAAAAGGCGATTATTTTTAATTACAGTTTTACACTCGATTAATGAACCTCAACAATGTGTTAATGAACGGGATGCAGGCACCAGGACACGAGGAGCTTCCAGCAGGTTCCAGCAGGAATATTTATCCTCCGGCTGCCCTATGGAGATTTGGGAAGAGGGGATGGAAAATGGGCAGGTTGTGTTCTCCAGGATTCAGGCTGGAATATTCCAAATATCCCCCCAAAGTGCTCCTGGGATGGTTCTGAGCATCCTGGAGGGGAGCTCAGGAGTTTTTCTGCCCCATCCCACACAAACATCACAGTGTTAATAATGCAAATTATCCCGGTGTAATTCCGTGGAGTTAAACCCCCCCTGCAATTCCCTTTTATTTTTGGTACAGAGGGATCCCACCCCTGGAGCTAGAGGTTTTGTTTTTCATCAAACTCAGCTGTAGTCTCTCCCCCTCCGAATGCCAGCACAGCTTTGGGTTTTGTGTGTGAGGAAAAGGTCATTCCAGCTCAAACACCCGGAGCCTGGAGCGCGGCTTTTATCGAGGTGAGGAGGATTGAAATCCTGCCAAGCGCTGGGAAACGGGAAAAACAAACGCTCCAAAAACCCAGAGAAAACCTCCAAAAACCCCAACCAAACCCTGCCCACGCCTTCCCGCAGGGATGAGTCCATGGATTTGGGATGGGGCATGGATTGGTGTCAGCTCAGCCCTTCCCATCATGGTGTTCCTGCAGGATTTCCATCCAGAGGATTTAAATCCCAATGGAAAACACTCAAACGCTCCCAGGGCTTTATCCATCCTTTCTCCTGGCTTTTCCTCCCCTAATTCTCCTCAGGAACAAGTTGTTCCTCTTTAGCCCCTGGAGCCAGAGCTCCGGGTACCTCTGAGTGGGAATGGGGGAACAGGGAAGAAGTTTGGGAACAGGAGCGGAGCTGTGGGAATGGATGGGGTGGGAAAGGACCTTGAATCCATCCAGGGACATCTCCCACTGTCCCAGGCTGATCTAACCCAGTCTTGGATCCTTCCAGCGATCCAGGGGCAGACACAGCACATCTGGGAATTCCATCCCAGCCCCTCCGCACCCTCCCAGCCAGGAATTTCTTCTCAAAATCCTATCAAGTGTCCACTTTCCCAATGGGAAGCAATTCCCTGTGTCCTGTCCCTCCATCCCTTGTCCCCAGTCCCTCTCCAGCTCTCCTGGAGCCTCTTTGGGCCCTGCCAGGGGCTCGGAGCTCTCCCTGGAGCCTTTCCCTGCTCCGGGGGAACATTCCCAGCTCTCCCAGCCTGACTCCAGAGGGGCTCCAGCTCCTTTATCTGATATTCCATCCATCCATCCCTCCCTCCATCCATCCATCCCTCCATCCCTTTTTCCCCTTAAATGCCAGACCTATGCCCCTCCAAAAAATAACTTTTTTTTTTTTTCTCCAAAAAAAGAGCAGCTGAGCATTAAAATCCCTTTCCCAAACTTTTCCTGCTATTTCCAGGAACGCAGCTGAGGACTGTTCACCCTTTAACCACCACCTCAAATTCTGGGATTTTTTTCTCCCACACAACACCCTTTAAACCAGGGACATGCAGAATTCCTGCAGCTGCAGATCCCAAACCCCTCCAAAATCCCACCTCTCCAAAATAATACAAAAACCGGGGAAGGAGACACAATTTCCCGAAGGAAAAAGCCGAGGGACCCCTGTGGATTCGCCGCCCCACTCTCCCCTATCTCCAAGGCTCCACGAGCTCCTGGCCCTGCCCTGATAAGGCTCCTTTGAATTCCTTTTCAATCCCCGTCCTCCCTTCCCATTGGCTGCCGCCTTCCCGAAAATCTGCCATGAAAGGGAAAGGAAAAAGCAAAAACCCTAAAACAGCCCTGAAAGCTCCAGGCTGAGCGAAATCTGTTTGTTTGGGATTCACGGAGTGTTTTCCCAGGAAGGGAGGGGAACGTCGGCTCTGGAGTGGGAATTTGGGGTGGGAGGGTTTGGGGTCCCCTTTTCCTACAGGGAATGGGGGAATCAAGAAATCCCTTCAAAGTGAAGGGTCAGGGATGGGATGGGATTCGGGATGGGATTTGGGATGGGGATTTGGGATGGGACAGGGGAATTTGGGGTGGAATGAGGGATAGGGTATGGGAATTAGGGATGGTAATTTGGGACATGAATTTGGGATGGTAATTTGGAATGGGATTAGGGATAGGATGGGATGGGATTGGAATTTGGGATGGGATGGGGGAATTTGGGGTGGAGTGAGAGATGGGACATGTGAATTTGGGATGGGGGAATTTGGGGTGGAGCAAGGGATGGGATGGAATAGGATGGGAATTTGGGATGGGATTTATGGGGTGGATGGGATTTATGGGATGAAATTTGGGATGAGATGGGATTGGAATGGGATGAGATGAGATTTATGGGATGAGATTTGTGAGATGGGATTTGGGATGGGAGAATTCAGGGTGGAATGTTTGAGCCAAACCTTCAGCAGGACGTTGAATTCCCACCCACTTCTCATCCCATTCTCCCTCTCCTTATCCAACAATTCTCCTGGAGGAATATTCGGGGTTCTTTGGAGCGTTTGAAGGTTTATTAATTACAAACAGGTTTGGAATTGCATTCCCAGGATTAAATAGGCTCCTTCCCAACGGGAGCCACTGCCTTTATGGCCACCCTGCTGCTGGAAAATCCCCGTTTCCCAGGAAGGGACAACGATCCGTGTCCCTCTGGAATGACAGCGGGGACAGGAGGGGACATGGGAAACAAAACAATAAAAACATCCCATAAACCCCATCCCCATCAACAAAAGTTGGGATTTTCCAATAAAAACCCTGGAAGGGGTTTATGAACATCCAGGAGAATCCATGGATTCATAATTCTGTCCGTCCTCGTGGAGGAAAGCTCGGCTGGGTTTGTGGTTTTAGCCCAGAAATCAATATTTTTAGAATAATTTTTCCCGTTAATTAAATGTTTTCAGGTCTGTGTTGTCTGAAAGTTTTGGCAAGTCCATGTCCTGGTTTTCCATGATTTTTGGGAACAATTGTCCCAGTTTTGTGGCACTTCAACTCCCAAATTTTCCTCCTTTTCATCCTTTCCCTCTCCAAGACCTCCCCGAGTTCCAACTGAACAAAAACCACCTTGGAAAAATCCGATTTTTCCTTAAAAAAGAAAACAACAAAACCACCCAACTCTGTAACTCTCTGAATTCCCAGCCTCTAATTCCATTAATTATGTTATGATGCAATTAAGCATTTCATTTCCTGCCTATTAGCCCCTCAATTATTAATTAATAATTACAGATCATTAACTGATAATGTTCTCTTGGCAGCTGAATTATTCATCTCCCGTGATGGAGTTGGGTTTTTATTTTTTTTCTTTTTCCTTGGCATTTCTCTCTCATTTTTCCTCGGAATTTGGACCTTTTTTTGGTGGGGAGGAAGAGGTGAAAATTTTTGGGAAAACTGCATAAAAAATCAGGAGGGGATCAGCTCCTTCCTGGGAATCTTCTCTGATCCGTGAGGCAGGAAATTCCTCATCCCTCAGAGGGAGGGGATGCAGTGGCTGCTCCAAGGGGTCCCCAAATCCATAAATCTTGGGGTCATGAATCTCGAGAAACTGGAATGCTCTGGGGCCAAGAAAAGGTGAGAGAAGGAAACTGGGAAATCTGGAAAATTCCAGGGCCAGGAAAATGTGGGAGAAGGAAACCAGGAATTCTGGGGCTTTCCAGGATCATGAAAAAGTGGGAGAAGGATACTGGGAATTCTGAAGAACTTCAGGGCCAGGAAAACCTGGGAGAAGGACACCAGGAATTATGGAAAATTCCAGGGCCAGGAAAAGGTGGGAGAAAGACACTGGGAATTCAGGAGAGCTCTGGGATCACGGGAAGGTGGGAAAAGGACACCTGGAATTCTGGGGCTTTCCAGAGGCAGAAAAATCTTGAGAAGGACACTGAGAATCCTGGAGAACTTCGGGGCTGGGAAAAGGTGAGAGAAGGACACTGGGAATTCTGGAGCATTCCAGGATCATGAAAAAGTGAGAGAAGGAAATCTGGAATCCTGGGGCTTTCCCGGGCCAGGAAAAGTTGGAGAAGGATAATGGGAATCCTGGAGAACTCTGGGATCAGGGAAAAGTTGGAGAAGGACACCTGGAATCCCAGAGCACTCAATGACCAGCAGGACACCTGGAATCCTTCCCATGGGATTCATCCCTGGATTCAGGAATCCCTTTCCCCCACAATCTCCCCCATTTCCCCATCTGACATTCCCGCGCGGAATTGGAGACGCTTCTCCCCAACTCCCAAGCAAGGAAATATTTATTTACAGCTGGATATTTATTGGATAAACGGGGAAGAGCTGATTTTATTTTGGGGAGGTTTTTTTGGGGGAGGAAAACAAAGGAACAGACAAAGCAAAGTGCTCCCGGCCTTATCAGCGCTGAGCTCTCCTTATCAGCTCCGGAATCTCCATCGTTTCCTCCCCGGGAATGTTTGTGGCTGTTTGAAGGTTGTTTACCACAATCACGGCAGGAGGGAGGAAAATTCCAGAAAGGGCTGGAATTTCCTCTAAAACAGACACCGAGAAATTAAAAAAAAAAAAAAAAAAAAAAAAAAAAAAAAAAAAAAAAAAAAAAAAAAAAAAAAAAAAATCGGGATTTTTTTTTCTGATTTCCCTGATTTTTTTCCTTCTCTTAATCCAAAAAGGATTAACAATGGAACCTCAGGGACGAGGAAGAAATTGGGTGGGAGAGGGACGGGAACAGGGATTTCTTAGGACGCAGAGCGGGATTGGAGGGCTCAGGGTGGGTTGAGGGGGATGCAGGATGGTTTGGGAAAATTTAGGATGATTTTTGAGGACGCAGGGTGGTTTTAGGTGGATTTGGGGCAGTTTTGGGGGATGCAGGGGTGGTTTGAGGTGGATTTAGGATGGTTTTTAGGGATGCAGGATGGCTTTGGAGAATTTAGGATGGGTTTTAGGGATGCAGGATGGTTTGAGGAGGATTTGGAATGGGTTTTTTTGGGGATAGAGGACAATTTGAGGATGATTTAGGATGGGATTTGGGATTACAGGATGGTTTTGGAGGATTTAGGTTGGGTTTTAGGGATACAGGATGGTTTGAGGAGGATTTGGGATGGTTTTTGGGGATGTGGGGTGCTTTGAAGAGAATTTAGGATGTTTTTTTAGGGATGCAGGATGGTTTGAGGAGGATTTAGGATGATTGGGGGGGTACAGGATAATTTTAGGAGGATTTAGGATGGGTTTTGGGGGTACAGGACATTTTCAGGACGATTTGGGATGGGTTTTGGGGATGCAGGACAGTTTCAGGAAGATTTAGGATGGTTTTCGGGATTACAGGACGGTTTCAGGAGGATTTGGGATGGTTTTTGGGGACACAAGATGGTTTCAGGGGGATTTAGGATGGTTTTTAGGATTACAGGACTGTTTCAGGAGGATTCTGTTCCTCCCCAGGATGAGTTTTGGGAGCGGGAGGGCAGCCAGGGATTTTGGAGTTTTTCGAAACCACCTCCAAAGAGAATTCCCAAGGAATCCTGAGGGGCTCAGTTCACCCAGGGGCGGATTCTCCTCCCCTGAGCTGCAGCCGAAACAGGGGTCGAAAACAAAAGAAGGAGAATTTTTTTTTTCCTCCGTTTTTTAAATTTAAATGAAGTTCTCTGAGTCACGGCGGGCCCTTATCAGCCTTCCCCACTTCCCGAGGATCCGTTCCCGTCCTCTGGCAGCTCCAGCCCGGATCTGAAGAGCTCTTCATTATCAGCCTCGCCTCCTGATAAGCTCCTGTTTATCAATTCCCTTCCCGGAGATCTCCGTTCGCTCCGTGGAGTTTTCTTTTGTTCCTTCTGATTTTTTTTTTACAATTTATTTATTTCCCCCCCCCCCCCCCCGCCCTTTTCAAGCTGAGATAAGGAATTTTCCTCCTTGCCTGGCTCCCTCCCCTCGGGCCGAGCTCCCAGCCCTGAAATCACCTCGGGAATGAGAAAAAGAATAAAATAATTCATTTTTTGGTGGTTTTGAGGAATTTCCACACTTGCACAACCCCCAAGAGGGGATTTTCCAGGCCGGGGTGGGAATTTGGAATTCCAAGGGGTGCAGGATCCCGGGGAGGTGCTGGAGGGGGCAGGAGGATTCAGGGAGACGCAGGAAGATTCTGGAGGTGCAGAGGGGATCAGGAGGATTTTGGGGAGTGCAGAGGGGATCGGGAGAATTCTGGAAGGCGCAGGGAAAATCGGGAAGAGGCTGGAGGATGCGAGTGGATTCAGGAGGATGCAGAGGGAATCAGGAGGATGCAGGAAGATTCTGGAGGATTCAGGAGGAATGAGGAGGATGCGGGGCCATGGAGGAAGACGCAGGAGGATTCAGGGAGACGCAGGAGGGGTCAGAAAGGTGCAGAGGGGACCGGGAGGATTTGGGGAAGTCCAGAGGGGATCGGGAGGATTCTGGAGGGCGCAGGGAAATTCGGGAAGAGGCTGGAGGATGCAGGAGGATGCAGGAGGGAGGAGGAGGGTGCAGGACGATTCAGAGAGCTGCAGGAGGATTCAGGAGGATGCCGAGGGAATCAGGAGGAATCAGAAGGGTGCAGAGGGGGTCAGGAGGATTCTGGACCGTGCAGAGAAATTCGGGAAGAGGCTGGAGGATGCAGGAGAATGCAGGAGGAGGCAGAGGGAATCAGAGGGATTCAGGAGGAGGCCGGAGGATGAAGGACGATGCTGAAGGATCCAGGAGGATGGTGAAGGGTGCAGGAGGCTGCAGGAGGCTGCAGGGGGATTCTGGAGGGAGCAGAGGGAATCAGAAAGGATGGAGAGGGGCGCAGGAGGATTCAGGAAGATGCCGGAGGAATCAGGAGGGCGCAGGAAGATGCTGGAGGCTGAAGAAGGAAGCAGAGGGATGCGGGGGGGTGCAGGAGAGAGCAGAAGGATCCAAAAGGATGCAGCAGAATACAGAAAGATCCAGGGGGATGCAGGAGGAATCAGAAGGATTCAGTGGGATGCAGGAAAATCCAGGAGGATGCAGGCGGCTCCAGGGGGATCCAGAAGGATCCAGGCAGATCCAGGGGGATCCAGAAGGATCCAGGAGGTCCCGGGGGCAGCACCTGCGAGGAGCCGAGGCCGGAGCCCCCTGTCCTGGGCCGTGTTCCCGGCCCGGCAGGGGACACTCCCAAGGCCCCGGGTCCCCGCAGCCCTGGCCAAAGCCGCCTTTGGAGAGCCCGACCTGCCCGGGGACAGCGCAGTGACAGTCCCCGGGGTAGGGACCGCTGCTCCCGGGGATCACCGGCGGCGGCAGCGCCCATCCGTCACCGCTGTCACCTCCCGGCCCCGCTGTCACCGCCCAGCGCCACATCCATCACCCGCGGGCCGCCAAGGACACCGCCAAGGGCCTGTCACCCGCAGGGACATCCTGTCACCCGCTGGGGACACTCTGTCACCCGCTGGGGACACCCTGTCACCTGCTGAGGACACCCTGTCACCCACAGGGGACACCTTGTCACCCACAGGGGACACCTTGTCACCCGCTGGGGACACCCTGTCACCCGGAGATGTCCCACAGCCACAGGGCCACCCCGGCCCGGGGACCCCAGACACCACGGCCGCTCCCGGGGATTGTCCCCGAGGTTTTGTCCTGGGAGAAGGGCAGGGGATGAGTGTCACCTCTGGGGCAGGGGACACCCAGGGGGACAGCCGGAGGACATCCAAAGGAAGGACAGGGGACACCCAGGGGGAACAGGGGACACCCAGAGGGACACCCAAGGGGGAAAACGGACACCCAGAGGGAACAGGAGGAAAACAGAGGACACCACAGAGGGATCAGGGGACACCACAGAGGGGACAGCGGACACCCAGGAGACCCCAAGGGGGGGACAGAGGATGCCCAGGAGGGACAGGGGACACCGAGGGGGAACATGGGGACACTCAAGAGGAGCAGGAAGACTCAGAGTGAGCAGGGGACACCCAGGGGACACCCAGGGGACACAAGGCCCCGGTAAAAGGTGCCCGGGGCAGGAGCAGGAAGGGGCCGGGAACGCTCCAAGGAGGATCCGGCCGGGACGGGGATCGCGGGGCTCGGGAATTCCGGGATGGGGCCGGCAGCGGGGACCCGACCGCAGCCCCGATTTTTGGAAGGAAATCGTCGCCATGGAAACGCATCCCGGCCTTTTTTGACCGCCAGCGCTGAGGTGGGAGATCCAGCAGGAGGGGGGCGGCTCATAAACCGGGAAAAAACCGGGGAAAATCGGGAAAAACCAGGAAAAACCGGGAAAAACCGGGAAAAACCGGGAAAAACCGGGAAAAAATCGGGAAAAACCGGGGGAAATCGGGAAAACTGGGAAAAATTCGGGGGGAAATCGGGAAAAAATCGGGAAAAAAACCAAACCCCTGGCACAAGGAAAGCCCCTCAGGGAGGCTGAGCCTGCTTCTCCCTGGATGCCGAGCCCTGGGACCTTCCTGGGGGCTCTCCCTTCATCCCACCCGGGATATTCCCCCTTTTTTCTGCTCTCTGCCATTGAACTTCATCGATGGAGCCCCGCGATCCCGAGTTCCCGCTGGGATCAGCCCCGGCTGTAACATTTTCTCGGAGGAAAAGGTTGTTCCGGAGCGGATTGACCCCGAGGGCAAGGGGGTAAAAAAAAAAAAAAAAAAATTCAATTTTCCAGCAAAGTCTTCCCGAATCTTTTCTTCTCCTTTTTTCCTTTCCCCTTTCCCGGCCCGCAGGTGGATTTGAAGGTCATGAAAAACGACGTGGCTCTGCCTGATCCAATCATTCCCACAATCAATTCCTTCCCTCCGTGGATCTGCCCCCGATCGGGAATCCGACGCCGGGGCAGGGACGGGAGGGGCCGGGTCGGGTTTTTCGGGAATTCCTGAGAATTCCTCCGGGAATGCCGGAGGTGAGAACGGCCGGGGAGGGGCGAGAGATGAGAAATTCCGAAAAAACACCCCAAAACTGGAATAAACCCTTGGATAAGCCGTGCTCTGGGTTTTTCGGGGTTTTTTAAAATTTATTTTTCCCGGAGCTGTGGGACGGGGTTTTCCAGGCTGGTGCTGGAATTTTTTTTGCAATTCCCACTGGGAATGCTGATCCTGCCCAGCTCAAGGAGCTGTCTTGGCATTCCTGGGATGGAGAACAGGGAAAATGCCATTCCCAGCAAAACTCCCACCACATTCCTGGGTGAGCAGGAAAATTATCCCAGGGCAGGAAAAACATCCTTGGGCAGGAAAAATCCCTGGATAGGGAATTTATCCCAGGGCATGAAAATTATTTCTGGATAGAAAAATTATCCCTGGAGAGGGAATTTATTCCTGGATAAGGAAATTATCCCAGGGCAGGAAAAATTATCCCTGGATAGGGAATTTTTTCTCTGGATAGGGAATTTATCCCTGGGCAGGAAAAATATCACTGGGGAAGAAAATATCACTGGATAGGGAATTTAATCCTAGGGAAGAAAACTATCCCTGGATAGGGATTTTTTTTTTTTTCCTGGGCAGGAAAATGATCCCAGGCTCCATCAGGAACATCCCTGAGATGTCTCTCCGTCCATCCCTGCCCATGGAGAGGGATTACACTCTGCCCTTTTCCTGGGATTCCCTTCCCGAGCATTCCCTGTGTCCCCTCAGGAGCTCTGCAAGGGGCTGGGCTGGAATTCCCAGAGAATCTGATCCCTGCATCCCTGGAAATTTCCAGGATTTGGGAGGGGCAGGAAAACAAGGGAAAAGTTTTGGGTTTTTTGCTCCAGAAGTTTTCCAGGCTGGCATTCCCAGCAGGAATTGTTGCTCGTGAATTTATGAGGAGCACGAGGCCGGGCCGTGGATCCCAAGTGGAATGCAAATCACGGGATGGGAGGGAAGGAAAAACAACCCTGGAACTGAATTTCCCGGAGTTTAGGAAAGGCCCAAAGTTCCCGTAAAACCCTAAAAACCACGTGGGGATGGGGGAATTTGGGGTCACGGATCCCACGGATTGAGGGATGCCTCAAATATCCCTGAAGTGTCTGCTGGGGAAGGAAAATGGAAGAAAACTATGGGATTTGGGCTCTTAATTGTGGTGCTCCAAGTGGGAATTATGGGGAGAGTTTGGTGTTTGGAAAATGGGGATTTGGGTGGTTAATTGTGGGGGACCGTGGCAGGAATTGGATCAGGGAATTGGGACAGGAATTGGGACAGGGAATCATGACAGGGAATTGTCACATGAAATCATGACAGGGAATTGTGACAGGGAATTGTGATAGGAATCGTGGCAGGGAATCACGACAGAGAATCACGACAAGGAATTGTGAGAGGGAATCGTGACAGGGAATTATGATAGGAATCGTGACAGGAATTGTGACAGGGAATCGTGACATGGAACGGTGACAGGGAATCGTGACAGGGAATTGTGACAAGGAATTACTATATGAATCATGACAGGAATGGTGACAGGGAATTGTGACATGAAATGGTGACAGGGAATTGTCACATGGAATCACGACAGGGAATTGTGACAGGGAATGGTGACAAGCAGGATTTGGGTGGCTCTGGGGGAGGGAGCTGCTGGGGCTGAGCGGCGCCTCCTCCGTGCCGGAATTCTCATCCCAAATCTCCTCATTAACAGTCGGGATTAGCAGCTGCCGGCGTTGGGGCTGAGCCATCTCCTGACGGCAGCCGGGCCGTGCTCCGCATCCCGAGCAGCTTCCCAGAGTCCCGGGAAACCAGGGAATTCAACAACAACCCCCCAAAGGAACCTCGGGATGGAGCCGTTCCTCGCTCTCGGAGAGGATTTGTTGGTGCAGTTCCTGCCCCTAGACCCCGGGATTTGGCTCTGGATGTGGACTGAGGGTCAGGATTTTATCCCCAAGTGCTCCCGGTGCTGCAGGGATGTTCCCAATGCCTCTTCCAGGATGTCCAGGGATTGCCCGGGTGTGGCACAGGGCCTGGATGGCCTTGGAGGCTTTTCCAACCCCAGTATTCCAGGATCCACCCAAATGACCCAGGCTGGCCCTTCCCAACACCTCTCCAGTGCTCCCAAACTTCCCGTGGGAACACTGCTCAAATTCCATGTTCACCCGGCATGAGGATCCCCGAGAAATGCCAATCCCAGGAGAGCCAAACGTTCCTGGAAACACGGGGATTTCATTCCTGAAAATGAATTTAATGCCAGCCCGAGCCCAGCCACGGCATTTCCCGCTCCATTGCTCCCATCGATGTCCTTGTCTGGGAATAAAGGCTCCAAATCCCGGTCGATGCCAGCACAACCGCCCGGCCAGGTTGGATCCAGTATTCCCTGGGATCGGGGGTGACATTGATGGTATGGGTGGATTAAAGGAAATAATTTGGAATTTCAGGCAGAGCTGGTGAAGCAGAGATCCCCCACATTCCCAAAAAAACCCCATTGAAGCCACGTTAAACAAATAAATGTTGTTCCCTGTCATTCCTGGAGTTTTCCGGCGGCTCCGGAGTCGCTGCTCTTGTAGCTCCTAATGCTCCCCGACATTTAATTAACTCCAACAAGCACCTCGATCCCTCTGGAGGAAGGGAGGGCTCTCTGCTCTGAGCTGCCAGGGCTGCGGAGTATCCCAGAATTCCGTTATTTCCCCTCTTCCCTGTGTGTCCCATTATTTCCCCCTTTTCCCGGGATTCCACCAGGAGCAGTTTTCATTCCAGGCAGTTTTCGTGGCTCCCTCATCGCTCCCCATTCCCTCCCCATCTCCAAATATTTATCCCAGAGTTTCGTTCTGTCAGTAAATAAATGCTGCCACCTCCTCCCTTCCCTCACCTTGTCTCCCAAATTAATCTCCGGAAATAATTGGGAAGCGGAGGAAGGAGCTGGAGCGGGGGAGGAGGGAGCAGCAAAACAAAGAGTTTTATTTAAATCCTTTCTTTTCGTGGGATTTCACTCAGAATTTCAACATTCACACTCTTGTCCTGGGTGTCTTCCTTCTGAATCCAAATTTTCCCAAACCAGGCTGAGTTTGGAGCACAGGAAGAACAATCCAAGGCTTTGGCTCCTTTATGGCTTTGCCATAAACCAGGAGCAGTGGGGTGGATTTTCCATGGGGTGTTAAAAGAGCAGGAGAGGGAGAGAGATGGATGGATGGATGGATGGATGGATGGATGGATGGATGGATGGATGGAGGGAGGGATGGATGGATGGATGGATGGATGGATGGATGGAGGGATGGATGATGGATGGATAAAGGATGGATGGATGGATGGAAGACAGGAGAGTGAGAGCAATGATGGATCAGAGCCAGAACCTCCACAGCATCCCTAAGGAGCATCCGAAGGGACAATGGTGACACTTGTCTGGCTGCCAGGCCACAGACGAGCTGGGAAGGGCATTCCCACCCCATCCTGGTTTTTAAGGACCTTTGCAACCCTTCTTATGGGCTGAGCAGGGCTGGCCCCATCTCAGTGTCCCCACCCCGCTGTCCCAAGGCCTTGGGGACACCCAGGCTGGCACTGTGGGGTCCTGGGGGATCAGGCATCTCCATCCCTCAGTAATTCCCGCAGCCCAGCAATCCATCCCGGTCATTTCGGGATCGTCGGCCCTAACTCAGCCCGTTCCATGCCCCGATCCCATTTTTCATCCATGTTTTATTCATGGAGGGGGGGCAGCTTTATACCGAAGGATCAATAAAAGCCTCCATCACGGCGCATTATTAATTAATAAGGAATCCATTATCTGCAGCCAGCCCGGCCGCTCCCTCGGATTTTTCTCCCTGGAGAAGCTTTTTGGGGGCAGTTCCGAAAATTTACGGCCTGGTCGATCTCCTCCCCTCCCTCCTCCTGCCCGGGGATAATGGGAACTTTATTTAGCCCTGGCTGTCCTTTGTCCCCGCTGATGTCCCTGCCGGATCCTCCAGCAGCCCCCAAATCTGTGGAGGAAGCACGGGAAAAGCATCTCGAGCTCCATGGGGTTTTACATTCCATTTATTTGGGATTATTTGGTTTTATTCCCTTGTTTTAACTTTTTTGTCATGCCCTGACTGGCCAGGGAAGGGGTTTGTGGCCACCTCCAGGACCGGAAAATGATGGGGACGTCACCCATGACAGGGAGAAGATGGAGGCAACAAAAATCAGGAAAATTCAGTTTAAATCCATAGGAAATGCAACTCCCCCAGCACCAGAACACCAACCTCTCTTCTCCCTCTGGAATTCCCAAAAAGAAAAGGATTTCCCAGCCACTGTTCAGTTTTTTTGGGGCCATTTTATCCCCCGGAAGGGCTGGAAGGAGAATTCCTGCTGGAATCCCGCTGTTTTTTCTGGATGGTTCCTTCCAGAGGTGCCCAGGGATGGGGAGAGCCCAGCACAGGAATTCTGGGATCCCAAAGAGCGGATGGATTTGCCAGGGAATCCCTGGGAAGGGACCCAAAACCTCTGCCATGGATTGGGGACACCACCACTGACCTCGTCCCCTCCCCACCCTGCACCTGCCCATAAATCCAACCCTCATCAGCACTAATTAGCTCTAATTAATGGAGAGGGAGGGATTATTAGGGGGAATCACGAAATCCTCTGCCTGGGGAGGCCTTGGGACAGGTCGGGATTTTGGGAGAAAGGGAAGCGCTGGACTCATCAGTAACGTGCCCAGCTCAAGGTCTGACCTCCCTCAGCTAATTAGGAGCATGGTAATTAATCATTCAGCAGCTCTAACGATGTGGTTCCTCCCTCTGCTTGTGCTGGAAAACACCAGGATGGGAAAGATCCAGGCTGGGGATTCATCCCAGCTGGAAAATCAATAAATGAGGGAAATCTTTTATATTGAAAATCAATTTTCCTTCTCTGGAATTCGGGACCTTTCAGGAGAGGAAAACTGGGAATATTTGGAGCTAAAAAATGCCTTTGATTTCAAGTTTCATTTCAATTTCAGTTCAAATTTTAATTTTGATTTCAATTCTATTTCTATTCCAATTTCCATTTTGATTTTGATTCCAATTCTAATTCTAATTTCCAGTTCCAATTCCCATTCTAATTTCATTTTCACTGTTATTTTTACTTTACTTTTTACTCCTAAAACCCTTCAGTCTTTACTCCCTTTTCTTTCCTGAAGTGTCTGCAGCACTTCTCAACCTCTCAGGCATCCAAAACCCAGCCAGGGGAGTTTGGGAATGTTTGGGCCGGAGATAAATCCGGGATAAGGGTTTGGATGGATACTCCTGGAATAAACATCGGCTTTGTGTCAGCTCCTTCCAGCCCCGGAGTCTGAACAAACCCAACCACCAGGAATTGATTTTCTAAAAATGTCAAACACACACACAAAAAAAAAATAAAATAAAAATAAAAATAAAAAAGCAAACCCAAACCCACCGCAGATAAAAAACCGTCGGTTTGTGGGGAATAATTGAGCTCCTTTCCTGCCTCCCCAGAAATCGATGGGAAAGAGGACACGGAAAAACACAATGGGCTCTAAAGTGTAAATAATGAGAGGATGTGATTTGAAAATGGCTCAGCACGATGGGGCCGAGGCCAAATTTCCTCGGAATTGCAGCAGCTTCCAGGTGAGGAGGCTGAAAATGCAGGAATGGAGGGAAAAAAGGGGGGAAATGGGGCTGGGAATGAGGAGGGAAGGAAAGGAAATGGCTAAGGAAGAGCAGCCCTCAGCCAGGGTTGTTTTGGAGCAGAAAATGTGGGAAAGAACGAGGGGAAAACACGGAGTTAAATTCAAGTGTGATGCTGGAATCCGTGGGAAAGGATCAGCGCAGGGTCTGGGGTTTTCCAGGGGGTTTGGGAAGGAGCAGGGCCCATCCCACCTCCCATGGATCCCAGATGATCCCTTCAGGTCACCCAGCAGCAGGAACAGCTGGGAATGTGCTCCCTAAATTCATTCTCCAATCCCATTTCCATGCAAATGTCACCTCCATAAAGAACCGGGAAGTTCAGCACAGGCTCCGGGCTGGAATTGCTGCGGAATGTGTCGGGTTTGGGAATAAATCCCATTTTTTCCCATAGTTTTGAGCTCCCTGGTGCTCCAGCTGCTCCTTTAACCCTCTCCAGCGCTTGCTGCTCCTGTTGGCTCCGAATCCATGATTGGGGAATTCCAGCTCGTCCAGCAGTGGGAATTCCCAGCCCTCATCCCTTCCTTTTGCCCGTTTTCCCTGGAATATCACCCCTGGAGTGTCCCCACGGCCACCAGGAGCTGTGGTGGCAGTGCCACCCTCCCTGCCCAGCTCCGTCCCCCCGGAGCATCCCAGAATTCCCACCTCCCATTCCCACTGGGATCAGTCCTGGAGAGGAGCAGGAGGGAGTTGGGAATGGGGCACCAAGGATGGATGGAGAGGGAGCAGTGGAGCAAATTCCATCAGGATTCCTCAATGGAAGCTGTCCCATCCCAGGATGCACCTGCCGGCAGCGGGATGAGGATCACCTTCCTCTTCCTCCTCCTCCTCATCCCTCAGTCCCCCTCTCCATGATTTCCTTGCTCATAAAACGGGAATTGCTCCAGCTGGGAGGGGCCCCCATCCCTGTTCCCATCCCCATCCCCATTCCCATTCCCATTCCCATCCCATCCTATTCCCATTCCCATCTTATCCTATTCCCATTCCCATTCCTGTCTCATTCCCATCCTCATCCCATTCCCATCCCCATCCCCATCCCCATTCCCAATCCCATTCCCTGTTTGATCTCCCTGGTGCAGAGCAGCTGTTCCCAAACCTCTGACACAGCTGTGGGAAGTGCTGGGAATATCCAGAGGGAACAGCTTGGGTTTGAAGGGATGCACAGCCCAAACCTCCTGGAGAATTCCAAACTCAGCTGGAAAAGGGGGGTGGGGTCCCTGAATCCATGAGGGGACACACAGGGAAATGCTCCAATCCCCAGGACAGGCAGATCCCACAGGGATACAGCAGCTTCCCGATGATCCCACCCAGATCCCACACGGACACTGGGGTGGAAGCTGCTCCGGGGGGAATTCTGCTGTGCTAAACCCAGGAATTCCCATTCCCTTCTCCCCAACATCTTCCCACACCCCAAACCCCACAGCCCTGAGTGCTGCAGGAACGGGAAGGATCCCAAGGGGAAAACTCCAGAACAAACGGCACCACTGAGCTTTTACAGGAGGATTTTAGGGTTTGTTTTGATTTTTTTTATTATTAGTCCAACGCCCCCAAAGACTCGATCCCAATTCCCCTTTAAACGGGCAAACTGTAACACTGGGAATTCGAGATGGATTGGACTCCTCCATCCCGAGGCTCCTTTTGCAGGGAATTTATTGGTGCCATAAATTCCCCGGGCCGGGATCGCTGTGAGTGCCATAACACATCTGACAGCCGATCTTTTATCCATCAGGCTGTGCCCTGCTTTTTGGGGGAGAATATTTACGAACTGGGAGATGTTCCGGGAAGAGGGATCGCTCCTCAGGGTGTCCCCAGCCTCTCCCTGGACACGGATAATTTGCAGGAATGCTCAGCTCTGCTCCAGGCTCTGGTTTTTGAGGGTTGTTGAACTTTATTCAGGCTCAAAATTTTTGATTTTAGGGACTCCCAGAGCTCCTGTTTCCCCCTTCCCCAAAAAATAACTCCATGGAAAGGAGGATCCTAAACTCCAACCAATCCCAGCAGGAGACTTCAAACCCCATTTCCCTGTGTTTTCTCTGGATGGGAAAAGCATGAAGGAAATGGACTTGGAAATGGGTGAGCAGAGAGAGGAATTTCCCTGGATCACAGCCCCCATTCCTGTGGCTCTGCCCTGAGAAAACGAACGGAATCCGATCCTGCTCCCATAAAAAGGAAGGAGAAATCCGGCTGAAAAATCACCCAAGGCTCCCAAAATTCCAACTGGAGCTCCTCCTCACGGCCCTGTCAGCAGCCAGGGAGCTCCATCTGCTCCCGGATCCCGCCGGGAGTCAGCTGGCAAATCCCACCTTCCTTCTCCACGGGCAGGTGCCAGGGCTAAAAATATTCCCAGAAATGACCCTTTCCTTGGCAGCCTCCGGAAAAAAGCTGCAACTGCAGCAGGAGGAGGCCCGGGAAGGAGCAGAGCTGGAATTTTTAGTGGGATTGCAGGAGTGTGGTGAGCCCAAATCCTGGATTTTCTCTTCTCATGGATCACTTTAATTAATTCATCAGCAAATCCCAATCCCGGTGTGGTATTCCCAATGATCCCGGAGTGTTTTCCATGTTCCCACCAGGAATTAAACCTGGATGATTGCTGAGGGGGGAAAATCAGATTTGGGGTGAGTTCATTGGAAGTTTGGGGGAATGAGCTGTTCCCACACGGACTCTGGATGATCCCTGGAAAAATCTGGATTCCCCTTTCCAGCAGCACAACCCAGAGAGGGTGAATTATCCTGGAAATGTGGGATTTCCGTGGTGAAATAAAATAAAATTTAAAATAAAATGGAATAAAATAGGATGAAATAGAATGAAACGGAATGAAACAGAATAAAATGGAATAAAATCAAATCCCTGGAGTCACTGCTGCTGGAACCATCAGTGTTCCCGGGAGTGAGATCCCTATCCAAGGAAAGTGAGAGGCTTTGCCTGCACAAATTAGATTTCCCCAGGCAGCAGCTTAATTAAAACTATCGAGTGTTCCTGGCTTTTGGAAATTAACTTGGAAAGTGTTTGGATAAAAAAAGCCTGGATGGGTTTTTTGTTCCTTTTCTTCTCCCTGGAGTGGAGGGAAAAGGAGAAAAAAATGGGATTTTTTTTCCCCTCCTGGATTCTTTGGAGGGCAGGAAGCAGCAAAAGAGGGGCTGAATTTTCTTGGGATAATAATTAATTGGATTTTTCAGGATCTTGGGCCAACCTTCTCCTAAATTTTTTATTTGGAGCCACTTGGATATTTTTGGGGGGGGATGGTTCCTCTGGTTTCAATCCAAAATGCCGCGAAAATCCCTGAGGAAAAACCAGAAAAAACCAGCGGGATAACACAGCCAACACCTGATCCAAACAAGAGGAGACGGGAATGGAGGAAAAGAGGGAAGAAACCCACTCAGGAGCCATTAGGGAGCGTCAGGAGGAATCAGATCCGCCGGGATGAAGCGGCTGCTCCAAGGAAACAGCGGCGGGATGATCCCAGGGCTCCTTCCCGCGGGATTTCCCGCCAGCTCGGAGGGGAATTATTCCTCGGCTCCCATCGCACAGCCTGGAGTTGATGGAGCTGCTGATGTTCCACAGGGGGAATTGTTCCCACCAGGAGACTCCGTGGGAAGGAGGAGATGGGAATATTCCACGGCTGAACATTCCATGGAGGCCTCCAGGTGGGGATTTCTGGGATCAAACACATCCAAAAACCTGGAATGTCACTGGGAAAGAGGAGCAGGGAACGCTGATCCCACGCAGAGGTCCCAGTGGGGATTTGTGGGATAAAACAGATCCAAGAAATGCTGGGAAAGAAAAACAGGGAATGCTGATCCTATGGAGGGACCTTGGTGGGGATTTCTGGGATCAAACCCAGCCAGGGCAGCCTGGGATAGGGATGTGTCACTGGGAAAGGAGCAGGGAATGCTGATCCCATAAAACACATCCAAGGAAATCCATGGAGAGATCCCAGTGGGGATTTCTGGGATCAAACACATCCAAGGAAGACTTGGAAAGAGGAGCAAGGAATGCTGATCCCATAGAGAGATCCCGGTGGGGATTTATAGGATCAAATACATTAATGGAAACCTGGGATAGAGATATGTCACTGGGAAAAAGGAGCAGGGAATGCTGATCCCATAAAACACATCCAAGAAATTCTGGGAAAGAGGAGCAGGGAACACTGGGTTTTCCCAAAATCTCACCCCATTCCTGCCTTTTGGGATGGGACACTCGAGAGTCTCTGGCTCTGCCTCTACCAGCATTCCCAAATCCCAGCAGGGAAAGGGCTGGAATTCCTTTCCAGGGGAACATCTGGTGATCCCACCCAACACCTCCATCCCTGCCCCAAAATCCCAGGAAAAACGAGAAGAATTTCCACCATTTCCCACAAGGAAAAACACCCAAATCCCAGGAGATTAAACCCAAACCCCCTCCAGTTTCCCACTTCCCATGGAAATCCAGTGGGAAACACCCCCCAGAATTCCAGGGAAACAAAAAAAATAAAACCACAGCAGCCGGACAGAGGGAAAAGAAGAGGAGGAAAAAAAAATTAATAAAACTCTCCTCTGATAAAACCAAACGTCCTCCCGGGAGGAAGATTCCAAAGCCGTTTTTAATTAACTCCACTCGGCACCGAATTCTTGGCCATTAAATAAACACAATAAATGATTGTTGGGAACACGTTCCCGGAGCTGCAGGTCACGGCTGCCACCTGCTCCCAACGCTTCTTCCCGGGAATTGTTGGTTGGATTCACATTTGTAGGGAAAAGGAGTAGGTTTAGGGTGGAAAAAGCCATCCCTGATCCCAAAAAAACCTCAGGATTTTCCCCTGGCACATGGGTGGGGTGGAAAAGGAGCTCGTTTAGGGGAATAACCCATCTCTGATCCCAAAAAACCTTGGGATTTTCCCCTGGCACAGAGGCTGGGTGGAAAATGAGCTGGTTTAGGGGGGAAAAAACCACCTCTGATCCCAAAAAACTCAGGATTTTCACCTGGCATAGGGACTGGGTGGAAAAGGAGCAGTTTTAGGAGGGAAAAGCCATCCCTGATCCCAGGAAACCTCAGGATTTTTGCCTCCACAGCATTTTATTTCCACGAGCCAGGGAAAGAGAGGAGATTTTTTTTTTTTTTTCTCCTTCCATAAATTGTAATTGATTTCTTTTTTAATGGAATACTGTAATGGAATATTGTCCAATGTGCACAGACTCCTGGGATAAATTATTCAGCAGCACATTTTTAAATAATGCAGTCGCTTCCTGCTCGGCTTTCCTGTTCCTTAAAACCCGGGATGGGAGGGAATCTCCACCTCGGGAGTCTCCATCTCCCCGTGCTCCGAGTGAAGGCGTTGGGAAGGTACAACTGGAAAGGTGAAAATTCCAGAGGCCTGGATTGACTCCTTGCTCTAAGAGCTTGGGATAGGAGTGGAGAAATTCCCACTTTTCACTTTTCCAGGGGGATCCAAGCGTGGAGGTGGCAAAGGGGAGATGGAAGTGCAGGAAAATTCAGGTGGGATCCCAAGGAGGTCCATGGGAGAGGGAAAAACCCTGTGCAGGAATTCCTGAGTGCTGGAAAATCGTTGTTGTTCCCAACTGATTCTTGTCAGTTTTCCCATGAGGAGCAGTGGGGAAAGTGGGAAAGGGAATTTCCACATCCCTCTGATGTTCTGGGATTCTTCACTCCCTACTTCCCAGCCCCTTTCCTCAGAACTTCCCAGGATTTCCAGCCCCAGGGCTGAAATGTTCCCCACAGCTGCCTGAGAGAACAGATTCCTGTCTCATTCCCACATTTTCCAAACCTGTATATTCCCACGATCCATGCCAGCCTCAGTTTCCCCTTTCTATAATCAAGGCATTCCCACTGATGTATGGAAATCCAGGTGCTCTTTTCCAGCTCCTCACAGAATTCCAGAATTCACAGAATTCCAGCTCCTCACAGAATCCGGGACAATCCAGGATTCCAGGTGCTCCAAAGGCTCTCCCACATCCCAGGAGGATCCCTGGGGAAAAGGCAATCCCAGGGAATTCACTCGGAGCCCCCCAGATCAATGGATTCAATCCCAAATTTGGGATTCAATCCCAAATTTTTCCTGCTGGGACACTCCGAGCTGCAGCACGTCCCAAGAGTTGAGTTCTGCCCGTTCCGCTCTCCTTCCCTCCCTTCCCAAATCCAATTAAATCCCTTTATTGGTTCCCTTTGGACTCAGCTCCTGGCACAATTAAGGAATCATTTCCAAGCACAAAATAATTGCCTCGTTCCTTCCTCCCTCTCCAAAGGTCTCGGCTCCCGTTCTGCTTCCCTTTTGTTTTTACTGGGATGGAGAGGGAGGAGGAACTCCCCAAATCCCTGAAAATACAGGGAAAAACCCAGCTGGGAGCTCTGGAACGGGGCTGGAGCCCAGGGAAGGGAGGAGTTCTGGCCGGATGTGGGAATGGGGCTGCGATCCCGGATATCCAGGAGCTTCCAGAGCTCTCTCCTCATCCCAAGGTCCGAATCCCTCATTTCCTCAGCTCCCAAGGACCTGGCTCAGCTTTCATTCCCTGGTTTTCAGCAAATCCCAGATTTTGGCTCCTCAGCTCCTCATCCATCCCTGATTTTGGCTCCTTTTGGATCCTCTGGATCCACCCAGGCTGCCCCGATGGATCAGGGACAGGCCGAGCAGCTCCTGTTGGATCCCTGATCCTCATTCCCGGTTTTTCCCATCGGGGCACATTCCAACTGCTGTTCCAGCTGCATTTTTCCTCATTCCCACCCCACACTCTCCCGGATTCCAGGCTGGACATGGAAGTCGATGCTGCCCATTCCCTCTGACGGATTCCCGAAGCTCCAGGGGTTCAATCAAGGGAAGGGACATCAACCACGTTAATTAAAGAATTCCCAAACTCCTTCCCTGACCCTGGGAACGTGCCCTGGGCATTCCAAGCCCTGCCTGCCGGCTCCCAGAAGCTCCTTGGAATAATTTGATTTCCTGGGCCCGTTTTTTATGGATGTCACAGCCCAGGGAGCATCGGAGCGGGGTGGGATGGGTTTGATCTTTCCCGGAGCGTGTTTGGGAATTGTGGATTCATGGAATGTGAGCGGATCTCATCCCTGGAATGGGATCCCTTCTCTATCCCAGGATCTCCAACCTAGCCTTGGATCCTCCAGGGATGGCAGCAGGAATCAGGGCCCGCTGTGTTTTCCCAGCTTCTTGTTCCCTAAATCCTGGGAATTCTGGAGTTCTGGAGTGTTTTTAGGGGTCGGAATCACAAATTAATGGCTGGATGGGAATTCTGCTTCCCAAGGTGCTCAGAAACGCTTTGGGAATTTGGAATGTGGGATGTAGGGCTGGAATTTGGAATGTGGGATGTGGGACTTGGAATTCGGGATGTGGGGTTTGGAATGTGGTATGTGGGGTTTGGAATGTGGGATTTGGAATTCGGGATGTGGGGTTTGGAATATGGGGTTTGAAATGTGGGGTTTGGGATTCAGGATGTGGGGTTTGGGGTGTGCGATTTGGAATGTGGGATTTGGGGCTGGGATGTGGGAGGAGGGGTTTGCAATGCGTGACCAGGATTTTGAATTCGGGATGTGGGACCATCCCCCTGCCTGGGGCTCCCGCTCTGGGCTGGATTTTCGGGATCGTGGTGGGATTATCCCACTCTGCTCCTCCCTGGAACACCATCAGGCCTGGCCGTGTAATGAGCTTGCAAATCCATGGGAACAAAAAGGAAAAAAAAGCCAGGACAAATCCAAGGCCGCTCCAGGATTTCACCGGCTGAATCCAAGCCCTGAACAACCTGAGGGAGAACTCCTGAAGCCTTGGACACTTCCCGGGATGGGGCAGCCACACCTCGGGATCCTCCTCTACAAGTTTTTTCCCTGTTTTTTGTGTGTTTTTCCCAAAATTTTTTCTCCTCAGGGCTGGGAAATCGATGTCGCCTCTGGGATCCAACTGGCAGCGATCCCATCCAGGGATTAGTGAGGGATTAGGATGTGGAACAGCGCTGATAATTAATTAATGAGCAGGAGGGATAATGAGAACCAGCAAACCAGAATCATCAGATCCAGATGTTTTTAAAAAAAGAAACTTCTGCTGCCCTCATCCCTTTTGTCCACCCCTCCAGAGCCAGATCCTGCCACCATTCCCTGCTCCTTGAACAGGGAAAAATCCCACAAAGAACATGATTCCAGCGGGATCTGGTGGGAGATGGGATACAGCTCCAAGGCGATTCCAGGGATTTGTAGGAATCCTGAGGCCAAAATCCGGCATCCTCCAAATTTGGGGACTCACAGGTGACAGAGACGTCCCAGCTCCTGCTCCAAGGGTGGGAAGTGAAGAATCCCAATCCCAGCGAGAATCCCAATCCCAGCTCCTCACAGAATCCAGGATAATGGGGGAAAACAGAAGGAGAGGAATGAATGGGAATTCCTGGGAATGGCTCCACAGGATCCGGGAATTCTCCTGGAGACACTGGGCTGCCTAATTTGGATGGATGCACCACCAAATCCCTGTGAATCTGGATAAATCTCTCACTGAATCCCAGGGAATTTGGATGGATGTCCCAAATCCCAGGGAATTTGGATGGATTACTCCCTGAATCCTGGTGAATTTGGATGGATGTGCCACCAAATCCCCAGGAATTCAAAGATTCACCACCAAATCCCAGGGAATTTGGGTGGATCTGCCACCTGGTGAATCCTGGCACCGCTGGAAGAGGCAGGAGCTGGAAATTTTCCCTCTGGAAAACTGCACCTTGCACAGGAATTCCTGGGGCTCGGAGCCTCCCTGCTCCTGCAGAGGCTCTGCAATCCCAGAGCCCAGCAGGAATTCATTATCCACCCCTGGGAGATCCACGGGGTGACGAGGGTGAAGGGCTGATCCCGCCTGGAAAAGAGCAGAGCCGAGCATCCACCTTCCCCTGCTGGGAAAAACAATCCCCAGAGCCTGGAAATAATCAGGGACAAACAGAGAATTCCCACGTTCCAGCTGGATCCGACTCCAGAAGGACAATTCCCATGCCCAACATCCAGCCCCAGCCATCTGGATCCCATTCTTTTCCTGGAATTTGTCCTCCAACACATCCCAGGAGATTTTTATTTTTTTTCCCCTCTGGCCCCACAAGCTGCTGTTGTTCCCTGTTTCCCTCGGCCTCATCCCTGTTTTTCCACCTTATTTACGGCATCATCACACCATTGATTTCCCGACAGCTGCCCCTGACCTTTAGGATTTTTTTAATAAAATCCAGCTTTTTTTCTCTCCAGAGATTTTTTTGCTGTTTTTTCTCTCCCTGGGCCTTGACAGCCCGGCGAAGGTGACGCAGGGAATTGTTGGGGATTATTTTCCGGCTCTTGGGAAGCGACAGGATCCGTGTGGGAAGGGGCTGGCAGCGGGAACAGCATCCATCACCTTTTCCAAGCGAAGGCCGAGCAGCGGGAGGTGGATGGAGCCCTGCTGGGATGCCGGTGACGCAAGAAATTCCCTGGGAAAAAGAAAAGCCAAAAGAACCCGGTTTGCACATGGAATTAACGGGGATGGCGGCACAGATCGGCCGAGTGGTTTGATCCCAAAAGAAAAAAGAAAAAAGCCTCATCCAAGCTCCAGGAATCTTGTTTTGCTCCCACTTTTCCTCTCCAGGAGGGATTCACAAAGAATTTTACCCCTGGAAAAGGGAAAGCAGAGCCAAGGGAAATGGAATTAAATCAGCTCCGTATGTAAATGGGTTTTGTGGTTTGGGTGGTTTTTTTTATTTTTTTTTTTTTCCACAGAATTAGGATTCCGGTGAAAACACATGGAAACAGGCACAATTCCCAGCCATGCGGAAAACCACAGCGTGGGAGGAGGGGGGAGAAATCCCCCGATCCCACTTTCCCTGCCGGTGGCTCGGCGGGAGATCGGGAATGACGCCAGTGCTGATGGACAGGGAAGGACGGGGGGGTTCCAGCCTCTGGAATCTCGGTTTTCCTGGGATTTCTGAGACCCTCTTTGGGGATGCAGCAGGTTGGAAATCCCTGGAAGAAATCGGGATGGCACCTCCGAGCAGCGGGAATTAAAATAATGGAAATTGCTGCTGGACTCTGGGAGCTGCTCCTGAGGCCGGAAAATCCCGGGAAAATCCCAGGAAAGGTCCGCTGGAGGCTGGAATTCCTGCCAGACTTCCTGTCCCAGTGGGGAGGGGACCTGTGCCTGGAGATGTCCCCAGTGTCACCAACCCCTCTGGGAAGGAAGGATTTGTGCCCAGAGATGTCCCCAGTGCCACCAATCCCTCCGAGAAGAGCGGAACAGTGCCACCAACCCCCTCAGAGATGAGGGGACCAGAGCCCAGAGGTGTCACCAACCCCTATGTGGGGACAGGACGCGTGCCCAGAGATGTCCCCAGTGCCACCAAACTCCCCACATGGAGGGGACCAGTGCCCCAAACCCTCCAGGTGGTCCCCAGTGTCACCTATCCTCTTTAGGGAGTGGACCAGAGCGCAGAGGTGTCCCCAGCACCACAAACTCCCTTTAGGGACAGGACCAGAGCTTGGAGGTGTCTTTAGGGCCACCAACCCCAAACTAGGAGGTGACCCATGCCCTGAGATGTCCCCAGTGCCACCAACCCTTACAAAGGCCTCCAGCCCGGCTGCCCTCACCCTTTGAGCCAACCCCAAAATTCCCTCGCTCCTTCCCCCTCCCCCGCCTTTTCCCTTTCCATCTCTCCGGGATTTTTGCAGATGAGCCCCCCCCCCTCCCCCGGATGAGCAACGCTAATGACAGCGCTAATTACGGAGCTCCATTAACCCCAGCACCGGGGCCGGGGCCGGCTCTGACCGCGCCGCTTTCCCCTCTCTCCAAAATCCATTTTATTTATTTCTTTTCTTTTTTTTTTCCCCTGCTCAGTAAAACATCCACGAGCAGCGATCGGGCAACGCCCCGCGGGGAACGCGAACATTCCCGGAATCACCCGTCCTTCCCGGGGCTCTGAAAAGCTTTTCCGAGGAGGAAAATCGGCGGCTCCGCGTCAGCCACGAGCCAGCGCCCGCTGGAAGGCGGGGATGGAAATGGGGGATTGGAAATAATGGATTTGGAAATGATGGGTGGGAAATGGTGGATTGGAAATGATGGATTTTGAAATGACGGATTTGGAAATTTGGGGTTGGAAATGATGGATTTGGAAATGTTGGATTTGAAATTATGGATTTGGAAACGTTGGGTTTGAAAATTACGGATTTGAAATGATGGATTTGGACATTTTGGATTTCGAAATGATGGATTTGAAATGATGGCTTTGGAAATGTTTGTTTTGGAAATGTTGGATTTGGACATGTTGGATTTGGAAATGATGGATTTGGATTTTCTGCTCGTTCTGGAGATTTTCCTGCCTGGAGAGGGATCCACAGGGAGGGCAGCAGCACCACCGACCCCCCCAGGGATGAGGGGACCAGAGCTTGAAGGTGTCCCCAGTGCCACCAACCCCTCTGGGCAGGAGAATCAGTGCCCAGAGATGTCACCAACCTCTACACGGGGAAGGGACCAATGCCCAGAGATGTCCCTAGTGCCACCAGCCCCTCCATGGGTTCACATTCCCAGCCCCGTGGGAGGCTCAGGGCACTGCTGGGGGTGGTTTTAAGGGATAATTTCAGGAATATTTGGTGTGGCATTCCCACCCAGAACCCCTCACAGCCACACCAGGCCCAGAGGAATTCTGGGCACGGAATAATTCTGTGGAGAAACGAACATTTTAAAACTAAAATGTGGTAAAAACTGACCCCACCGGAACAGTTCCAGCCCCTGCTCCATGTTGGGATATTCCACCCAGAGCAGATCCAGTTGGGGTTTGGAAAACTCCGTCAAAATCCAGATTTGGGGCTGGAAAGGTCCCCTGGACTATCCCCATGTGGATTCCAAAGGAGCTGGAGCAGCCCTGGGTGGGAATGACGGCGTGGGACGGTTTGGGGTCAGTGACAGCCCCATCCAGATGACCCAAAAGCTTTGGGATGATTCCTTTGGAAACACCGAGAGGCTTTGGGATTCTCCAGGAGCCTCATTAGCAATCCCAGCCCGTCCCCACCCATGGGACAGTGGGGCTGGAACGGCTTCAATCCAAACCCTTTTCCAGTGATTTCAATCCAAACCTTTTTCCAACAGCTTCAATCCAAACCTTTCCCCGGCAGCCCTTTCCTCGCGTGCCCGAGATCAAACCGCTGCTGACTCACGACGCCTCATTAGCGATTCGCCGGCAATTAATTCATCTCCTGACGCTGCCGGGCCGCTCCTGGGTGATTTGCGTCCCAGCCCCGCACCCCCAGCCCTGCCAGGAACCTGCTGATCGGCCAAAATCCGCATTTTTCCACACTTTTCCTGCATTTTTCCTCTTTTCTTTTTGCATTTTCCTGCATTTTTTCCTCATTTTTCTGCATTTTTCCCTCTTTTTTTTTTCACATTTTTCCCCATTTTTTTCACATTTTCTCTCATTTTCCCCATGCTTATTTCTGCATTTTTCCTATTTTTCTGCATTTTGCCTCGTTTTCCCACGTTTTTCCTCATTTTCCCTCATTTTTCCTCATTTTTCCTCATTTTTCCTCATTTTTCTGCATTTTCCCACATTTTTTTCTCTTTTTCCCACATTCTTTCCTCTTTTTCTTGCCTTTTTTCCTCTTTTTTGTGCATTTTTCCCTTTTTTTTTTTTCTTTTTTTCTTTTTCCCCACATTTTTCCTCATTTTTCCCTCCATGAGCTGAGCCTGGAGCCCCCCAGGTCTGTGGGATGGGGCTGATCCATCCTGGCACCGCTGGGGCTGCTCGGATCAGGCATTTCCTCGAGGATTTTCCCTCTGGAGCAGCTCCCAGGAGACGCTGGATGGGAAAAGCGTCAGGTTCTCCCTGGAAAATGGGAATTGGGCCATTGATGGAGCCTTTTCCAGCCTCTCCAGGCAGGAAAACCTCTGGAATGGAAACTGGGGTGGAAAAGCTGCTCATTCCCCCCAAAAATGCCAAAAAGCAGCGGGGAGAGGGGAGATGAGGGGGGATTTGGGGAGACTCCAACCAAAGGCAGAGGTTTCTGGGCCCAAAAAATGGGAATTTTGGGAGCAGGGGAACAGGGAAACAAAGGAGAAGCAGAGTGGGAGCTGTCAGCAGGGGGGAAACTGAGGCACGGGATAATTCTCTGTAGAAATAAACCATTTAAAAGCTCAAATCCTGTAAAAATCGATCCCAGCAGAGCAATTCCAGCCCCTGTTCCAGGCCGGGATATTCAGCCAGCAGCAGATCCAGTGGTTTGGAAAACTCTGACAAAATCCAGCTTTGGGGCCGGAAAGGTCTGGACAACGTCCCTTTGTCCCCCTGCTGTCCCCGGAGGAGCTGGCAGCGAATCCAGGCCCTCTCTGATTCCGGCAGAGGAATTTTCTCTCAGCCTGGAATTGCCTCCAGTTCCCAGCCTGATGCTTCCCGAAGGGGTTTGGAGGGAAGGGAATTCCAGGGTGGGCTGGGACAGGTGTGGGAACTCGGGAAAGCAAAAAAACAACTGGGAAAAGTGCCCTGAGGGATGCTCCAAACCTGGAATTCCTGGCTCCAAGGATGGTCCAGCCCAAATATTCCCAGTTCCAAGGATTCTCCAGTTCCCCTTTGGATGCTCCAACCCCCAACATTCCCAGTTCTAAAGATGCTCCAACCCCGAAATTCCCAGCTCCAAGGGATACTTCAATCCCCTTTTGGATGCTCCAACCCCAACATTCCTGACTCCCAGGGATGCTCCAAACCTGATATTTCCCACTCCAAGAGATGCTCCAATCCCAATATTCCCCAGCTCCAAGGGATGCTCCAATACCAACATTCCCAGTTCCAAGGATTCTCCAGTCCCCCTTCGGATGCTCCAACCCCAACATTCCCGGCTCCAGGGGATGCTCCAATCCCTCTTTGGATGTTTGGATGTTCCAACCCCAATTTTCCTGGCCCAAGGATGCTCCAATCCCAACATTCCCAGCTCCAGGGGATTCTCCAACCCCAATCTCCCCCTTTGGCTGCTCCAGCCCCATTCCCGACCCCTCCATTCCCAGCAGGATCCTCTTTGTGGGGCCAAGCACCTTCCCCGCAGCCTCTTCCCTGTTTTTTGGGGGGGATTTGGGATGAGAATTTCACTCCTCAAGAGCCTCAGACTCTCCCCTCCTCCTTCCCCCACCAGCCACCCCCAATTTTCCATATTTTCGTGCCCTTCCTTTGTTCCGCCTCCTCCTTTCACACTTCCCCCACTTTCCCCCCCAAAATGTCACTTCGGGAGAAGAAAAAGTTGGGCCGAGAACCCAAAAGACTCAAAAGCAGCAGGGGAAAAAAACCCAACCAGGATTATTTTTACCAGGAACGGGAACAATTCCCACCCTAATGATCAGCCTGGAGCAGCTCCCGGGGTGAGGGAGAGGAGCAAAGAAAGGGCAGAACTTCCCAGATTTTCATGGCATTTTCCCGCAAGGCTCAGCCGGATCCAGCAGCTCCTGGCGTTCCTCTGGAGTGCTGGCACTTCCCATTTTTCCTGGGAATTTTGCTTTGGGCTGGGAGACCCCCCTCAGCAGAGGAAGATTTGGGTGGAGGATGAGGGAATTGGGATCATTCCCAGATTTTCCCAGGGGGGCCTCAATCAGCTCCCATCCACCCTGGATCCCTCTGGAAGGGCCCAGTCATCCCTTGGATGAAAAGGAGAGGGATGAGGACAGTGGGATCTTCTCTGGGGGCTGCGAAAATGGGATGGGATGGGAATGGGATGAGCACAGCGGGACTGGGATTCAGGATGGGAGAGCCTGGAGGCGCCACAGGCCTCCAAAAACCCCACACTGTGCCTTGCCATGGAAATTCCAGGCTGGAAATACATTCCCAGTGCCTGGAGACCACCAGGGATGTCCCAGTTAACCAGGATAACACATTCCCAGTGCCTGGAGACCACCAGGGATGTTCCAGTTAACCGGGATAACCCATTCCTGGTAGCTGGAATGTCAAACCTGAGCCCCTAAACCGGGATAACTGCGAGTTCTACATCCAAGGATCCCGAATCCAGGCTCATCCCTCCCTTCCCTGCCCCATCCTGACCTCCCTGCTCCCGCTTCTCCCGCGGCTCAGCACTTTTTCCATGTGAAATAAATGTTATTTTCTCCCCGGCCGGAGCCCAATTCATCTTCCTGTCAGGGGGAATCACGGCGAGAGGGCGAGAGCAGCAGCCAGCGAGTGCTTACACACGGAAAAAACGGGATAACGCCGCTCCCAGAAATCCTCCCTCGCCTGGTTAATCAGCCTCGAAGGCGGCCTGGAGGAGAATTTAACTGGAAAAAAAAAATTAAGAAATGAAATTAAATGGGAAGTGAAAAAATAAAAAAAAAACCCTGATCCCCTCCCCGGCCCCTTTTGTTCCGGAAAACGCCGGGAGATTTTTATCTCTCCATAAAGTTTTATTGGGGCTGATGGTGGGAGGGCGATCCAATTAAACTCCCCCTAATCCCGGGCTCAGCTCCACGGCCCCGGTGGGAGAAGGGGAACGGATCAAGGTGACAAATGAGGGGAGATAAATGGGAGCACGGAGGGAGGAGGGAGGGCATGGGAAAAAAAAATGGGATTTAATTGGGATAGCTGGAACCCCTGGAACTGGGGATTCTGGCTTTCTGCAAGTGGGAAAGCTGGAATTAAACATCTCCAGGGATTTTCCTGCTGCCAGGTGAGGCTGGGGATGCCCCAGGTGAGCTGAAATTATTATAATTATTATTATTATTGTTATAGATTATTATTATATTAATATATTAATAGTAATAGATTTTTAGGGAATATCTTTTATGGAATTAAAGTTCCTGAGGGGCTTCTCTGGGGACTCAGCCTCCAAGGAACAAGCCAACCCAGGGATGTGTTTATCCAGCCATGACCATGGATCCGTGGCATTCCCAAATCCTGGAGCCCAGTCCCTCCTCATCCTCCAGGGAAGATGAAGATCAGGGAACCATGGAATGTTGTGGGTTGGGAGGGATTGAAATCCCGGCCAGTTCCAACCCCGACACCTCCCACGGGACTGGATGGATCCAACCCGGCCTTGGGCACTGCCAGGGATCCAGGGGCAGCCACAGCAAATCTGGGAATTCCAGCCCAGCCCCTCTCCACCCTCCCCAGGCAGGAATTCCTTCCCAATATCCCACCTATCATCACCTTCTATCAGTCTGAAGCCATTCCCTGTGTCCTGTCCCTCCAGGCTCTCCCGCCCAGCACATTCCCAGTGTCACATTCCCAGTGTCCAAGGCTGCTCCTGCAGCACCCACAGAGGGATGGGAAAACAAAACCCTGGAATGGGTTGGGTGGGAAGGAGCTGAAATCCCATCCAATTCCAACCCCAACACCTCCCACCATCTCAGGGTGCTCCAACCTGGCCCTGGACACTTCCAGGGATGGAGCAGCCACAGCTGCTCTGGGAATTCCACCCCTCACCCCAACACCCCAACGCTGCATTCCAACTGTTCCATCGAGCCCTGGGAAGAGGGAAAACGAGGTGAATCCCCCCAAAGCCACTGGGAACAGCTTCCCTACAATCCACGTGCTCCCCTCCCGTTCCTCGGAGCAGAGCTGAGCTTGGCCTTGAGCAGGAGCTGCTGCTTTTAATTCCCTTCCCACTGAGTCACCCTCCCTTCCCTTCCCTCCCCAGCCCGAGCGCCGCACTCCAACGCACCGCAGCTATTTTGACACACTGAGCAAATATCAATTAATTCGCCTCTCGGAGAGGAAAGGAAAAAAAAAAACCAACCCAGAAAACAGAAAAAAAAAAAAAAAAAAAGAAGAAAGAAAAAAAAAAGCCTGAAAAGAAAAGCTTAATTGAATAAAAAAAAAAATTGCCGGGCCAGATTGGCAGCCCGGCGTTTGCCAACACAGCCGCGGTTGGTTCCCAGCTCCGCCGCTCCTCAAGCGCCGCGGATTTTGCGGCTCCCCCGAGGAAAAAGATTTCTCTGGAGGAGCTGCGTGAGTCACCCGAGTCAGAACGGGGGGGAAAAGGGGAGAAAGAGGCTCTTCCAGAAGGGTCTCAGCTCCCACCGGCTGATCCGGGGTGACAGAGGTCATGGGAGGACCCCAAAGCTGGGATCCGTCCCCAGGCTGCGGAAAAAGCATGAGGACATGGATTTGGGGGTGCTGCAGTTGTTGGGTTCCTCCCCAAAACCCTAAATTCGCCCCAAACCTTGGGGGTCCAAGCGGCTTTTGTGGGCCTCCCATCACTCCCCTGGCAGGAGCAGCAGGAATTTAATGGGAATAAACAACCCCCAAATCCTCAGCCCCCGCAGAAGGACGGGACTGAGTCAATCAATGGCTTTGACTCACGGAATTATTTCGCCATTAAAACGCAATTAACTGACGAGTCTCGGCTTTGTTTCGGGGCTTTTCCTCCGCAAGGACGTCACCGGCACCGGGAGGGGACACAAAGGCTCCCGGCCCTCCTGCCAGTGGATTGCTGGAGCAGGAAAAGGCCTCAGGAATGAAACTCCGGAGTGGTTTGGGTGGGAACGGACATGAAATCCCATCCCTGTTCCATAAAATGGAACATGGATAATGGAACATGGATAATGGATAATGGATAATGGATATTGGATAATGGATAATGGAAAACGGCCGCCTTCCATTATCCCAGGTCATTCCAGCCTGGCCTGGGACACTTCCAGGGATGGGGCAGCCACAGTTTTCTCCAGGAATCTCCCCAAATCCCATCTATCCCTGCCCTGTGGCAGTGGGGAGCTGTTCCCTTCACTTAGAGCATAATTTGCTGTTAACCCCCCACCCAAAAAAAAATAAATCTGCGGTGTGAAAAGGGGAATAAAAAAATCCCCACACCCCAAAACAATCTGTTCGCGCTCCGACACCCCTAATTAGGGCCACCCGTGGAGCGGCACAGGAGGGATCCTGAATTCCAGGGAAAAGGCAGAACGTGCCAGACTCGCCGTATTTTTAGCCGGCACAACCCCACACTTCCCACCCTCCCCTGCCCGCCCTCTGCTCCTCGCAGCTGCCCCGAGCCGGGAACGTCAGCTCTTCCCCGAGTGAGAACGGGAGCAGGGAAAGGTTATCCAAGCTGTCAGGAAGGGTTTTTTCCTCTCTCCCGGAGACGGGAAAACAGCGGGACGCGCTCGGCGTCGGCGCTAACCAGGAGCCGGTGCTGACGCTGAGCGCGGGTGACACCGGGGATGGCCCTTGGTGGCAGCGAGTTCCCGCCGTGCCTGAACGGATTATCCCCGGTGTCTGGCACTCGGAGAACATTCCAAGGGTTGGAGCATCCCAGTGTGGTTTGGAGGAGGGAATCCCGATGGATTCGGGGTGTTTCCTCGCTGGGGGGGTTATGGAACAAGTGGGAAATTTTTGGGTCAGACTCCCATTGAATGTTTGTTCCTCGATTTCAGGGGTTTGTTTTCCCTCCAACCAAAACTCCCAGAGCCTGGTCTTGGAGCAGGGATTTGTGGGTTTGTGTCCCAGCGGGATCTTGGGGTGGTTTGGGTGGGAAAGGGCCTTAAATCCCACCCAGTCCCATGGGCAGGGACACCTCCCACCATCCCAAGTGGCTCCAAGGCCAGGGATAGGCCAAGGAACAGCTGGGACAAGGAATTTGGGATGCTGGGGGATGAGGAGCTCAGTTTGAGCCAGAAATCCAAGAGAATCCTGGGATGAGCAAAACCTTGGAGTTGTTGGAGAAGGGAAGGCTCCAGGGAGAGCTCCGAGCCCCTGGCAGGGCCCAAAGGGACTCCAGGAGAGCTGGAGAGGGACTGGGGATGGAGGGACAGGACACAGGGAATGGCTTCCCACTGCCAGAGGACACTGAGATGGGATTTTGGGATGGAATTCCTGGCTGGGAGGGTAGTGAGGAGCTGGGCTGGAATTCCCACAGGAGCTGTGGCTGCCCCTGGATCCCTGGCAGTGCCCAAGGCCAGGCTGGGATAACCTGGGACAGTGGGAGGTGTCACAGCTGGAAGAGGACGGGATCGATGGTCCCTTCCCACCTGGCCCCTCTGGAATTCCAGAATTCCACCGTTCTCCTGGAGCTGTTGACATCCAGGCTGCCACTCCACAAGCCCTCCTCCAAATCCCGTTTTTCCAGGCACAGGAAACCACTCCTGGGCTCTGTTCCTGCTCCCGTTCCCGGATTTCGGAGCCCGTGGGCAGCTGTGATTTCCCACTTTTCCCACACGGCAGCAGGTGGTGCCAGGGAGGATCAAGGATAAACAGGGATAAATACACAGGGATAGAATGTACACAGCAGCCTCTGGAATTCACTCGGATCCAGGAGCGATGGCCTGCAGGCTCTGCTCTGAGATGTCCCCAAAGCCAGCACTTAAACCTGTCCTAACCCATTTAAAATAAACCTCAGTAGCCAAATCCAACACTTAAACCTGTCCTAATCCATTTAAAATAAACCTCAGTAGCCAAATCCAACACTTAAACCTGTCCTGACCCATTTAAAATAAACCTCAATTGCCAAATCCAGCATTTAAACCTGTCCTGACCCATTTAAAATAAACCTCAATAGCCAAATCCAGCATTTAAACCTTTCCCATCCAGAATAAACTCAACACCCAACTCAGCATTTCAACCTGTCCTAATCCACCTAAAACAACCCAATTAACCAACCCAGCCTTTAAACCTTTTCTATCCAGTCCAGAAGGAACCCAAATAACCAAATCCAGCCTTTAAACCTTTTCTATCCCATCCAGAGTTAAACCCAGCACCAAACCCACATTTAAACCTGTCCTAACCCATCCAAATAAAACCCCAATAACCAAACCCAGCATTTAAACCTGTCCTATCCCATCCAAAATAAACCTCAATAGCCAAATCCAGCATTTAAACCTGTCCTAACCCATCCAAAATAAACCTCAATAGCCAAATCCAGCATTTAAACCTGTCCTAACCCATCCAAATAAAACCCCAATACCCAAACCCACATTTAAACCTGTCCTAACCCATCCAAATAAAACCCCAATACCCAAACCCACATTTAAACCTGTCTTAACCCATTTAAAATAAACCCCAACAACCCAATGCAGCATTTAAACCTGTCCTAACCCCACCCCTCCAAAACGCAGCCCAGGAGCCAAACCTGGCATTTAAATTTCGATTACTCCGACTCCCATCTCTGATTATTTTTAATTCCTTTTCCATTTGTGCTACTGGAGACTTTCTCCTTTTGTTGGGAATTAATTTGCTCTAATTTAGGGAAGCGTTTTTGATTGCTTTTGATTAAGTTTAACAAGCAGGGAGGAAAAAAAAAAAGAAAAGCTGCAGCTTTAGACATCAAAGCAAACAAATCCTTGGGCTGGGCTTAATTAATAACGGCTGGCACTCCCCGAACAGGGAATTTATCCATTATGGAACAAGAAATTCCGTGTTGGAATCATTAATCCACACAAAAACACAAAATCCACGGATTTCTGGGAGGCGAAGGCGCATGTTGGTTTAAAATCTGGGATTTGGGGTGACACTCAGGAGGTCAAAAAATGGAAATTTTCCATCGGAGAGGAGAAAAGCCACACCTGGCTCCCACTGGAAGGGCAGAAATTTCCCATTTTTCCTCTTCCCTGCAATGTCCATGAATCCTTTTTTAATTCCAAAGTAGGGCAGGACAGAATCCCAGGCTCAGTCCTGCTCCAATGCCTGTTTTTTTTAGGAAAACCTCCAATAACCCAGGCTGGGAATCCATTATGGGAAATGAATCCTAAAAGGGGAATTGGATCCTAGACCAGGAATTGGATCCTAAACCAGGAAATGGATCCTCAAGTGGGAATTGCATCCTAAAATGGGAATTGCATCCTAAAATGGGAATTGGATCCTAAGATGGGAATTGGATCCTAAGATGGGAATTGGATTCTGACCCAGGAAATGGATCCCAAACCAGGAATTGGATCCTAGCCCTGGAGTCGGATCCTAACCCAGCTTCTCCCAGGATAAGGCATGGAAGGCCTGGAAGCCGCTGCTCTTAATTACCCTAATTAGAGGAGAAGCTGCCCCATCCCACTTCCATGACAGGCCATTTCCGCTGGATCCAGGTTTCATCCTTCTCTTCTTTCCCAAATTCCACGGCCCAGAGAGGCCTTGGAGTGCTGGAGGGACCTTCCCAAGGAGAACCCCAACTCTTCCCTTGGTTCTTGTCCTTTCTTCCTCTCCCTCACCATTCAGCAGGTGGAAAATCTCTTCCAAACATTCCAGAGGATCCCGAAAATCCCTTCCAAACACTCCAAGGAATCCCGGCACCACAGCCAGGACGTCCAAGGGATTTATTCCCGGTTTTCAACCCGGGACAGGGGGTGGGAAAGGGAAACCTTCGTGTTTTGGGAGCAGGAGCTTGATTTGGTCAGGCAGCTGGGAGAATTTGGGATCAATCCTGGGAAATCTGAGGCTCTGGGATGTGGATGCTCGGCCGGGGAGGGGTCAAGGGAGGAAATTTTTATTCCAGGCAAGGAATTTTTGGTGCTTTTTAATCCAGAGAATCGGAGGGGGAAGAGAGAACAAGAGGGGAAAAGTCGGGGGAGAGGGAATGGGAAGAATGGAAAGGGGAGAGGGGGAAGGAGAGGAAAGGAGAGGGAAGGAAAAGGAGGGGGGAGGAAAAGGAGATGAACAAACAAACAACAACAACAACCAAAAAAAAAATCCCAAATCCACCCGAGCGGAGGCTCCAAAACAAATTAACGTTGCCGTGGCAACCGGGGGTGTGTGGGCAGCTCCGAACGCACGGAATTAAAACCGGCGTCATGTTCAGCGCTTAATTAAACCCCGGCCCAGCGCTGCCTCCCCGGGACTCCGGGAATTCGGGAATTCGGGATATGGGGACACCTCCGCACTGCCGGCACCGGGAACGGGGCTGGGAATTCATCCCGAATCCCCGCCGGGTTTGATTCCCAAATTCTCCGGGCTGCGGTTGGTGCTGGAGCCTCATCCAGGCACAGGGAGCAGATCCAAGGGGGGGAAATTCCAAGGGTTTTTTTTCCCCCGCCTTTCCCTCTTCCCATGCTCTTGATTTTCTCCAGGAGTGAGGGCGCGGGGTCACCCGGAGGAGCCCGGGGCTGCTGGAGACAGCGGAGCCCTTGTTCCTCCTCGGGATCATCCAGGGGCTGCGGGATCCTCTGGAAAATGCCGCCTTTATCCCTGGAGCTCTGGGCATGGGGCCGGGAGAATTCCTGGAGCTGGGGGGATCCATTTATCATCGCCGAGAAAAACAGGGAGCAGGACGGTGTGACCAGTTCAGCTCCAGCCTGGGGGAAAATTCCCTCCCTGGGAGCACTGGGAAAGAATTTTCCTCGCCACTCCAGGGAAATTTGGGATGCTTTTGAGGTTTGATTCCATCAGCTTTTCCATGCACGGGGTTTGAAATCCGTGCTGGAGCCACCTGTGACTTTCCCAGCTCTTGGATTTAATCCTCCTTGACATCCCGGCTGCTGCTGCTTCCATAATGAATATCCAGGCAGGGAATTAGGGCCGGGATTCATTTCGCCCACCGAGCCTCATTAACGGATGCAAAGATGCAGCGCTGGGAGAGGGAGGCCGGGATAATTCCCGAATAATTCCCGAATAATTCAGGAGGACACGGAAAAGGCTCCGCTCAGGCCTTGCCCCCGGCCACCACAGCAAAACCTCCCCGTGCAGAGCCTTGGGAGAGCTTTTCCCTCTTTTCCAGCCCTTTAAAAGGCGCCCAGATCCAAGGAATTGCTCAGCAGAGCCCCGGGACCGTGGGAGGTGTCCCTGCCCCTGGCAGGGGTGGGATGAGAGAGGAGCTTCAAGGTCTCTCCCAACCCGCAGCAATTCCATGATTCTGTGAATTCCTCCGCTGGAAAAGGCTGATGGTTGTGCCCCCAACTCCCACGGCGGGGTAACGTCCCAGCTGGCGGGGAATTACTGCCGCCACATTCCAGGGTTTGCTTTGTGTCACCCCGTGTGGATCCCGGGAGCTTCTCCTCATCTTCACAAATTTCTTCTCGAGGCTGAAGGTTAAATGGGAAAAACTCCCGTGGTTCTCATTTTTCCTGAGGTTTTTGGTTTTTTTGGTTTTTTTTCCAAGGAGCCTCCAGACAGGAATTTTACTGGCATTTCCTGGGATTTGAACCTCCTGCAAAGGTTTGGTGTGTCCTGAGAAGTTTCAGGGAGAGAAGATGATGGAATCTTGGAGTTGGGTTGGAAGGGACTTCAGGGATCAGCCAGTTCCAGCTCTGACGCCTCACAATATCCTGGATTATCCCAGCCTGGCCTTGGGCACTGCCAGGGATCCAGGGGCAGCCACAGCAAATCTGGGAATTCCAGCCCAGCCCCTCCCCACCATCCCAGGCAGGAATTCCCTCCCAAAATCCCACCAAACCCCAGCAGTGGAATCAGGAGCGAAGCCCTGTGGCAGTGGGGAGCCGTTCCCTGTGTCCTGGTTCTCCAGGATATCCCGGTGTCCGGGGCTGTTCCTGCACCCCCAGGGATGGGAAAACAGAATCCTGGAATGGTTTGGGTTGAGAGGGATTGAAATCCAGGCCAGTTCCAACCCCGACACCTCCCACGGGACTGGATGGATCCAGCCTGGCCTTGGGCACTGCCAGGGATCCAGGGGAAGCCACAGCAAATCTGGGAATTCCAGCCCAGCCCCTCCCCAGGCAGGAATTCTTTCCCAATATCCCATCAAATCTCCCATTTCCCAGTGGGAAGCCATTCCCTGGTCCTGTCCCTCCAGCCCTTTTCCAGCTCTCCTGGATCCTCTGGATGAAAATCCAGTGGCGTTTCCCCTCCAATCCCAAAGAGTTGCAAATCCTCCCAGCCCTCTCCCACATTTTCACCCCTTTTCCTTGGATTTTTAGGGCTCAGAGCTGCTGGGAGAAACCCCAGAACACCAATTCCCCCCCAATCCAGCAAGGAATTAATCCCAATTTTCCAGAAAATTCTTTCCCTGCCCCAAGTTTGAGGCTCCCTCCTGACGTCTTGCCAGATTTCTCCTCCAAAGATCCGCTATTTTTAAAACCCTTTTCCATCTATTTTTTCCCTCCCTGCTCCCACTGCTTGGCATTTCCTCCGAGGAGCATGGGGACTTTTTAACTGTTCCAGAAACCTGGATGCAAAAAAATTAAAAAAAAACCTCCTGGAATGTTTCCTTTGGAAAGGCCCAGCTGGGATTTACACAGAGAGAAGGAATAAAAATCACTTGGAGGGGCAAAAAATTTCCTTAAGGAGGCAAAAATTCCTTTAGGGAGCCAAAATTCCTCGGTCACCTCTGAGTGTTCCTGGCTGCTCCTGGGAATCTGGGAATGCCCAGGAGGGAAAAGCTTGGGAATTCCTGTGGAATATTCCAGGAAATTATTTGCTCTCCAAAGAAGTTCAATGGCTTTTTATTCTTCTTTTGGGAATGAGAGATTCCAGATGGGAAACAGGGAGAAATTCCTCATGGAATTACCCATTGGAATTCGAGGATTTGCTGGGAATGGCAGATTCCAGCCAGGAAATAGGAGAAATTCCTCATGGAATTATCCATTGGAATTCGAGGATTTGCTGGGAATGGCAGATTCCAGCCAGGAAATAGGAGAAATTCCTCATGGAATTATCCATTGGAATTTGAGTATTTGCAGGAGTTTTGGTGTAGGGTGGGAAGAGGCTCCACAAGATGACCCCAATGACACAAAATATTCCTTTGAACTCTTCCAAAATTCCAAATTATCCCATAAAAACCCCTCATTTTCCAGCAGTTCCTCCTCGGAACAAACCCCGGCACATTCCCACCGCAGCTGATCCATCCTAAAAAAATCCCCAGAACATTTTCTTTTTCCTCCCAAACCCAACATTCCAAGGACAGGAGGGCGATGCCAAGCTGGAATTCTGGAGCATTAACTGGGATTTATCCTCTCCTTTATCCCAGGAAGGAAAAACTCTCCCAGGGAAAAGCTTGAGCGGATTTTTTTTCCCCATTATTATTTTATGCCACATCCCAAGGAAAAAAAAAAAAATGTGTTTTCAGCACTTTCTCCTATCGGGAAAGTAATTGAGTCCAAATGAAGAGGGAATTATCTCTGGAGTTAATTATCCATCCCGGCAGCCCGGGTTTTACATCCCAGCGTTTTCCACTTCCACACAAAGCACGGGAATTCTCCTCTGCTGTAATTAACGCACTGGGAACGGGATGGAGGAAGGATCAGGGGCCGGGTTTGGGGTAATTCGGGGGGATTTTGGGGATCTGAGTGGAGAGGGGATGGGAATGGCACAGAGAGGGGCTGGAATCGGCATTCCTGGAGGGAATGTTGGAGAAAAACCTTTTCCCAGTGCTGGAATCACCATTCCTGGATGGAATAATGGCATCACCATTCCTGGATGGAATCCTGGAGCAAATCCCTGTTCCCAGCACTTCCCAGTAACCCCAGGAGCTCCATGGGTCACAATGGACAACTCCCGAGCAGGGAATACCGGGAGCACCATTCCCAGACACTTCCTTGACCTTTCCAAGCAGTTCCCACTCCTGGAAAAGCCTGGAAAAGCCTGGAAAAGCTTTCCCAGGAAGCACAGGAAGCACAATCCATGCTGGATTTTCCAGCTTTTTTCCCAAGGAAAGCCATCAGTGCTCCAAACCCAAACCGGGATGGTTGGGAACACCCTGGACTGGGAATTACCCCGAGAACAGATCCCAGATTTTGCTGTGGAGCACCCAAATCCCGGTTTTTTTTTTGGCTGCCCCACACCCGGCTCCAGCTCAGAGCCACCCCTTTCCCAGGAAAAAGCAGCCTGGGATTTCAGCAGGAATTCCAGGAGAGACGAGGTTTGTTTGTGCTCCCAGTGCCCACTCCTGCATTTTCCCTGTCGGATTTTCTGCCATGGAAAAGGGAATTTTCACCTCTCCCTCCCCTCTCTGTTTTCTCCTGGCAATCTGGGATCCTTCCATCCCATTTTCCACACCCCTGGAATGTCCAAGGCCTGGCTGGAGCAAGCTGGGAGAGCAGGAATTCTCCCAGCCCATGGAACGAGATGATTTTAAACTCCATCCCAACCCAACCCAGTCTGGAATTCTGTGATTCCACAATTTCACCATCCCCTGACTCCCAAAATCCCACTCCCCCCCCCCAAACAAAAATATTGCCAAAATCCCTTTTCTTTTTTTCCCACGGGCACAGCTGGATGGGAATCGACATTTCTGCTCCCAAAAAAACCCAAAATAAATAAAAAATTCCAGCCAATCACTCTTCCTGTGCCCCAAATCCCAACATTTCCAGTGCTGCCAGGTTGTTGTCTTGGGAGAAAAAGATTCCAAACCCCACCAAGGGAGGGGCGGGAATTTGAAACCTGAAATTCTTGCACATGAAAAATTCCCAAAATACCACCAAAAAATGGGAATGTGGCAGCTCCTTGGGAATGTTTGTTACCTCCTCCAGGAATAAAAAAAATTGTTGAATTCCAAGCCAAATCTTGGAATTCCTGCAGCTCCCATTTTCCCCCCAAGCGGATATCAGGATTTTTATGGAATCTTGGATTTTGGGGCTGTTTTCATTCCTTGGTTTGTTCTCCTTGGTTTATTTTGGTGTTCTGTTGTTTTTTTTTGTTTTTCCATTATAGACATCGTTAAAAAAAATAAATTTTCCAAGAATACATTTGGAAGTTGTTGTGGGAATCGGAGGAATTAAAAAAAATTAAAAAAAAAAAAAAAAAAAGGAAGGAAAATAAAGGGAAAAATGGGAATGAAAAAACCAGAGGATGGGTAGGGTTATGTATATCGGAATATCCATGTGTTATATGTATATAGGAAATAAAGTGGAGAGGGAAAATAGGGAATTCCGACCCTGGGTGGGTCAAAATCCACTCCCAAGCCAAATTCCAAATCCAAAACCAAAAGGGAAATGGAACGTCTCCCCCTGGAATGATTGAAAACATCAGCACAACCTCACACGTTTCACACCAGTTTCTTTTCGCTTCCAGTCGGAAACTCTCTGAGGGAAAAATCCCAACCGAAATCCCCCAAAAAACCAACTGGAAGAGCTCCAGGAGTTGCCTCCAGGTGGATCCCAACGGCGCCTTCATCCTCCAGGAAATTCCCGTGTGGAATCCTCCTTGTCCCTGTGGCCACCCCAGTGCAAAGAATCCTGAAATTCACCTTTCCCAAAGCTTTCCTCTGAGTTTTTTGTTTGGTTTTCCCCTCTCCCCGGCACCGCTGGCGGCTCCAAGCCCCCAATTCCAGGCCCATTCCGGAAAACCAACCCGGAAAAGACCAAAAATACCCAAAAAAAAAAGACCAGGAAGAAAAAAAATGAAAATTAGGAAGAAAACCACCAAAGTTTCCCAGCGCTGTCGAAGCGTCCTTCTGCCTCTCCGGAGCTCGGCATTCCCGGGGTTTGGGAGCGTTCCAGTTCTCCGAGCGCAGCGCTGGCGGGCACTGGTGGCACTGGTGGCACTGGTGGCCCTGATCCGAGTGTCCCACCGGCTCCTTCCCGCCCCTCCCTACAGCCCCAGCGCCGGGATCAGGATGGGAACGAGGAGCAGCGCCCGCAGCTCCTGGGGCCGGCTGCTTCCCGCCTTGGGATCCGTGAAAGTCTTCTGCTCCGGCATCACATCCGTGGTCAGCTGGGCCTGATGGGAGATGGGAATTTTTAGGGGGAAAATGTCCCAAAGTTGGAAAATCCCCCTGGGGAATGTCATTCCCAAGATGTTCGGGAAAGAATTCCCAGCCCTGGGATTCCCCCCAAGTACCTCGGAGTAGCACAGGCTCTGCTCCTTGGATTTGTTGGGTTTCAGGCCTTGTTCCTGGCGGGAGAAATCGGGAATGGTGAGGGCAGGGATGTGCCCCTGGAGCTGGGAGGTTTGGGGTACCCAGTTTCCCTGTGGGAACTGGCTCAGAGGGGGTGATGGAGCTCTAGGAGATTTGGGAAAGGTTCATCCCATCTCCACAGGCAGCTCAGGGCCTTCAGTGGATCCTGCCCCACTCCCTCTGTGATCCTGCTGGGAATCCTGCCTGGAATCCTGGATCACCCCCAGCCATTCCCAATCCCATTTCCCTGAACATCCCCAGCTATTCCCAATCCCATTCCCCTGAATTCCTGGAACACCCTCAGCCATTCCAATCATCCCGTTTCCCTCTCATTCCTTTTCCACCCACAGAGCAAAACATGGACGTCCAAGCCCAGCACTTGCCAAGACCACACGGATTTCCCATAAAAACCCCATGGAATTCCAGCTCTCTACAAGGAGAAGTTAACCTCAAGGGATCTTTCCAGATTTCCCCAAATCCCCACGGAATTCCAGCTCCCAAACGAGGAGAAGCCATGCTCCGGGATGACCTTGGCAGGCAAGGGGGAAGCCGGGCAGGATTCCCTCCCCATTCCAGACCCCAACCAGCGCCTAGATCTTCCCAGCCCCGGGATGAACCCAATCAGGACGTTCTCCCCCATCCCATGGGATGTCCCGCAGCCCCACCAGTGCTCCCAGTTTGCGGCCACACCTGTGGGGAGGTGCAGGTGCTGATGACGCTGCCGTCGTAGGCCGTGTTGCTGTCGTTGACGTCGTCCGGCAGCGCCGGGATCTTCTCCGTCTTGGGCACCACCGTCACGGCTGGATTGGGATTTTTGGGAGCCAGGTTGACGTCGGTCCCATTCCCAAAAGCTTGGATGGCGTTTCCTGGGAGCGGGAGAGGCTTTAGGAAGGGATGGGGATGATAAAAACGAGGGGGAAAGGGGCGGGGCGGTGCAGCGCCTTACGGAGACAAGGATTTTCCGTGAAATCCCGCAGGAATTTCTCGCACTCCTCCTCCATGTTCCCGCTGCCTTTGCAGGAGCACCAGGGCGAGATGGTGATGCTGGTGGTGCTGGCGTCCACGTAGTTGGGGGTGATGTCAAAGCCTGGCCAGGAGGAGGAGGAAGAGGAGGAGGAGGAAGGAACAGGGATGAAATCCCAGCGGGAAAAGCCATTCCCAACCCCGCTCCCGGCACTCACCGATGAGCCCCACGTAGGAGCCCAGGCACGCCTGGAAGTTGTCCCCGGGACAGCTGGTCATGGACTGGAAGGTGGCCTGGCAGTTGGTGTGGAAATCGGCCAGCCGCGATCTGGACAGGAGGAAAAGTGGGAAAAAAACCCAGAATTTCAGCGCCGCTCCAATCCCATCCGGCAGCCAGCAGGAATTTTTAAATGGAATGAAAGTGCCACGTAAAAGTTCCCGACTTCCTCACAAGGGCTGTGAAATTCCAGGGAAATTCAGGGGTTTCAGCTGGGTTATCCCAAGAGGAGATGGGATCCTGGGAATGGCTCATCCACACCTCAGATCCCAACAAACAGCAGCAAATCCCTGGAATTTCCTCGGGCAGGGATGGGATTGGGTTGGGTTTGAGGGGCTGCTCCGGGATGGGGAAGGAGCTCAGGATGAAGCAGAAATTCCAGGGAAAACCAGGATTCTGCAGCTCTGCTGTGGCACACGAGGCGAGGAGGAAACTTCCTCCCTCTCCTTCTTCCAGGAAATAAAATTCCCCCGTCCCGAGAGTGTCGTTTCCATTTTTATTTTCCTTCCTTTTGACTCAGCCCATGGAAAACTCCATTTGTGGGAGTTTTGGGGGGGTTTTATGGGAGTGAGATGGGAGGTTCTGGGAGCTCCCATCCTGCTCCCATTCCTGGGGCAGATCTTCCTCTCCTGGAAGGGGAATTTTCCTTGCACAAAGCCCCAAAAAGATTTTCCAGGATATTTTTTGTTTTGTTCTTGGGGAGTTTTTGGGTTGGTGGTTTTTTTTGTTTTGGTTTTTTTTTTGTTTTGTTTTGGTTTGGTTTGGTTTGGTTTGGTTTTTTGTGGGGGAGGGGTGGTTTGTTTGTCTTTTTCTTTGGGGTTTTGGGGAGTTGTTTGTTTTGGGGGTTTTGGGGGGTTTTTTTGGTGGGGGGGAGACATTAATTTGGGTTTTTGGGGGGGTGGGGTTTTTTTTGTTTGGGGTTTTGGGTGGTTTTTTTGTTTGTTTGTTTGGGGTTTGGGGGTGGTTTTTTGTTTATTTTTGGAGTTCTTTTGGGGAGAGGGTTAATTTGGTTTTTGGGGAGTTTTGGGGTGGGTTTTTTTGTTTGGTTGGTTGGTTTGTCTTTTGTTGGTTTTTTGGGGGTTTTTTTTGGTTTTTTTTTGAGGGGGGATATTCCACCCTCCTGCAGCCAAACCTCATCTCCAGGGGTGGGAACGGCAGAAACCAAAAAACCTCCTCCTTTCCCCAGCCTGGCCACAGCGGAGAGGAATAAAACGTCAGTTCCCAGCAGGAATTTCCTGGTGGCCACTTCAGCGCCAGGAAAATTTGTCACCGCCGCTCCCCGGGACCTCCAATCCCAGCCCCGAGTTATTCCACTCCCAGGAAAAATGTTCTTCCCTTCCATCATCCCTGAGGATGCAGCTGGGAAATCCTTCAGGAATATCCCAACTCTTTTCCCCTTGGATTTTGCTGGATGGGATTCGCCGCCAGGAATAAAAGCAGCTCGGCCTCGGATTTTTTTTGGCTCATAAAGGCTCGGAAGAAATGAAAAATGGGGAAAGGAGAAGGAGCCGAGTCAGTTTTGGCAGGAACGAGGAGGGGATCGGTGCCAAATTGCTGCTGGCGGCCGGAGGAGGCAGGTGGGGATGGCCTGGAAAAGTTGGGAAGAGCTGGGCTGGCTCTGGCTGAGGGATGGGGGAAGATTTTCCTAAGAGTTATTCCTCCCCTAAAAAAAAGTTAAAAAAAAAAAAACAACTCCCCCCAAAGGAGTGGAAAAGGGATTGAAACAATTAATTCTGGATTTCCACTCAGATCTCCCAGCCGACCCCGCTCCAAGGGCTGGATCCCAAACCAGGGCCTTCCAAACTTGGATTCCTGGAGGAAAAATCCCAGGAAATGCTGCAGGATCCTGAAGTTTAACCGGCCCTGCTCCTAAATCCAGGCACTTCTCAAAGATCCCTGCAGGGCACCTGGACTTCAATATCCTGAATTTAGGGGGGTTTTAATTCCTAGTGGAAAAATCCCAAATTTAAGGGGTTCTGTGCACCTGTACGTTTATCCCAAGCACATAAATCCCAAATTTAAGGGACTTTGTGCATCCCTATGCATACACCTGGTGCAGATATCCCAAATTTAGGGGACATTTGGTACCTGTAAATATATCCTAGGTGCATAAATCCCAAATTTAGGGGATATTTGGGATCTGTACGTTTATCCCAGGTGCATAAATCCCAAATTTAGGGGATTTTTTGGATCTGTACGTTTATCCCAGGTGCATAAATCCCAAATTTAGGGGATTTTTACTCCCGTCCTCCCACCCCCAGCGCTCACATCCCAAATTTCGGGCCCTTCAATCCTCCCTAAGGGAACCACCAGCCTCCAGCTCCTCTCCCGTTCCCGGTTTTCCCGCAGGAATTCAGCACCACCAAACCCCCAACGGATCTGACATTAAAATCCACCAAACACGGAGCTTTTGGGGTGGGGTTGGTTTTTTTTTTTTTTTTTGGGGGGGGGGGGGGGTGTTTGGTGCTTTTTTAAGCCTTTAATTAAGTGTTAATTACTCCCATCCCCCATCCAGCCGCCGGTGAGAATTCAGCGCTGCTCTTCCAATCCTACAACATCCTGAATATTTCATGGAAAAGACGCCGCGGATTCCTCCTGAGCTGGAATTCGGGCGATTTGCAAGGAATTAAAAAAAAAAAAAAAAAAAAAAAAAAAAAAAAAAAAAGCTGGAAAAAAAATCCGCTCCTGCCGAGCTGGGGATGTTCAGGAAGCTGCGACAACATGGAAAAAACTCGGCCAGACATAAAATTCCCGCTGGGCATCGCCCTCCCAGCGTTCCCGTCCTGCTGGAGAGGGATTCTTTTGAAGCTGGAAGATGCTGAGATTCAAAAAAAAAAAAAAAAATTTAAAAAAATTCCCCTCAAAGGCTGGCAGGTAAATTCAAAGAGTCCCAGGGAGCGGGAGCTGCTGAAGGAAAAAGAGAAGCTGGAATAAAACTCGGGTTTTGTGGATGACCCGCTGCCAAATCGAGCAAAGGGTTCGCAGGAGAGGGAAAAAGCAAAAAAGATCAATGGGTGGATTTGTTTTATCCAGGAGTTGTCTGGGGACAGGAGTCACCTGCTCCGGGCTCGGCTGCGGGAGCGTGGAGGGAGAAGAAAAGGGAAATTTTGTCACCGTTCTGAGGCTCGGCTGAAATTCCAGGAGGAATTTCCTCGTGGGGAAAAAAAAGGGGTAAGGCTTTGGAAGGGGCTGCGCAGGGGGAGGTGGAGTTGACATCCCTGGAGGTGTCCAAGGAACCCCTGGAAGTGCCCAGGGAACCTGGAGGTGTCCAAAAAATTCCTGGAGGTGTCCAAAGAATCCCTAGAGGTACCCAAGGAACTCCTGGAGATGTCCAGAGAACCTGGAGGTGTCAAAAAAAATTCCTGGAAGTATCCAAGGAACTCCTGAAGGTGTCCATGGAACCCCTGGGGGTGTCCAAAAACTCCCTGTAGGTCTCCAGAGAACTCCTTGAGCTGCCTGGGGAACCCCTGAAGATGTCCAGGGAACTTGGAGGTGTCCAAGGAATCCCTGGAGGCATCCAGGGAACCCCTCGAGGTGTCCAGGGAACTCCTGGAGACATCCAGAGAACCTGGAGGTGTCAAAAAAATTCCTGGAGGTGTTCAAGGAACTCCTGGAGGTCTCCAGAGAACTCCTCGAGGTGTCCAGAGAACTGGACAAAAAATCCCTGGAGGTGCCCAAGGATGGCCTGGAGGCATCCAAGGAATCCCTGGACGTGTCCAAAAAATCCCTGGAGGTCTCCAGAGAACCCCTCGAGGTGCCCAGGGAACTCCTGAAGAAGTTCAGAGAACTTGGAGGTGTCCAGGGAATGTCAGGAGGTGTCCAAGGACGCCCTGGAGGTGACACTCGGAGCTCTGGGGACAAGGTGAGGATCAGCGGCTGGGCTCTGACCCTGGAGGACCCTCCCAACCTCTGGAATGTCCTCTGCTGGCTCAGGCCATGGGCACAGCGGGAGAAGGTCAAACCCACCACAACCCAGCGCAGAGCAAAGCCGGCAGAGGGACAACGGCCAGGGCAGGACCTGGCACAGCCCGGGCCCTAATTAATTTCAGGAGTCGCTAATTAACATTTCCCTTCCCCACGCGCATTCCTAGAGTCACTAATTAACAATTCCCGTCTCCACGCGCGTTCCACGCCACCACATTTTGAGGCAGCGCTCAGGCCGACGCCCCAAAAGCGATTTTTTGGGGGGATTTTTTGGCTCTCCCGGAGCCCTGCGGCTCCCCGGGAAGGGGCGGGCGGAGCTCGGGCCCGGTTTGATTTTAATCGCGGTCCCGGTCTGATTTTAATCGCGGACCCGGTCTGATTTTAATCGCGGTCCCGGTCTGATTTTAATCGCGGCCCGTTCTGCCCCATCGGGCCGCTCACGGAGCCCACCAGGAGATTGTGTTTACACAGGCAAAGGCCGGCTCAAGACAGACTCGCTGTCGCTCTGAGTCAATACTCGGGAAGCCTCTCGAGTGAATTATTCAGCGAGAATTGACTGATGCTCCTGGTGAAGAGCCCGCCAGGAGCCGAGCCCTGCCCCGCCGCCTCCTCCTGCCGGGGATCCCCCGGTGCTTCCTCTGCGCTGCCCGGAGCCAGCGGATCCCCAGCGGATCCCCAGCGGATCCCCAGCGGATCCAGCGGATTTGGGGATCGTCACGGATTTCCCCATCCCAAACTGGGTCTGGAGGTTCTGTCCCCTCCAAAGCCGAGCTCTCGCAGCTCCCGTCAAATCCAGGAGAAATTTTTCTCTGCTCCTTCTTCTTCCCCAGCCGCCTTCTCATGTGCGGGACCCCACAGCGCTGCCAGTCCGTTTCCCAAATCCACCAGATTTGGGGTTTTTAACTGTTTGCCCAATCCTAAACCAGGCTCCTCCACGCCCTGTCCCCTCCAAAGCCGAGCTCTCCCAGCTCCCGTCAAATCCAGGAGCGATTTCCCTCTGCTCCTTCTTCTTTCCCTGCTGCTTCTTCTACCCTAGCCACACAAAGGACCCCTCAGTGCTGCCTCTCCACTTCCCAAATCCACCAGATTTGGCGTTTTTTACAGTTTTCCCGATCCTAAACCAGGCTCCTCCTCGCCCTGTCCCCTCCAAAGCCGAGCTCTCCCAGCTCCCGTCAAATCCAGAATTTTTTCCTTGCCCATTCTTCTTTTCCTGATCCTTCTTCTACCCCAGCCACTTCCTCAAGTGGAGGATCCCCCGGCCCTGCCCCTCCATTTCCCAAATCCAGCAGATTTGGGGATTTTCACCATTTCCCAATCCCAAACCGGCTCCCATCCCGCTGGGAGCAGCAGGGCAGCTCCTCCACACTCTGTCCCCTCCAAGGCTGAGCTCTCCCAGCTCCCATCAAACCCAGGAGCGATTTTTCCCTGCTCCTTCTTCTCCAACCACCTCCTCCTGTGAGGGACCCCCCAGTGCTGCCCGTCCACTTCCCAAATCCACCAGATTTGGGGATTTTCACAGATCCCCCAATCCCAACCCGGGGTTGGAGGCTCCTCCACGCCCTGTCCCCTCCAAAGCCGAGCTCTCCCAGCTCCCATCAAAGCCAGGAGCGATTTTCCCTGCTCCTCCCTCCCGGCAGACTGGCTGCTCTGGTTGTGGGGGTGAGGAGAAAGTTGAGCTGCTGTTCCTCAAGGGAAAATCCATCCCGGCTGGGGTTTGTGTCAGTTTGTTGTGTCAGTTTGTGAGCAGAGCTTGTGCCGCTCAAAAAAACGAGTTCTGTTCTCGGCTTTGGTGTTCCGGCAATTCCCGGCCAGCCTGGAGCCCATTCCCACCTTCCTGAGCCAAGGATCCGGGAGAGCCCCGGCCGAAATCCTCTTGGCACAAAGATCCCATAAAGGGGAACATCCCTGACCCCTCTGGATTTAAACACACGAAAAACTGGGGTAAAAATCCAGGGAAATGACCCAACATCTCCTCCAACTCCAGCCAAAATCCTCTTGGCACAAAGATCCCATAAAGGGGAACATCCCTGACCCTCCGTGGATTTAAACACACTAAAAACTGGGATTAAAAATTAGGGAAATCACCCAACACCTCCTCCAACTCCAGCCAAAATCCTCTTGGCACAAAGATCTCGTGAGGGGGAACATCCCTGACCCTCCGTGGATTTAAACACACCAGAAACTGGGATAAAAATCAAGGAAATGTCTGAACATCCCCACTTTGGATGTTCCAACCCTGGACAAAATCCTCTTGGCACAAAGATCCTGTACAGGGAACATCCCTGACCTTCTGTGGATTTAAACACACCAAAACCTGAGATAAAAATTCGGGAAAGGACCCAACATCCCCACTTTGGATGTTCCAACCCTGGACAAAAGCCTTGACACACAAATATCCCATATAAAGGGGAATATCCCTGACCTTCTGTGGATTTAAACACACCAAAAACTGATAAAAATCCAGGGAAATGACCCAAGATCCCCACTTTGGATGGATAAAAAATGGCTGGAAAAAATAAAATAAAATAAAATAAAACAAAACAAAATAAAATAAAATAAAATAAAATAAAATAAAATAAAATAAAATAAAATAGTAAAATAAAAGCCTAAAACTCCAGGGGAACGGCTCAAGATCCCCACTCTGGATGCCGAGGAGCCACAGCCAGTGGAGGTTGGGAATTTCTCGGGCACCACTGGAGCGTGTAAGAGCAGATTATTTGTGTTCCCGACTTGCTGATGCAAGATGAAAAATGCAGCGCGAGCTGCAGCTGCTGAAATCAGCTCTTTTCTCCCCTGGCCTTCCCTCGCCCTGCGCTGAGGGTTTTCTGCTTCGCCAAAGGTTTTTGTGCTCCGGGAGCTAAAACCTGTCCCTTGGAATCAGCTGCAAAACTCCTGCCAGCCGGGAAAGGATGGGGAAGGGTGGGAAAGGGTGGGGAAAAAAGCCGGGAAAGGATGGGAAAGGGTGGGAGAGGGTGGGGGAGGGATGGGGAAAGGATGGGGAAGGATGGGGAAGGGATGGGAAAAAGCTGGGAAAGAATGGAGAAGGATGGAGAAGGATGGAGAAGGATGGAGAAGGATGGAGAAGGATGGAGAAGGATGGAGAAGGATGGAGAAGGATGGGAAAGAGTGGGAAAGAGTGGGAAAGAGTGGGAAAGAGTGGGAAAGAGTGGGAAAGAGTGGGAAAGAGTGGGAAAGAGTGGGAAAGAGTGGGAAAGAGTGGGAAAGAGTGGGAAAGAGTGGGAAAGGATGGGAAATAATGGAGAAGGATGGAGAAGGATGGGAAAGGATGGGAAAAAAAGCCGGGAAAGGATGGGAAAAGCTGGGGGAAAGCTGGGGAAGAGCTGCGAAAAAGATGAGAAAAGCTGGGGAAAAGTTGGGGAGGACCTGGGAAAAAAGGCTTCCCGAGCTGGGAAAAGCTGGGAAAAACAGGGAAAAACTGGGAAAAAGTTCCTGAGCTGGGAAAAGCTTCCTGAGCTGCACAAGTCACGGCTCGATTGCCCCCGGAGCCCTGGGGCAGCTCCCATGGGATTTGCAGCTGGGTCAAGGCCGTTGGAATGAATTTTTGTGGAGTAAAAAATCTGGGATTTGAGCCCAGGAGAAGCCAGATCCTGCACTCCAAAGGTCCTGGCCCCTCGCCGGGATCGGAGTCCTTGAGAGGGGACACAAGGAGGGACATCCTGGACCCTCCGTGCCTTTGGGAATGTCCTCCCCGGTGGTTAAAGCCTCCAGAACATTCCACATCCAGAGCCATTCCCGGCAGGATGGAGCAGCTGGCGGCTTCCTGGTGACCTTTGTGACCGAGGGGACAGGGATGGAGTCCAACCCCAGCTGGAAAACAGCTCAGAGAGCCAGGACAACCTCTGGAATATTCCTTTTCCCTCTCCTCCCACCCTTTTTAGGGCTGGAAGTCTTGTCCGACAGGAGCCGCAGCCTCTGGATCCACCTCCACAAGGGAAAAATCCCTCTGGAAAATCCTATCCCAGCAGACAGGGTTTTCCCTCGTCAGGCTTTGAGCCAAGAGGGTTAATTAATTACCCTGGCAGGTTAATTAGTCTGGCAGGAGAATTATCTCATCTCCTGTCACCTCTGGCTCTGCTCCAGCTCTGGTGGCCTGGCCAGGCCCCTGTCGAATCGGGATGAGCATCGGGCTGGGATGTCGGATCGAGGAACTCATGGAAAATGAGAAATCCCATGGCACTGCCTGGTCCAAAGGGATCAGGGTGTTTTATCTGTTTTGGCTGGATAAACCCATGGAAAATGGGAAATCAATCTCATGGCACTGCCTTATCCAAAGGGATCAGGGGTTTTTATCCATTTTGGATAGATAAATTAATGGATAATGGGAAATCCCATGGCACAGCCCAGCCTTGTCCTCTGGGATCAGGGGGATTTTATCTGTTTTGGATAGATAAACCCATGGATAATGGGAAATCCCATGGCACTGCCTTGCCCAAAGGGATCAAGGGACATGGAGGAATTTTGGGTGGATAAACCCATGAATAGTGGGAAATCCCATGGCACAGCCCAGCCTTGTCCAAAGGGATCGGGGGACTTTATCTGGTTTGCCAGGATAAACTCATGGATAATGGGAAATCCCATGGCACAGCCCAGCCCTGCCTCACCTTTCCCAAAGGGATCAGGGGACACGGAGGAGTTTTGGCTGGATAAATTCATGGATAATGGGAAATCCCAGCCCTGCCTTGTCCTCCAGGAGGAGAGAGCACAGAGGGGTTTCGTGTCGCACCATTCCCAGCTGGAGATGCCAGAGGGGAGCGGATGGGATGGGATGGGATGGGATGGGATGGGATGGGATGGGATGGGATGGGATGGGATGGGATGGGATGGGATGGGATGGGACGGGACGGGACGGGACGGGATGGGATGGGATGGGATGGGATGGGATGGGATGGGATGGGATGGGATGGGACAGGATGGGACGGGATTTTCTCCTGAAAACCCAGATCCAAGGAGCACATCCATGCCCCATCTCAAGGAAAAAACCCAACCCTCCGAGGTTACAGCAAAACTCTCCAGCCAAACCAACACAAATGGATCCCAGATTTGGGCATTTCCCAGAGCAAGAGCCCCCATCCAAGTTCTCCCCAAAACCCCCACATTCCCACCTTGGAGCAAACACTCCCAGCAGCCGCCGCCTCTTCCCGATTTTCCATTTCCCCATCCTCATGTGGGGATCTCATTCCATGCAGGAATTAAAGCTCCTGCAGCCCTCCCCCGGCTCCTCCAGCCCCGTTATCCCTCTCCGAGCACAGATCCATCGGCATCATCCCCCTCGGAGCGCGCTGATGGAGAGGAGCTGCCATTCCCGGGTATCTTTTATTCATGGACACCGGCTCCTCCTCGGATTACTTTTTGATAAAAAGCCACTTTCCCACATTTCAAACATCTCCGCTCGCCGCCCGAGGACGACCCGGAGCTCACATTTATTTCCCCGCCGAGCACCGGGGAAACTCCATCACCTTGATGGGAAAGAGATCCCGCTCCCGGCAGGAGCTGTCGGGAAGAGGTTCCGGCTCCCGGGGGGGGGACAGGAGGGGTGGTGGCCCTGTGACAAATGGGTTTCATAAGGAACAGGAGCCTCGGCTCGTGGCCCTGCGCTTCCAGAGGGGAAACAGCGGGAATTTGGCGGCTGGGGAGGGGTTTTGGGGATGCAGCTCCCGGGTTTTCCTGGGATCTGCCCCGTGGGTCTCCCCAGGGCGTGGTCACGGTGCCGCTTCCTGAGGAATGTGGGGAAAAATGGAGCCGGGAGGGTGACACGGATGCTGGGGAGAGTGACACCAATATTTGAGGGTGACACCAATATCAGGGCGTGGCACCAATGCCAGGAGGGTGACACTGAGACTGGGGGGTGACGTTGATGTTAGGCGGTGACACTGATGTCAGGGGGTGGCACCGATGACAGGAGGGTGACACTGATATTGGAGGGTGACACTGATACTGGGAGGGTGACACTGATACTGGGAGGGTGCCCGGAGAAACCCTCAGAGTGCCCAGGTGACACCAATACCAGGGTGGTGACACCAATGCAGGGGTGGTGGCACCAATACCGGGGTGGTGACACCAACACCGGGGTGGTGACACCAGCACAAGGGTGGTGACACCAGCACAAGGGTGGTGACACCAGGGTGGTGACACCAATACCAGAGTGGTGACACCAACGCAGGGGTGGTGACACCAATACCAAGGTAGTGACACCAGTAGCAGGGTGGTGACACCAACACAGGGATGGTGACACCAACACCGGGGTGGTGACACCAGCACAAGGGTGGTGACACCAACGCAGGGGTGGTGACACCAATACCAGGGGTGGTGACACCAATACCAGGGGTGGTGACACCAGCACAGGGGTGGTGACACCAATACCAGGGTGGTGACACCAGTAGCAGGGCGGTGACACCAGTAGCAGGGTGGTGACACCAGTAGCAGGGTGGTGACACCAACACAGGGATGGTGACACCAACGCAGGGGTGGTGACACTGATGGCCAGTGGGTGACCCCGACACCAGGCTGGTGACCCCACCACCCACCCCTCTCCAGCACAGCCCTGTACCTGCACAGGTGATCCATCCGGCACGCCCCGCGCAGGTCCAGGCAGTTGGGCTTGTCCTTGTCCTCGTAGGAGCAGGAGGGGACGATGGTCTGGCGGCGGCGCTCGGCGCACGCCGGGTCCTTGCAGGAGCAGAAGAGCAGGCGGAAGGTGAACTCCCCGGGCACGCGGTCGAAGAACTGGCGCAGGGCCTTGTGGCACTTGCGGCGGCTGCAGGGCTCGGCCGCCGACAGCTCCCGGCTGCAGGTGGAGATGTAGCCCGAGCGCAGGCGCTTGCAGTTGTCGTTGAGGTTGCAGGCCTTGGCCGCGTCCAGGCAGTGGTTGCTCTTGGAGGTGGTGGCCGGGTCCATTCCTGCCCCCGGGGAAAGGCGGGAGGAGGGTCAGGGAGGAGGGGAGGGAGGGTGGGGGTAAAGTGCCCCCGAAGGCGGGAGGTGGTTTGGAGGCCGGGGGGTAGGACTGAGGTGGGGGAAGTGGCCCTGACCCTGAGGCATGTCCTCAAACCTCAGGAGATGCCTTCAAACCTGGGGAGATGTCCTCAAACCTGGGGAGACGCCCTCAAACCCCGGGAGATGCCCTCAAACCAGGGACAGGGAAATGACCTTGAGCTGGGATGGGGAAATCAAAGCTGGTGAAATGTCCTCAAAACAGGGATGGGGAAAGCCTGGGGGCACCCAGGGATGAGGGTCAGGGAGGGATGGGGGGGGTAAAGCTGGGGAGGTGCCCTGAGAGGTGGGAGGTGGTTTGGAGGCGGGGAGATGGGGTTGAGGTGGGGGAAGTGGCCTCGACCCCGGGAGATGTCCTCAAGGCTGGGGAGGTGTCCTCAAACCCAGGATGGGGAAATGGTTTTTGGGGAAGATGTGACAGGCACCAGTGTCACTCCTCTGCCATGGGTGTCACCTCCTCAGCCCACCCCTGGACTGATCTCATCCCATTCCAGGCACAATCCATAGGATCAACACACCTGCCCCAACCCGGGGCCCTCTGGGCAGGATCCAGGCTGTGAATTTGCAATATTTCTTTCCTTTTGTCAATTTTTCAAAGAATGGTTATTAATGGTTATTAATTATTAATTATTCAGCTCCAAACTCAGAATAATTAACCCAACTCCACTGTGGCTCCTACAGCCCCTCCTGGGGCTCCCCAAAACTGGGACAGCTCCAGGCAGGGATGAAAGGGACAAGAGGATTAATCCGGAATCCATCCTGGGAATCCATCCTGAGAATCTATCCTGGGAATCCATCCCAGGAATCTATCCCAGGAATCCCACCCTGCATCCATCCTGGGAATCCATCCCAGGAATCCCATCCCAGGAATCCTACCCTGCATGATTCCCAGGAATCCCACCCTGCATCCACCCTGGGAATCCAAGCTCCAGCCTGGGAACCAAAGCTGAATTTTCCTTTTTTTTCCCCCTCGGAATGATGGATGACCCTCCGTGGCCCAGGTGCTGCTTCTGAACCCACCTCATCCCTCATTCCCTCCCCTCCACAGCCCGGCCAAATCCACGGATTCTCCTCGCTCCCAACTTCTGCTGGCACCAGGGGAAGGCTCCTAATCGGCCTAATTGGAGGGTGCTGCTAATTAGTGAATGGCAAATCCCGGGTGAGCCTCAGCCCCTGACTCCCCCAGCCATCCCTGGAGGGGGACAGGGCTGGGGGAGGTCTTTTGTCCCATTGTCCCCCTGTCCCCACACCCGGGGATCCCAGGGATTCAGGGATCCTGAAGGATCCAGGGATCCCAAAGGATTCAGGGTGGGACAGGGATGAATGGTTTGGATTTATTTTTTTTGTTTGTTTTCCAGAGGATAGACACAGACTGGGGGGAAAGGGGGATGGAAGAGGTGGGGAAAAGGAGGGTTTCGGTGGAAAAAAGGGACTGAAGCGGTGGGAAAAGGAGATTTAAAAGGTGGGGAAAAAGAGGATTTGAGTGGGAAAAAGAGGATTTAGGGGAGGAAAAGGGGATTGAAGAGGTGGGGGAATGGAGGATTTGGGTGGGGAAAAGAAGGATTTGGGTGGGGAAAAGAAGGATTTGGGTGGGGAAAAGAAGGATTTGGGTGGGGAAAAGGGACTGAAGCGGTGGGAAAAGGAGCATTGAAGAGGTGGGGCACACCTGGGTCTCTCTAGAGACAAAAGCCCTAAACCTTTTACCAAGAGATAAAATCCTAAACTTTCCCCTGCTTTTGGGGGCTGCACTGAGCTTCCCCTACAGCCCAGATCAGCCCAGGGCGGGGTGCGGCCAGCAGATTCCCGGCCCGAGGGCGGGATTTTGGGAAGTTCCAGCCCGGGTTTCCTGGTCGGGAGCATCTCGGCTGCCCTGCCCGCGCCCTGCCCGAGCCCTGCCCGAGCCCTGCGGGGCCCCGGCTGCATTTTAATGGGGCCGCGGCTTTGGAAGCGCCGCGCTCGCGGGGAGCTCATTAATAAAGCACGAGCATGAAAATTTCATGAGCACAGATGGAAAGGGGGGCCCGAGGAGCCGGGCACGGGCGGGCGGGGGCCACCAGCTGTCCCCTCTGCCTGTCCCCACCGCCCTGGGGACAGGGCAGGAGGAGCGGGATGTGGGGGGTTGGTGCCCGCAGGGAGGATTCCCGGCTGGAATTGGGAATTCTGGAGTCCCTGTCGGTGCTGCTCCAGGCTGGGATTTCCTGGGGATCCGGCGGGATGAGCATCCCGGGTTCCCTGCCCGGCTGCGTGGGGACGGGGCAGCGCTGGCCCCGCGGGTGCTCCGCGCCTTTTACACCGGGGTTACACCAGGGTTACACCCAAGTTACACCGAGGTTACTCCAGGGTTACATCGGGGTTACACCGGGGTTACACCGGGTTACACCAGAGTTACACTGGGTTACACCAGTGCTACACCGGGGTTACACCCGGGTTACACCGGGGTTACACCGGGGTTACACCTGGGTTACACCGGGGTTACACTGGGGTTACACCGGGGTTACACGGCCCCTGCCCCCCAGCGAGGCCCCGCCATCCCTCCGCTCCCAGTTAATTATCCCTCCAGGTAATTAAGGGCTCCTTCTCCAGGAGCTGTCCCGGGGGGTCCCCGCGGAGGGGACAGGGAGGGGGTGGCAGCAGCAGCGCGGTCACCTCGGGGGTCACAGCCCCTCCTCCAGGGACCCGACCCCCCTTCCCTCATTCCCAAAAATCCCCGGCCGAGCTTTTCCCGCTGCTCCCGCTCCGCTTTCCCGGGATAAACCCCAGCCTAATCCCTGCTCCAGACTCGCTGCTTTCCAGACTTCCCGCCAGCTCCGAGGTTTTCCTGACGCCAAAGTGATCCCAAAAAAAGGCAGCGGGACACGGGAGGGGGTTGGCGGCGTCATCCCAAAAACCCGCGCTGAGTTCCCGGGGAAAAGTCACCTGGGAAATTCACTCCGGGGCTGGAATGCCGGTGGGTGGCAGAGGTGACAGCAGCAGGGTCACAGCCCAGGTGTCCCCAGGTGACACTGGGGTTGTCCCCATGGTGTGGGGACACTGGGGACCCCCAAATCCCGCAGCCTGGGGCGTGTGGGGGAGGAAGAGCGAGGAGAGGCCGAGGCAGCGCCGGTTTGGGAAGGTTCCCATGGAAATGGATGGAAAACCAAAGTTCCCCGGGATGGTGGCGGAGTTTGGGCTCCTGGGGGAGGACACTGGGATGTTCTAAGGGACACTGGGATGTTCTGAGGGACACTGGGATGCTCCAAAGGGACACTGGGATGTTTTGGGGGACACTGGGATGCTTCAAAGGGACACTGGGATGTTCCAAAGAGACACTGGGATGCTCCAAAGGAACACTGGGATGCTCCAAGGGACACTGGGATGCCCCAAAGGGACACTGGGATGCTTCCAAGGGACACTGGGATGTTCTGAGGGACACAGGGATGCTCCAAAGGGGACACTGGGCTGCTCCAAAAGGAATCCAAAGGGCTCAGGAATATTCCAAGGGGACAAAGGGATGTTCAAAGGGGACACAGGGACGCTCCAAGGGTCTCTCCCAGCAGTTTCCCAGGGCTGGGCTCGGGGCTGCCGCCCCGGGGAGGGGACAGCAATCGGGGTCCCCCCAGCCCCACCCCGTCCCGAGGGTCCCAAATCCTCCGGCACACAAAGAATCCCACCAGGAATGAGTTCCCCCGGGGCTGTGCCCTGCTCTGGAGCCAGGACTGTGCTCCCCAGTGCTGGGCACAACACCAATTAAGGGAATTCCGGGCATTTTTCAGGTTTTCCAGCGATTTTATATAACCCCAGACCGCAGGCAGCCGCGGCCAAGACACACCGATTTCCAATCGTGCGGTCAAATCCCAAATCCCAGCCGGGGGATGATGTGGAACAGAAAAAATCTACTCCCAAAAAATGCATCAAACGCCCCAAAGCGACGCTCAGGACCCCGAAATTTGGGGAGAACAGGAGGGAAGGAGAGGCTGGAGGAGGAAAGGAGGAAGGCCCGGGGAGGAGGAGGAGGAGGATTCCCCTGGCTGGGAGCAGCTCTGTGTTCACAGGCAGGAGATAAAACACGGCGCTTTTATTACCTGAGAAAATTGAAGCGAGTCTGAATATATCAGAGAGACGAGAGGTGACCGGCTCGTACGGGGAGGCTTCATAAAACTCCTCTCCTTCCGTGGGAGGAAAGGCAGAGGGGGGAAAGGGGAGGGGAAAAAAGAAAAAAAAAGCAAATTAAAGCGGGCCGTGAATAATCTCAGGCGGCTCCAGGCACAGGCACCCCCCGGCTCCACGGAGGGGAAAGGAAAATGATTCCCGACACTGGAATTAAAGGGATTTGGGGAATTTGGGCGGTTTTGGGAGGTCCTGGGCCCGGTCAGGTTGGGAGAGGCCGAGTTCCAGAGGATTCCGGGAGTTGGGGGATTGGGAAAGTCGGGATTCCGTGGGGTGGGCACTGAGGGAAGTTTTGGGGTTCACACTCAAATCTGGGTTCTCTTGTTGGTACAAAATCCCCCCAAAGCACCTAAAAAAACCCCTAATAACCCAAAAAAACCCCATTGTAGGATGGATTTCCATCCCTTTCCTTGGGAAAAATGGGAATATTTCCATGGGGGAATGCAGCCCCTCATCACTGAGCCCCTCCCGAACTGCATCCCAGGGGTTTATCCCAATCCACACCTTCCAAAGGGATCCTGACTCAGGCTGGAGAAAAATCATCCCGCCCTCTCCCACCTTTGATTTCAGGGTGAATCCATGTGATACATTTTTTTGTTCGTTAAACCAGGAAAAAAAAAAAAAAAAAAAAAAAAAAAAAAAAAAAAAAAAAAAAAAAAAAAAAAAAAAAAACCTTTAACTCCAGAAAAACTGAGTTTAAGTCCAGAAAAACAAACAAATATTTTTTAAAAAATCTATCCGACTTCAGGACCAGCAGCTCTGAAGAGAGGAAAAGTTCTCCCCAAACCCCGGCAGCCAAAGGAAAAAAAAAATCACCAATGGCCATAAAAATACCAATATACAAATAACTAATCGGTGGCCGGACTTTAAAAGCCCCAATTCTGGAACATCCATCCTGCTGCTCCAGGAATTCCTTCCCCAAAATCCCTGGATGGATCCCGGAGGGTCCCAAAGCCTCCAGGACACAAAAGAATTCCAGGTGGAATGGGATTGTGCCTCCCCCTCCTGCCCGCCCCACTGCTGGGAATTCCGGGAATTAATTAATTCAATCCCGGGAATTCCAGGTTTTTCCACCAAAAGGAGCCCGGGGGTTGTCGTTGTCCCAAAGCTGCGACGTTTTTCCTGCTGAATTCGGGAATCGCTTGGAAACCCCCTCGGGGAAAACGAGGTGGGAACAAAGCAGGAGGGGTTGTGACATTCCCGGGAAATTCTGCAGGGAAAAAACCCGCTGGGACACGGGGCTGGGCTGTCCCCATGTGTCACCGCTGTCCTCAGGGCCATGGGATTTGGGGACAACGCCACTCCTGATCATCCCTAGGAATGGGAACAGGATCCAAACCCCGCTCCGCAGCGACATTCCCGGGAAATTCGGCGGAAAATGATCCTTTTGGGACGTCCCCGATCCCTGCGTGTCCCCAGCGATGTCACCGCTGCTCTCAGGGCCGGGGGATTTGGGGACAACTCCACTCCTGCTGATGGCCGGGAAGGGGATCAGGATCCAAACCCGCTCCGGGCCTGTCCCTCTGTCCCTTCTCCGCCTTTCCCAGCTCGCTCCGGCTGCTCCGGGCAGCCCCGGGAACCTCCCGCTCCATCAATAATTCACCGCCCGCTTGACTCCTGCCGCTTGCCGGGGAAATTACGGAGCATTAAAAGGGCGCCGGCCCCGCCTGGAGCTCGCGGAGCCGCAATTAACCGCCGGGAATGAGGCTGGAGCCTCCCAGGGAGCGCGGAGAGCTCGGATCCCGCAGCCCCGCAGCTGCACGGGAGGATGGAACCCCCAAATTTTCCCCTAAAAAGGCTCAGTTTTGGGGTTCCGAGCGGCTTTTCCGCCGCCTGGTTTTTGCACGTTAAAGGACGGCCACGAAATATCCACCTCTCCTTAATCGCTGCTCTTCCCACCTCCAATTCCCAGCCTCGTTCCCTCATTCATTCCCGAAAAAACCCTGGGAAGCCGCGCAGTGATTGCTGCTAATGAGGGGGAGAAACAATTAAGGCGTAATTCCTGCTCTGGGCCGGGTTTGGGGCTCGGCTGACCCAGATTGGAAGGGAATTTCACCCAGGGGGGCCCTGGGCTCGGCCACGGCTCCCCCACATCCTCTGGAACAGCTTTTTCCCACCCTCAGGTCCAATCCCTTCATCCTCAGGTGCAGCTTTCCCCTCCTCGGGAACAAGTTTCCCACAGAATTCCTGAATTCCAGCCGGCTTTGGGCTGGAAAGGCGCAGAAAAACCTCATCCCAACCCCCCTCCCACGGCAGGGATCTCTTCTGCCGGTCCGGGTGATTTGGGCACAAACTGAGGTGGATCTGGGGGGTTCCCAGTGCTGAGTCTGAGGTGCCCATCTGAATTTTTGGAGGGTTTCATCTGAATTTCCTGGGATTTTCACCCGAATTTCCTGGGGTGTTTATCTGCCCTACCTGAGCTGCTCACCTGGGGTTTGAATCTGGATTTCCTGAGGTTTTCATCTGAATTTTGGGGGGGGCGGGGGTTGATTTAAATTTCCTTGAGGTGCTCATCTGAATTCCCTGGAGTTTTCATCTGAATTCCCTGACCAGCCCCAGCCATTCCACCACCCCCCAGCCCATTTCCCCCAGCTCACCCAAATCTCTCTGCCCGTCCCCACGGACCCCAGATGATCCATTTAGGGACCCCCATCAGCCCCGGGGTGATCACCCCCAGGATCTGTCCTGCGGTGACTTTCCCGAACCAGCAGGGATTGAATCTGCTCTCTAACAGGACCCCTTTGGAAGTTTCCATCCAAATTTGTCCCTAAACCAGCACAGGATTCTCATCTCCGCCTGGGGGTGGAGAGAACCCCCAGGGCTCTCCTTTGAGGACCCCAGTTCCCATCCCCCACCACTCCCAGGCTGAGGACCCCCATTTCCATCTCCCAGGGCTCTCCTTTAGGGGATCCCTCTCCCCATCCCCATCATCCTCAGGCTGATCCAACAGGGCCCCATCTCCACCGTGCCCAGGCTGACCAGTTTGAGGACTCCCATCCCCATCACCCCCAGGGTGATCCACTGGGGATCCCCATCCCCATCTCCCCAGGGCTCTCCATTGGGGATCCATCCCCATCTCCCCTGGTGACTCCATTGAGGACCCCACTCTCAGACTGATCCATTTGGGGTCCCCTCTCCCATCTCCATCTCCCCAGGGTGCTCCATTTGGGATCCCTCTCCCCATTCCCATCTGCTCAGGTCACTCCATTGAGGACCTCTCTCCCCATACCCAGAACCCCCAGGCTGATCCATCTGAGGACCCCTCTCCCATTTCCATCCCCCCAGGGTGCTCCATTTGGGATCCCTCTCCCTCTCCTCCTCCCCACCATTCCCAGATGGATCCATTTGAGGATCCCTCTCCCATCCCCATCTCCCCAGGGTGCTCCATTGAGGACCCCACCCCCAGACTGACCCATTTGGGGTCCCCTCTCCCCTGCCCACCCCCCCACCGCCCCCAGGGCTCACGGCCGGCGTTTCCCCCTCACCTTCGGTCAGCCCCAGGTGGATGCTCCAGTAGATCTGAAGGCACTGCAGCTCCTTTTTCATGCCCCTCTTGCAGCGGCAGTCGTACAGGGGGCTCTCCTGCAGCACCTCCAGGGCGGCCTGGCACTCCTTGTTGGCCAGCATGGTGTTCCTGTCCCTGCCCGCCAGGCACTGCCGCAGGGTGCGGTACCGGGAGCTGCAGCTGGGCTCGCCCGCGCACAGCTCGTTGGCTCGCACGCAGTCCACCGGCACTCGCCAGCCCGGCGGGGCCGGCCCGGGGGGCGACGGCGGCCCGGCCACAGAGCGCAGGATCTCGTCTGGGCACCGGGAGGGCGAGCCGGGGACAGGAGGGCACAGGTCAGGGGGAGAGAGAGGGAGAGGGAGAGAGGAGGGCACAGGAGAGGGAGAGAGAGGGGAGGGCACAGGTGAGGGCCAGAGGAAGGTGAGCACCCTCCTGCAGGAGCACCTTCCCACAGGAGCACCCTCACCTCCTGGAACAACCCCCCTCAGAGCACCCTCCGAAGCACCCTCCTTCAGAGCACCCTCCGCTCCTGGAGCACCTTCCCACAGGGGCACCCTCCTGCAGGACCACGCTGTCTGCTGGAGCACCTTCTCTCAGAGCACACTCAGCTCCTGGAGCACCCTGTCTTGGAGCACCCTCACCCAGCGCTCCCTCCTGTCCATGGACCACCGTTCCTCAGAGCATCCTCTCCTCCTGGAACATCTTCCCACAGGAGCTCCCTCCTTCAGGACCACCCTCCCCTCCTGGAGCACCCTCAGCTCCTGGAGCACCCTCAGGCCCTGGAGCACCTTCCCTGGGAGCACCCCCAGCGCCTGGAGCACCCTCAGAGCTCCCTCCCTCAGCAGTCCCTGCCCAGAGCAGGGGTTTGGGATGAGATTTTTAAGCCCCTCTCCAGCCCAAGCCGGGTTGGGAATTCTGGAATTCCGTGGGAAAGGTGTCCCTGAGGACGGAGCTGAGGATGAGGGCGGTGTGCCTGTGCCTGCAGCCGGCTGAGCTTATTCACCACGGGCTTTTCTCCCTTTCCTCCCACAGCAGGAAAGGAAATTTTCCCAAGGCCGGTGGTGCCCCCACCCCAGTGAGGCACCTGAGGTCAGCCCCGCCTGGTTCACCCGGCCTGGGAGTCATGGAATTGTCTGGGAATCACAGAACTGTCTGCGTTGGAAAGGCTTTTAAAGATTGAACCGAAAGAGGCCGGGAATGCCACGGAATTGCCCGGGCTGTAAGTGGTTTTCTAGATGGAGCTGAAAGCCTGGGAGTGCCACGGAACCTCGGGGTGGTTGGGCTTGGAAGGCGTTTTAAAGGTCGAGCTGGAAGAGCCCGGGAGTGCCACGGAATCTTGGAATTGCCTGAGCTGGAAGTGGTTTTAGAGATTGAACTGGAAGAGGCCAGGAACGCCAGGGAATTGTCTGGGTTGGAAGAGATTTGAAAGGTCAGATTGAGAGATGGGAAATTGAGGTGGGATAAATGGAAGGAATTCCCGCCGGGGAGGGGCTGGGCTGGAATTCCCGGAGGAGCCGTGGCTGCCTCATCCGTGGAAGTGCCCGAGGCCACCTTGGAGCAGCCTGGAATGAGATCCTACAGCCATGGAACGGTCTGGGTGGGAAGAGACCCCAAACCCCCCGTGCCGTGGGCAGGGACACCCACCGCAGGCTGCTCCGAGCCTCGTCCGGGAACACTCCCGGGGAATTCCTGGAGGCTCCAGCAGCCGGAACCGGCGGCTGTGGGGTGGGAAGTGCGGGGTGCCGGGCCCTGGTGCTCCCTGTCCCACCCACACGGATGGATAACCCCGCGTGGCCCCGGACGGAGCCCGTCCCGGTTCCTGCACACGCCGCTCTCCCGGCTCCATTTGCCTGCTCATCCTTTCCAGCCCCGTCACAGGAATTTTTTAGGGCATCTGACTCACGGCTTTTGGAGCGCTCGGCCCCGGCTTGGCCGCGGGGCAGCTGCGGCTCGGAGCAGGCTCTGCCCTCCCGGGTGGCACCGGGACATCCCTGTCCCCTCCCGTCCCCTCCCGTCCCCTCCTGTTCCCGCATTCCCAGAGCTCTCCCACCATTCCCATCTTTTCCACATTCACTTTTCCTCCCGGAAACCGGTTCCCGCTAAATCCAGCCCGGCTGGTCCCGTCTCAGGGGAAGTGGGGACAGGCAGCGCCGGTGTCCCCTCCCCCTGCACCGCCCTGACGGGGACAGGGTGGGCAGGACCCGCTGTCACCGCTGCTTCCACCCTCCGGCTTCCAGGGAAAGCTCTGGAGCAGCAAACCCCGGGAGTGGCCGGACCGGGAGGGGACCCTGCGCTGCCCCGGGGGGTGACAGGGAGGGGACCCCGCTCTGTGCCCGCCCTGGTGCCCCCCGAGGGTGGCGGCCAGGGGTGACCCCTCGGTGAGTCCCCCCGGAGCCGCGTTCCCGTGTCCCCTCCCGCCTGGCCCCACCTCGGGCAGCCCCTTCCCCGCCCGGCTCTGGCAGGGGGACAGTGACACCTACAGGAACGCGACAGGGGCCACCCGTGTGCCCCCAGCGGGCGGGGCTGGTCCCCTGAGACCCCCGCGCCTGGGCACGCGTCCCTTCCTGCTGCGCGCCACGGGAGTGGGGGCACCGGAGGGGTGACACTGGAGCGGGTGACACTGGAGCAGGTGGCACTGGAGCGGGTCCCTGGCCCTGGAGCGGGTAGCACTGGGGCAGGTGGCACTGGAGCAGGTGACACTGGAGCAGGTGGCACTGGAGCAGGTGGCACTGGAGCGGGTCCCTGGCCCTGGAGCAGGTGGCACTGGAGCAGGTGGCACTGGGGCAGGTGGCACTGGGGCAGGTGGCATTGGGGCAGGTGACACTGGAGCAGGTGGCACTGGAGCAGGTGGCACTGGACATCTCCGCCCACCTGGGCTGCGGGGGTCTCTGAGGAGGGACAGGGGTCAGGGTGGGCAGTGCCCAGGTGAGGACACCTCCGCTGGCTGTGGTCACTCTGAGGAACAGATCCCACAGATCCCATGGATCCCACGGATCCCGGCGCCCAGCCGATGTCCCCGCTGAATTCCCAGATGTCCGCAGATTCCCCAGGAGCGCCCACAGCCCCGTTAGATCCAGTCTGGAGCAGCAGGTTCCCCTCGGGAAGGCCGGGCCTGGCAGGATTGTATTCCACACGGGAGGCGGGTGGGCTCCATGGGGGGACATTCCCGGCCCGCTGCAGGAGAAACAGGGACCCGCAGACACTGATCCCGGGGCCGGGAACACCCCGATGGGGCTTTGGGATGATCCTTTGGAACTCTGCGCCTTCACACTCCGGGAAATCCCGTCCTGAGGCATCCGGCTGGGAAAACCTGATCCTGCCGTAGCTGTGGCCAGAGGGAAAGTGCTCCGGGGTGGTGGAGACATTCCAGAATTCCATGGGCATGGAGAGCCATCCCAGAATTCCATGGACATGGAGAGCCATCCCAGAATTCCATGGACATGGAGAGCCATTCCAGAGTTCCATGGACATGGAGAGCCATTCCAGAATTCCATGGACATGGAGAGCCATTCCAGAGTTCCATGGACATGGAGAGCCATTCCAGAGTTCCACAAGGCATGGAGACATTCCAGAGCTCCACGGGGCTTGGAGACATCCCAGAGCTCCATGGACATGTAGAGCCATTCCAGAATTCCATGGACATGGAGAGCCATTCCAGAATTCCATGGACGTAATGAGTTATTCCAGAGCTCCATGGACACAGCAGAACCATTCCAGAGCTCTGCTGGGTGTGGAAAGCCATCCCACAGCTCCACCAGGCATGGAGATTCATCCCTCAGCTCCATGGGACGTGGAGAGCCATTCCGGAATTCCATGGGCATGGAGAGCCATCCCACAGCTCTGCTGGACATGGAGAGCCATTCCAAAACTCCACTGGGCTTGGAAAACCATCCCAGAGTTCCTCTGGACCTGGAGAACCATTCCAGAACTGCACTGGACCTGGAGAACCATCCCAAAGTTCCTCTGGACCTGGAGAACCATCCCAAAGCTCCTCTGGACCTGGAGAACCATCCCAAAGCTCCTCTGGACCTGGAGAACCATCCCAAAGCTCCACTGGACCTGGAGAGCCATTCCAGAGCTCCTTTGCACCTGGAGAACCATTCCAGAGCTCCTCTGGACCTGGAGAACCATCCCAAAGCTCCTCTGGACCTGGAGAACCATTCCAGAGCTCCTTTGCACCTGGAGAACCATTCCAGAGCTCCTCTGGACCCGGAGAACCATCCCAAAGCTCCTCTGGACCTGGAGAACCATTCCAGAGCTCCTTTGCACCTGGAGAACCATCCCAGAGCTCCACTGGACCTGGAGAACCATTCCAGAACTCCTCTGGACCTGAGGAGCCATTCCAGATCTCCCCCACATTCCGTCCTCTCCCGGCCCAGCTCCAGCTCCAGCCGTGGTTGCCCCAAGCACGTTCCCAGCTCCAAGTCCCGCTTCTCCAGAAGCCTCTTCCCAAAAGTCCCCTCCTCTGGTTTATCCCTGTCTCCAGGGGCAGGGCCAGGGACACATCCACCGCCAAAGGAGCACCTGGAACCTCCCGTGTGCCCGCAGCAGCACATCCCGGGCCCGGGGGGCGGGATTGGGAATCCCACAGTGAATCCAGAGATGGCCCCAATCCTCCTGGATTTTGCCTTTTTTCCCCCACCTTTCTCGCAGGGTTTTGCAGGGAGGAGGGTCCTGCCAGCCCCTGGCAGCACCTGGAGCATCCCGGGGCATCCAGCGGGGGAATTCCGGCAGATCTGGAGCCGGGCACATCCCGCTGGAGCGGCAGGGGCGGGCACAGCCCTTTGTGGTGCCCCCGAATCCCGCAGGGACCGGCCCCGGCTCGGCGCTTTTCCATTGCCCGGCTCCGCATTCCCACCGAGGCTCCGGCGGGGACTTTGGATGGAGGGCGAAGCTGAGGAGGAGGATTTTCTATCCCCAAAAACCCCTCCCGGCAGAGCCGCCCTCCCTGAACTCCCATCCCCGGCACATCTGCAGAGAATTCCCGGCTAATCCCGGCCAGGCTCCGGGCTGCCGGAGCACGGAGAGGGTTCGCAGGCGGCTGCACAAGGCGATGGCCCCTTTTCCTGCCGCTCCCGCGGCTTCTCCCGGCTCCGGCAGCCTCTTCCCGAGCTCTGAGCCACCTTCTCCCGCTCTGCTTCTGCCGGAGACCTCTGCACACCCGGCGCCTTCACGGGGAAACGTCTCTCCTGGCCAGGATCAGCCGGGAACACGGCAGCTCCCCAGCCACGACCAAAGGGATTTTCTGGTTTTCCCGGGAATGATCCCGGATGGGAAGAGCTGATCCCTGCTCCAGGATCCTCACCGTGGTCACCTCATCCCTAAATCTGGGGGTCTCTGCTCGGGGTGCAGCTCCTCAGCCTCGCCCTGTGCCCAGGAAACCTGGGGGACAGCCAGGAATTGAGGGGACAGCCAGGAATTGGGGGGACACCCAGGAATTGAGGGGGACATCCAGAAAACCTTGGCGACACCCAGGGATTGGGGGGACATCTAGGGATTAGGGGGACACACAGAAAACCTTGGGGACAGCCAGGAATTGGGGGGACGGACACAGGTCCCTCCTTCGATGCTGGGGCCCTGGTTTGGATGCCCGGGGTGGGGCACCCGTGTCCCCCCCAGGGGTCCCTGCACCCCAAATCTCTCCAGCCGTGCCCGGACACACGTCCAGATGTCCAGCTGTGCCCCAGCCTGGCTGGAGGAGCCTTTCCCCCCCCGGCACGGGGGTGTCACCACCCCGCCCCCCTTTCTGTGTGTCTGGGGGCACCGCCCGAGCCCCCCGGGCCCGGCACCCCCCGACCCCTCCGGACAGGGGCTCCCCGAGCCCAGGGCTCAGCCCCCGCCCGCTCAGGCCTCTGTCCCCCCTCCCCAAAGGCCTGGGGGCCCCCAGCCCCCTGGGCAGCCCCTGGCCGGCTCGGGGGGCGCTGGGAGCGGGGCAGAGCCCGTGCCCCCCATTCCAGCGGGAGCCGAGGATGGACCCCCGGGGCCCCCCAGCCCCGCGTCCCTCCGGAACCAGGCTGTGCCAACCTTCAAGTCTCCCTCAGAGGCCGCCTGTCCCTCGTCCCTGTCCCTCGTCCCTGTCCCTTGTCCCTGTCCCTGTGCCCAGGCCGGCTCCGCGAAGTTCTCCGGGCGCCGCAGCGAGCCGGGATCACATCCCAGGGACCCGCGGGATGCGGGAACGGCACCGGGAGCGCGACACGCCCCGAGCCGCGGAGGGCAAAAATAAACCCCCCCAAGATTTCCCGTTTCCTCTCCTTTTCACCCCAAACGCAGCTCGGGCTGGGGGCGCTGCCCTTTTCCCGGCGGCATTTCCAGGGGAGGCTGCCCGGGGAACGGGAGCGTTCTCCCGGCACAAAGCTCCGAGCTCCGGCCATTCCCACCCGAGCCACGAGCTCAACTTTCCCAGCCCAGGCTCCACGCCGCGTTCCCAAGCTCCGGAATGGCGCGGGAGGGGGAGCGGCCGGGATGGAGGACACGGGTGGGAGAAGGGGAAAATCTCCCCCGAAACGCAAATCCGCGCCGGTTCTCCGAGGGGAGAAGCGATGGGAGACGGGCAGGGCTCGGCTGTGGGGTGATGGTGCCCGCTCCAGCCCGAGGGGGTGGTGGGGGCTGTGTCCCCCCCGTGTCCCCCGTGTCCCCCTCCCCGTTTCAAGTTGACGGGGAATAGGAAATGAAGTTAAAGCCCTCGCCGTGCCCCCGGCTCCTGCCGCAGCGCCCGTGGCAGCTCGGAGGGGTTCGCCCGCTGCCTCAGCCCCTCGCCCCGGGCTTGGGGCGGGCGGGGACGAGCCACCTCGGCCAGGCGACAACCGCCACCACCCCCCCGGCAGCCCCGCTGGGGCCACTCACCTACGAAGAGGACGATGCAGAAGGCGTTTGCCAAGATCATGGTAGGAAAATCCACGCGCTCCTCCACGTGTGCAAAAATAAAAAATATATATATATATATAAAATTATGTTAAAAAATCAGGGAGGAAAAAAAAAAAAAAAAAAAGGAAGGGGGGGAAGCAATAAAATTAAAAAAATCAAATTAAAAATCGGTAATTCCCAAGGCGGTCAGGTAGATCCCAGGGGAGGGGGAGGAGGTTGCTCCGCCCGGCGCGGAGCCGGGTCCTGCCTCAGCCGCTCGCCGCCTCCCGCATCCCCGGCGGGCTCCGCTCCGCTCCGCGCTCCGCCGGGCTCCCGCCGGCTGCTGCCGAGCTCCGGCTGCCGGGGAGGGGGCGCGGCGAGGGGCGGCCGCCGAGCCCCGAGAAGGGGCAGAGCCGCCGGGGCCGCCGCCCCCTCCCCGGCCCTGCCCCCGCCCGCCCTCCGCCGGCGCCGCGCTTCCTCCGTCCGCCCGGCCCGGGGCTGGGGGCTCCGTGCGGACCCCCGGCATCCTCCATCCCCTGGCGCCGGGATGCACCTGCCTGTCCCCTGTCACCTGTCCCCTGTCCCACCTGTCCCCTGTCACCTGTCCCCTCCACGGAGCCCGCGAGGCTCCGCCGCTGCCGCAGAGCCCGAGGCGAGACCCCCCCCGAGCTCCCCAAAATCTGCCCCCAGCGCTGCTCCAGCCCGGGGCACGGGAGAGGAGGGGGGACATAGGGACACCCAGGGGAGGCACAGGGACACCGGGGGGAGGGGGGCATAGGAACACTGGGGGGGCACAGGGACACCCAGGGGTGCCACAGGGACACCCGGGGAGGGGGCCACAGGGACACCTGAGGGTGGCACAGGGACAAGGTGCCGCATCCCTGGATGGGTGACAACTACAGGAATGGGAAAAGGGGACGCTCTGAGGTGGGAAAGGGTCCCTGGGTGGGGGATGACCTTGGGAATGGGGACACTCTGGTGGTGGCAGAGGGCACCGGGGACACGGTGCCACATCCCTGGGCGGGTGACAGCCATGGGGACAGGAGAGGGGGACCCGTGTGGCCACAGGGACAAGGTGCCACCCAAATGGGGGCACCCAGCTGGTGCTGAGCGCTCCCCACTGAGGGGTTTTTTGGGGGGGTCACACACGTGTGACACACGCCGAGCCCAGGGGACCCAAAATTCCCGTCGGACACTCCCAGTTTCCAACCCCTCAGCCCCACACCGGGAATGGGGTCTGCAGCCCGGTGCAGGGACACAGTGCAGGTTCCCGGCCGCCTCCTCCCCCAGCCCCGCTGGGACTCCCCCCGCTCTCTCTGTCCCCGACTCGGGCTCAGGCCCCTGCGATGGGGGATCCTGTCCCGGGAGTGAGGAGGAGGAGGCTCCGCTTGGATCACGGCGATGAAGGGCCCGGGGACAGGAGGGGACCTGGGGAGCAGAGCCCCGCGCCTGTCCCCGTTCCTGAGCTGCAGCTGGCAGGGACCAGGCCGTCTGTCATTTGGGCAGCTGGCCCCGTGTCCTGGTGTCACACCTGTCCCCAGATCGCCCACGGCGCCCTTCCCGCCCACGGATCCCGCTGCTGTCCCTCCCCGTGACGTGATCCCAGCAGCAGGAACAGCGGGAGCTGCTTCAGGGCCCTCTGCCTCTTCCTCAGGACGGCAAATTCCTGCTCCTTCCCTGCCTGGATCCCGGGATAAATCCCACTGGATCCCTGGATAAATCCCGCCTGGATCCCGGGATAAATCCCACTGGATCCCTGGATAAATCCCGCCTGGATCTATGGATAAATCCTGCTGGATCCCTGCATAACACCCAGCTGGGCCCTTGGATAAATCTCACTGGATCCCTGGATAAATCCCACTGGATCCCCGGATAGCTCCTCTCCTGGCCCCCACGAAGCAGGGACAGGATTCCCCGGGCAGGATCCGCTCCTGTCCCACCCCCTGGGCCTCTCCCTCCCCTCCGTGTGCGCCGCTCCCGGGCTCGGGGCTGTGCCGGGGACACTGCGACAGCCGCCCCCACGGTGACACCGGAGCGCTTTTGTCCCCTCAGCCTCTCCTGGCTTTTCCCGGGATTTTCTCCCCTCAGCCCCGCCCCAGACCGCGGGATCCAGCGGGAACACCCCACCCCACCCCTCAATTAATTAATTAATGAGCACATTAATTAGCTCGGCCCGTGAGGGAGGGGGGCGATCGGGGCCGCGCATCCCGCGGGGTTAATCCCGGAGCGTTCCCACTGCGGCGCCTTATCAGGAGCAGGCAGAGCTACCTGGCCTCTCGGCTGGGATTTATCCCGAGTTTCCAGCCCGGGAGCTCCTTAAATCCGGAGCAGCGCCTGCGGTTCCCTCTCATCCCGCTCCTCCCGGGGTTTGGGGGAAGGGCGGGCTGCAATGTCCTTCGGGGATGGCGCGCTGGCAGGGGGACACGCAGGGGACAGTCCCCTCGCTGCCATCGCAGCACAGAGAGGGTCCGCCTGGAGCTGCTGGTGCTGGGCAGGAGGGAGAGGGAGGCTCGGGGGGATTAGGGGGGGATGCTGGAGGGTTTGGGGTCGAAGGAGGCCGGCAGGGGAGAGCAGCGGGCACCGACAGGAGTATCCGGCCTTGGGAGGGAGAGAGAACCCAACAAAACCCCAAAAACTCCACCGCTTCATTCCCAGCCTCTGTGGGGTGTGGGGTTAATCAGCAACGCCGATTACAGGGGCACAGGCAGCTCCCAGTGCTCCCTGTGCTCCCAGTGCTCCCAGTGCTCCCAGTGCTCCCAGTGCTCCCAGTGCGCTGCTCCAGCAGGGATGGGCACCGCTGCTCCCTGCTCCCAAAGGGTCTGACTCCAGCATTCCCTGGGGGATGGAGACTCCTCGGGGGATGGAGACTCTCCTTAGGGGATGGAGACCCCTCCTGGAGGATGGAGACCCCTCTCTGGGGGATGGAGACCCTCTCTGGCGTGTCTTTGTCCCCGTTGATGGATGGGACCCTCCGCTCGTTCCCTTTCACCGCATCCCCCCGGGCTGGATCCTCTCGCCCTCCGGGCTCCGGGCTCTGATCCCGCCCGGCGTTGTCACAGTGATGGGGACGAGGCTGTTCCGGGGTGGGTTAGGCGTTACCGGGCTCATCCGTGGGGACAGAGCCGCGCCCCCTGCCCGCTCCTCGGGCCCAAATCCCCGGGAAGCGCTCCGTGTGACCCCCGCGGCGACACCTGGATGACGAGAGGGGACATCCCCTCCCGCTGGCGGCCTGGGTCTGCTCCCCAGGAGATGCCCCATTTCAGGCTCCTGCAGCGGCCTCAGCCACAAACGGGGATATTTTTTAGCACTCCCGGGAGTTTTTAGGCTCTCACCTCGGGACCTCACCTCGGCTCCCGAATCCCGGGGATGGAGACCCCAGACATCGCCTCCCTGAGCTGCTGCTCCCCTCGCAGAGCCCAGACTGGAGCCGGGAATTCCCAGTTCGGCCTTTGCCCTCCCGGGACGTGCAGCAAACCGCGTCCTCTCTGATTAATCCCCTTTAGCTCCAAACCCCGGGAATTCGGCCCCTTATAGACCCACAGCTCGCTTTGTTCGGAAGGGACCTTAAAGCCACCCAGTGCCACCCCTGGCCACGGTGACACCTCCCGCCATCCCAGGTTGCTCCAAGCCCGGCCTGGAATTCATTTCCTGCCCTTGCAGACGTGACTTCAATAATGAATTTGATTTTTTTTATATTTTTTTTTCACTCCGGGCAAGGTTTGCCCCGGCGCCGGCAGCGCGGAGGGCACGGCGGGTTCACTGCGGGCACAAGGACACCCTTGGGGACATTCCGCGTCCCTCCCCTTTCCCAGAGCTCCTCCGCCCTTCCCGCTGCCGGGGAGCCCCGCATCCTCCTCCTCCTCCTCCTCCTCCTCCTCCTCCTCCGGGGCCCGGCCGAGGCTCTCCGGTGCCCGGGGCCCATCCCGCGGTGCCGTCGGGGTTCTGCCCGGCCCGGCCGCTCTTCCCACGGGTGATTCCTCCGGGAGCGGCCGGCTCGTGGCCACGGGCGATGGGAGTCCTTGGAGCGCCCCGACGCTGATGGGCCCCGACAGCTCCACGCAAAGCAGAGGCTATTTTTGCCCTGGCTGCTGTTTTCGGAGCTGATTTTGCCTCTTTAACCTCTGCCGGGGAATCCAGCCGCTTCCCCGCCGCTCGCTGTCGGCTCCGGACTCGCGGGGGAAGGAGAGAGCAGGAGCTCGGCCGGTTCCAAACCGCTCTGGATCAACCCCAGCGCCGCTGGCGGCCCCCGGAGCTGCGGGCTCCGAGCGTCCCCGGCGGCTCCTCCGCCTCCTGCGGGGGCTGTGGCCAGCGGGAGCGGCTCGGGGACAGCGTCAGCCCCACCGGGGACATCCCGGCCCTATCAGTGACCTCCCGGCCCCACCGGTGACATCTGGGCCCCACCGGTGACATCCCGGCCCCATCGGTCCCCTTCCAGCCCCATCGGTGACATCCCAGCGCCACTGGTGACATCCCGGCCCCATGGGTGACAGCGTCAGCTCCATTGGTGACATCCCGGCCCCACCAGTGATATCCGGGCCCCATCTGTCCCCTCCCAGCCCCATCAGTGACATCTCAGCCCCATCAACGACATTCTGACTCCACTGGTGACATCCCAGCCCTATCAGTGACATCCCGGCCCCATCGGTGATATCCTGGCCCCACTGGGGACATCCCGGCCCCATCGGTGACATCCTGGCCCCATCGGTGACATCCGGCCCCATCGGTCCCCTCCTGGCCCCATCGGTGACATCCCAGCCCTATCAGTGACATCCTTGCCCCATCGGTGACATCCCGGCCCCATCAGTGACATTCTGGCCCCACCTGACATCCGGCCCCATCGGTCCCCTCCCAGCCCCATCAGTGACATCCCAGCCCTATCGGTGACATCCCTGCCCCATCGGTGACATCCCAGCCCTATCAGTGACATCCCTGCCCCATCAGTGACATCCCGGCCCCATCAGTGATATCCTGGCCCCATAGGTGACATCTGGCCCCATCGGTGACATCCCAGCCCTATCAGTGACATCCCAGCCCCATCGGTGACATCTGGCCCCATCGGTGACATCCCCTCCCGGTCCCACCGCGAGGGAAGAGGCATTTTGGGATTCTCCCTGTCCCCGGAAGGCTCCAGCCCGGTTCTGCCCAGCGATTCCCAAACCTGCCCTAAACCCCCCTCTGCTCCTGCGGGAGCCCGGGGCCACGGGCGGATCCCGCCGATCCCGGGGATCCCGGCACAGAACTGTCACAGTGCCACCAGCGACAGTGCCCGGGGATGGCACAGACACCGCCCTCCTGTCACCCGGGTTTGGGGATCTCACAGTGACCCGCACAGGGCAGAGCCACCGTGATGGTGACCCCAGGGTGGGACAGACCCAGTGGCACCAGTGCTGCTGTCAGGGGACACTGCAGCCACCTCCCTCCTGTCAGTGAATTTTTGGGAGTCCAGTGACCTGCACAGGCCAGAGCCACCACGCTGGTGACCTTGGGAGGGGACAGACCCAGTGCCACCAGGGATGCTGCAGCCACCTCCCTCCTGTCCGCGAATTTTTGGGATTTCACGGTGACCTGCACAGGGCAGAAGCACCTCCCTGGTGACCCAGGGTGGGACAGATCCAATGACACCAGTGCTGCTGTCAGGGGACACTGGAGCCACCCCTGTCCTGTCTGTGAATTTTTGGGATTTCACGGTGACCTGCACAGGCCAGAGCCACCGCCCTGGTGGCCCTGGGAGGGGACAGGCGCGGCCCCGCCCCGCAGGACGCGGAGCGGAGCTGTCACCTCGGCCGCTCTGTCACCTCGGCTGCTGTCACCCCCGTCACCGCAGATCGCAGCTGACATTTCCCTCGCAGCCCTCGGCACCTGCGCCACACGCCGGGGAAGCGCTCGGGAATTTTCCGGTGCCAGGGAACGGATCCCTGCTCGCTCCTCGCTCTGCCCTCGGGGCCCAAACCTGCCTCCAGCCCCCGAGCCCCACGGGGAAAACCGGGAATGGCAGAGCTGGGAAAACCGGGATTGGGGACCGGAAAACCGGGATTGGGGACCGGGACACTCCCGGGATGGATGGAAGAGCCTCCCATGGACAACCAGAGAGTGCCCATGGGATAGAGGGGGCGGGATGGGGAAAGACAGGGAATTGTTCCCCTTGGATGGAGAAAATAGAGATGGAGAGAAAGGGAATTGTTCCCCTTGGATGGAGGGAAAAGAGATGGAGGGAAAGGGAATTGTTCCCGTTGGATGAAGAAAATAGAGATGGAGGCAAAGGAGAGGGAATTGTTCCCATTGGACAGGGGGAACAGAGATGGTGACAAAGGGAATTGTTCCCAGGAAGTGGAGGGCACAGGGATGGAGGAAAAAGAGAGGGAATTGTTCCTGTTGGATCAGGGGGAACAGAGATGGGGAAAAAGGAATTGTTCCCATCAGAGGGGATGAACAGGGATGGAGGAAAAGGGAATCGTTCCCATGGGATGAGGGCACAGGGGATTGTTCCCGTGGGATGAGGGCACAGGGATGGTGACAAAGGGAATTGTTCCATGGGATGAGGGCACAGGGAGTTGTCCCATGGGATGAGGGCACAGGGAGCTGTCCCATGGGATGAGGGCACAGGGATAGTGACAAAGGGAATTGTCCCATGGGATGAGGGCACAGGGATGGAGGCACAGGGAGCTGTCCCATGGGATGAGGGCACAGGGATGGAGGCACAGGGAACTGTCCCATGGCAGGAGGCAGCGGAGGTCTGCAGAGGCCCGGGAATGGCGCGGGAAGAGCCGGGAGCTCAGCCCGGGCCCGGAACGCAGCAAAGCGACTTTGGGGGAGAGCTCCGGGAGCTCCCGCTGCCGGCCCGGGAATGAGACTCCCCCACTGCGGGGACAGTGGCCTCGGTGCCCCAGTGTCCCCGGTGTCCTCAGTGTCCCCAGTGTCATCACTGTCCCCACTGTCCCCAGTGTCCCCAGTATCCCCATTGTCCTCAGTGTCCCCAGTGTCTCCAGCATCTCCAGTGCCCCATTGTCTTCATTACCCCCGATATCCCCAGTATCCCCATTGTCCCCAGTGTCCCCGGTGTCCCCACTGTCCCCACTGTTCCCAGTATCCCCATTGTCCCCAGTATCCCCGGTATCCCCAGTATCCCCATTGTCCCCACTGTCCCCACTGTCCCCACTGTCCCCATCATCCCCATCATCCCCATTGTCCCCACTGTCCCCACTGTCCACGGTGTCCCCATTGTCCCCATCGTCCCCGGTGTCCCCGGTGTCCCCACTGTCCCCACTGTCCCGGTGTCCCCACTGTCCCCACTGTCCCGGTGTCCCCACTGTCCCCGCTGTCCCCGGTGTCCCCACTGTCCCCGCTGTCCCCATTGTCCCCACTGTCCCGGTGTCCCCACTGTCCCCAGTGTCCCCACTGTCCCCGGCAAGGACACGGCCCCGGGAGGAGCCGCGGGCTCCGGCGCTGTTGGGCTGCAGCTCCGGGTAATGGGATTAGGGGCTGGTCGGGGCCGGGAAATGGGCAGATAAGTGGCTTAAAGTGATCGAAATGACCTGGAGGTGCCCGCGCTAACGGTCTGGAAAATCTCCTGGAAAACATCCTGGAAAATCTCCTGGAGAATCTCCCGGCTCAGAGCAGCTCCCGGGGGCAGAATTCCGGCCCCGGGGGGATCGAGGAGCCTTGAGGGGCTCAGGGAATTCCATCCCCCGGCAGCGCCCGGGATGGGCGCGGTTATCCCTAATCCATGGATTCCCCTCCTCGGGGCTGTTCGTGGGCTGGTCATTCCAGCCCTGGCTGGAAATCCCGCACTGGGATACGGGGATCACGGGATGGAGCAGGCTGCCAGCTCCCGGTGCATCCCAGGATGGGGCTGGGAGATGGTTAAATCCTCCCTCCAGGGTAGGTAAGGAGGCAGGGAGGGGTGGAAGGATTAAAAAAAAAATAATATGTAAAAGAAAATAGTTTATAAATAAAATAGAAGGAAAGAAAATCATCAAAATTCAAAATAATAAAAAAATGAAAAAAAATTAATTTTACGTTTAAAACAAAATAAAATAAAAATAGAATAGAATAGAATAGAATAGAATAGAATAGAATAGAATAGAATAGAACAGAATAGATAGAATAGAATAGAATATTAAAAGAAAATTAAAATGAAATAAAAGGAAATAAAAATAATACAAAATAAAATAAATAGAATAGAATAGAATAGAATATTTAAATAAAATCAAATTAAAATAAAATGATACAAAATAAAATAAAATAAAAAATAGAATAGACTAAAATAAAACAAAATAAATTTAAAAGTAAAGAAAAGAAAAATAAATAAAAGAAAATAGAAGAGAAATAAAATAAAATAATCGATAAAAATAAAATAAAATATTAAAAATAAAAATAAATTTAGACATGAACAATCCTTTTCCCAGCGTGGAGCAGCGAGAGGAGACAGAGCCATCAACCCCCGCTGTCCCCGGCGAGGTGACACCGCCACCCCCGGGAGGTGACACGGGCAGAGAGGCCTCGGGGGCCCTTTCCCCTCCTTTTCCTGCAGGAAATCAGGAGGACACCGCTGGAATCGCGAGTGGAGCCCAGCCAGATGTGTGTGCGTGTGACACCGGGGACAATTGTCCTCACCCCGCCCCCCAGGACTCGATGTCACCGCCTCATCCCGCAGCTGCCTCGGGGGGTGGGATTTTGGGAATCCCAGCTCCAGGAGCCCCGGGAGCAGCGTCCCAGGCGGGTTTTTTTTGGGATGTGCCCCATTCCCGGAGCTCCCCAGGCGGCCAGGGAGGATCCTCACAGCTGGAACATCTGGATTTCCACAGCCATCAATAAAGGGATAGAGATAAATAAAGGGATAACTCCCCCGGAACGGGATCGTGGTTCCATTGGAATTCTCATTTTTTAGGGGAAACTGGGGAGGAAAAAACCCACCCCAGACTGATTTTATTAAAAAAAAAAACCAAACACCATTTTTTTATTATTATTATTATTTAATGCTCCATAATCCGAAGTGCTGGGAGAAGCAGCCCTTGAAGGAGATTGACTCTGACAGCCCCAATCAACGTCAGCTCGGCTCCGGGATGAATATCCCCAACTTTAATTGGAGCCATGAGGCTCCCATTACCCGGGACAGCGAATCCCCACCTCCCCACTGATAAAATTAGTCGTATTTTTAGGTCTCTAATTGATGGCGAGGCCGCTGCTCCCCCGGAGAATCGGCTCCTGCGGCACGGCGGGAGCAGAGGGAGCGGAGGGAGAGGTGCTGGGGAGGGGTGGGGGGCACGGGGAGACCCCCAAATCCTGCAGGATCATCGGCTGCTCCCGAGGAGGAGGAGGAGGAGGAGGAAGAGGGGTTTGGAGAACCCACAGGGGTCTGGAGATCCTGTAAGCCCTCCCTGAGCTGTGACATTTACTTTTTTCCCACTGAAACCAGTCAGAATCCCGATCAAACTGGGATTTTGGGGGGTCCTTTCACCCCTCTGAGGGTCTGGAGATCCTTTAACCCCTTCCTGAGCTGTGACATTCCCCTGGAAGATGTTTCTCGACCACTGAAACCAGTCTGATTTCATCAAACTGGGATTTGGGGGTTTCCTTTCACCCCTCAAAGGTCTGGAGATCCTGTAACCCCTCCCTGAGCTGTGACATTTACTCTTTTCCTACTGAAACCAGTCAGACTCCTGATCAAACCGGGATTTTGGGGTTTCCTTTCACCCCTCAAAGGTCTGGAGATCCTTTAACCCCTCCCAGAGCTGTGACATTTCCTTCTCCACCACTGACACCAGTCTGACCCTCCATCAAACTGGGATTTTGGGGGTTCCTTTCACCCCTCTGAGCATCTGGAGATCCTTTAACCCCTTCCTGAGCTGTGACATTCCCTTGGAAGATGTTTCTCCACCACTGGAACCAGTCTGACTTCATTATCCCGGGATTTTGGGGGTCCTTTCACCCCTCTGAGGGTCTGGAGATCTTTTAACCCCTCCCAGCCCTGTGACATTCCCTCCTCTCCCAGTGAAACCAGTCTGACTCTCCATCAAACTGGGATCTGGGGGTTCCTTTCACCCCTCAAAGGTCTGGAGATCCTGTAACCCCTCCCTGAGCTGTGACATTTACTCTTTTCCCACTGAAACCAGTCAGACTCTCCATCAAACCGGGATTTTGGGGGTTCCTTTCGCCCCATCAAGGTCTGGAGATCCTTTAATCCCTCCCAGCCCTGTGACATTCCCTCCTCCACCACTGGAACCAGTCTGACCCTCCACCAAACTGGGATTGGGGGGGGGTTTAACCCCTCCCTGAGCTGTGACATTCCCTGCTCTCCCAGTGGATCCAGTGGGACTCTCCAGCGGATCTGGGGGGATGAGGAGGAGGAGGAGGAGGAGGAGGAGGAGGCGGCCGGGGCTGGCAGGAGGGATGCGAAGGGAAGAGCGATACCATCTCTCTCCCCGCCCGCCGTTATCCTGCCGGATTTCGGGAGGCGGATTGGGGATTTTGGCAGCAGCTGACACAGGAGCGGATTAAAGAGGCTGAGCCGGGGCTGGAGGCTCCAGCCTCGCCTCCATCGGGAAAAAAAAAAAAAAAAAGAAAAAGGGATTTGGGATGGGAAAGGGAGCGGGAAGAGCGGGCAGAGCTCCACCTCCAGCCCCTCCATCCATCCATCCCTCTTCTCCCTCGGGTTTATCCCCCGGAGGAGCCGCCCCGGGGCTCTGCCGGCAGCGGGAATCGGCCGCTCCTTCCCCGGGCTGACGGTGCAGCTTTTGTTTTCCCTGCCCGTTTTCCCATCCCGGTTTGTCTCCAGCGATTATCCCCCGGAATTTACATTTAATGACGGGGCTGGCGCTGGCTGATGGGGAGAGATGTCACCGCGGCGCTTTCGCGGCGACAGGAGGGACAAAAAGGGGACGGAGGAAGGGGCGGGACAGGATTGCAGGTGGCAGCACCCGGGGGATTGTCACCCACCGAGCGGTGCCACATCCCCCACGCCGGTGCTAGCAGGAGCAAGGCAGGGCTCGTCATTAATGATTTATCCTTAATTAGGCCGTCCCGGGCTCCGAGGGGGCTGGGAACCAACGGCGTTGGCAAGAATTCCTTCCCTGGCTCAGGTAGAGTGGAAATAATCCCGCAGCCACGGGGACAGCTCGGGTTCCCTGGATTGCTTTTGCCCCATCCCGAAACGTCAACACACGGATCCACAAATAAAACCAGGGCGGGGGAAGCGCCGAGCCCAGGGGAGGATTTTGTAACCCCAAAAATCTCCTCCGTGGGAAGCAGCGGCGGAGCTGAACCCCGCAGAGCTCGGGCCGGGAGCTCCGGGGAAAGGCTCAGCCCCAGAATGTTGGGAAATGAGGGGAAAAAAGCCCAATTTTGGCCTGGCAGCCCCCCTCAGGCCTGGCAGCCGCCGGCGGAGGCGTTTGTCTGCGCTCGCTAATGACTCCTCTGACGAATTGCAGGGAGGTGACACTGTCACCCTGCGGGTGACATCGGCGGCGCTGCCGGGGCTCGGCAGAGCGGTGGGATGGGCTGGGAACAGCCCGGATCCCAGCTCAGCATTCCACAGGTTCCTGTGGCAGCTTCGCACTGGGAGAATCCTGATCCTCATCATGGAATTCTAGAGGTCCTCATTGCCTTGGGAACATCCCGGGAAATTCCAGAGATTCCTGCTGCTCTGGGAGCATCCTGGTGCCCATCACGGAATTCCAAATGTTCCAGTTGCCTGGGAGCATCCCAGTGCCCAGCATGGAATTCCAGAAATTCCCATTGCCCTGGGAACATCCCAGTCTCCATCACAGAATTCCAGAGGTCCTGGATGCCCTGGGAGCATCCCAGAATTCCAGGTCAGGAATCCTCGCAGGGCTCCGAGGCCCCGCAGAGGCAAAATCAGGAGTCACCGCGCTCCTGGAGGCAATTCCCGCAATTCCCGCAATAATTCCCGCAATTGCCAGCGGAGCCGCAGCCGGTCCCGGCCCGGCCGCAGCCGCTGGAATTCGGATCCCGAGGCTCCCGAGGCTCCCGGGGGCATCAGAGCGGGGCTCGGCCCTGGAGGGTCCCTGCAGGAGCCGCCCCTTCCGTGATTCTCCAGCAGATTTGGGGTCCTGGGGGCTCGGGGGGGTCCTTCCCCCATCCCAGACCTGTGGCATTGCGTGTTCTTCCAGCGGAACCAGGCTGACCCCATCAAACCCGGATTTTGGGGTTCTTTTCATCCCTCCGAGGGTCTGGAGATCCTTTAACACCTCGCTGAGCTGTGACATTCCCTCCTCTCCCAGTGGAACCAGTCTGACTCTCCATCGAACTGGGATTTTGAGGGGCTCTTCTCACCCCTCCCAGGGTCTGGAGATCCTTCAGTGCCCCCAAACCGTGACATTCCCCTAGAAGATGTTCTTCCACCGCTGAAACCAGTCTGACTCTCCATCGAACTGGGATTTTGGGGGTTCTTTTCACAACCCACAGGGGTCTGGGAGTCCTTTAACCTCTCCCAAACCTCTGACATCTCCTATTCTTCCAGGTGACTCTCCATCGGACTGGGATTTTGCAGTACTACCCAGGGCCTGGAGATCTCTTAACCCTCTCAAACCGTGACATTCCCCTAGAAGATGTTCTTCCACCGCTGAAACCAGTCTGACTCTCCATCGAACTGGGATTTGGGGGGGGGCTCCTCAGGGTCCAGAGATCCTTTAACGCCTCCCAGCCCCGTGATATTTCCAATTCTTCCAGCGCAACCAGTCTGACCTTCCATCGAACTGGGGGATTTTGGGGGGGTTCCTTTCACAACCCACAAGGCTCTGGGAGATCTCCTATTCTTCCAGTGTGACTCTCCCCCAAAGCGGGATTTCGGGGCGCTCCCCAGACCCCTCCTCACCCCTCTCCAACTCCTTCCCAACCCTTCCCACACCAGCACACCCCCGGCTCGCTCCCACCCCCGACCCCTCCCGGCGGCTGCGGAGGGCGCAGCTCTCGGGGACCCCGAACCCCCCGGAGCAGCCCCCGGGCGGAGCGGCTCCTGCGGGTGACAGGTTGTGGGGTTTTTTTTTTTCCTGCAAGATGAGTTATATAAGGCTCGGCGAGGCCGAGTCAGCCGTAATGAGACGCTTGTGAAATCTTGCGCCGATCTGTGTCAGTGCCCTAATCGCAGGCGACAGCCGCGCTCTGCGGCTGCTCGCCGATGATAATATTAATGTCAGGAAGCATCAAGCGCACGATGCGCCTTTCAAAGGGGGGATTACGCTGCTCGCCGCCGAAAAGGAAACAGCCCTAATCTTCCTTTGCCGCAGCCCGGGCGCTGCCGGGGGGTCTGCGGGAGCGGCTCCGGGCTGCGGGGCTGCGGGGGGAAGAGGGGTGGGTGTGTGGGGCGCTGTCTGTGTGCGGGGTGAGCACCCTAATCCTGCTCCAGGCCCCATGGCTGGGTCGGGTGTCACCCCATTTCTTGATCCTGCATCCCCTGTGAGCACCCTAATCCTGCTCCAGACCCCATCCCTGGGTCGGGTGTCACCCCATTCCTCGATCCTGCATCCCTTGTGAACACCCTAATCTGCCTTCAGATCCCATCCCTGAGGCGGGTGTCATCACATTCCTTGATCCCACATTCTCTGTGCTCGGTGTGAGCACCCTAATTCTGCTCCAAACCCCATCCCTGAGGCGGGTGTCACCCCATTCCTCACATCCCTCATTTCCTGTCCTCTGTGAGCAGCCTCATCTTGCTTCAAATCCCATCCCTGGTTTGGGTGTCACCCCATTCCTCGATCCCACATTCCCTGTGTGTGGTGTGAACACCCTAATCCTGCTCCAGACCCCATCCCTGGCCGGGTTTTCCCCATTCTTCACATCCCACCACCCTTCCCTGTCCACAGTGTGAGCACCCCAATCCCACTCCAAACCCTATCCCTGGTTCGGGTGTCGCCCCATCCCTTGATCCCATATTCCCTGTCCTGTGTGAACATCCCAATCCCACTCCAAATCCCGTCTCCCGCTCATTTCCCCCCATCTCTTGATCCCCCATTCCCTGTCCTGTGTGAAAACCCTCAGGCCTCTCCCAGCCCCATCCCTGGCCCGTTTTCCCCCATCCCTGGATCCCACATCCCCTGTTCTGTGTGAACACCCCAATCCTGCTCCAAACCCCATCATCAGCTCGTTTCCCCCCATCCCTCGATCCTACATTCCCTGTCCGCGGTGTGAACACCCTCAGGCCTCTCCCAAACCCCATCCCCGGCTCGCTGCCACCCCATTCCTCACATCCCACAGTCCCTGTCCTATGTGAACATGGAAATCCTGCTCCAACCCCCATCCCTGCCCCGTTTTCCCCCATCCCTTAAGGCCACATTTCCTATCCGCGGTGTGAACACCCCAATCCTGCTCCAACCCCATCCCTGCCCCGTTTTCCCCCATCCCTCGATCCCACATTCCCATCCGCGGTGTGAACACCCCAATCCTGCTCCCAACCCCATCCCTGCCCCGTTTTCCCCGTTTCCCCACCCCTCCTGCCCTCCCCGGCGCTCAGGCTGGAGCAGCTCGTGCAGGTGCCGCCGCCGGGTTCCCTTTGTCATTCCAGCCGCTTTTCCCGAGCCGCGGGTGCCGCCGCCCATCCGGAATTGATTTGCATGCATTGCGCTCTCCTCGGGGACGCGGGGCGGGGGCCGAGCTGTCAGATAGCGCCAACAACCCACCTCCGGCGGCGGGGAGAGGCCGGGGGTCCTCGGGGATGGCACGGCCCCGCGCCCGGCTGGGGAAAGCCCTCGAGGATCCCGTCTTTCTCAGTGATCCATCCTAAAAGCCCTCGAGGATCCCATTTTTCTGTGTTGTTCTTCCTAAAAGCCCTCGAGGTTCCAATTTTTCTGAGTGATCCATCCTAAAAGCCCTCGAGGATCTCATCTTTCTGCGTGGTCCATCCTAAAAGTCCTCGAGGATCCTATTTTCCTGCGTGGTTCTTCCTAAAAGCCTTCGAGGATCCCATTTTTCGTCGTGGTTCATCCTAAAAGCCCTCGAGGATCCCATTTTCCTGCGTGGTTCTTCCTAAAAGCCCTCGAGGATCCCATTTTCCTGCGTGGTTCTTCCTAAAAGCCCTCGAGGATCCCATTTTTCTGTGTTGTTCGTTCTAAAAGCCCTCGAGGATCCCATTTTTCATCGTGGTTCCTCCTAAAAGCCTTCGAGGATCCCATTTTTCCTCGTGCTCCATCCCTTCTCACGGCCGGGATGGCTTCAGGGTGGCGGCGCCGTCCGTGTGTCTGTCCCTGAGGGTGACACCCAAGGGTGGCCGAGCACTCCCGGGGGATTCCCGGCTTTTCACCCCAATCCCAGCTCTGGGCCGGGCGGAGCGAGGGCTGCGGGGGCATTAAAGCCCAGTGGGGTTCAGGCGGATTTCGGAGTGTTCCGGGGTGTGGCGAGGTGGGCTTCGGCAATTCTCCTGTTTGCCAAAGGGAAGGGCTCCCAGCACAGGTGACACGCTGTTTGTCACCTGCCCGGGGGGATTGTGGGACTGTCCTCTCCTGCTTTGACCTTCGCTCTCCAAGTGCTGGAATTCCCGATCCTGGAGTTCCCAACCCTGGAATTCTAAATCTTGGAATTCCCAACCCTGGAGTTCCCAATCCTGGAGTTCCCAATCCTGGAATTCCCAGTCCTGGAGTACCCAATCTTGGAATTTCCAATGCTGGAATTCTCAATGCTGAAATTCCCAATCCTGGAGTTCCCAATCCTGGAATTCCCAATTTTGGAATCCCCAGTCCTGGAATTCCCAATGCTGGAGTTCCCAATGCTGGAATACCCAATCCTGGAATTCCCAAACCTGGAATTCCCAATCCTGGAGTTCCCAATCCTGGAATTCCCAACCCTGGAGTTCCCAATCCCGGAATTCCCGGTGGGCTGTGGGGTCACGGGGCAGCAGGAACAGAGCAGAGCCCCGGAGGGGATTTGGGATCCATATTCCAGGAGGGGCCGCGCCCGGCCCTAACGGGGCTTCGGGGCCGGGCAGGGGCTGGCGGCTGCGATAGCGGGATGTGGGGTAAAGTGCAGCGAGGGAACACCGCACTGTCCGGGAAAAACCGGAATCGGCCCCTCGGGAATGCGGCTGGGAGGGGGAAAGGCCAGGCAGTGCAGGAATATCGGGGCAGGAGGCAGGATTGCCATTCCTCCCCGGGCTCTGCTCATCCCCACGGGCACGAGCGGATCCCAAACCCAGGCCGGGCTGGACGGGGCTGCAGAAACCCGGGACAGAGGGAGGAGACCCCGCCCGGGGGATTTCAGGTCCCTGGCCATGAGATTCCAGGTCCGCGCTGGGATTCCGTGGTTCCATTCCCCGTTTCCCCCGGGGCTGTGCCCAGGGCCCGGGTGAGGATGATGAGGACACCAATGCCGCTGGCTCGGGGCCAGCAGAGCCGGGCTAATTGGAAACAGGCGGGAGCCTGAGGTGTCCAGGAGCCCGGGCTGATGGAAAAGTGGAGCTGTGAGTCAGAGATGGAGTTTTAACTCGATTACTGCGGGTGCTGAGGCTCAGCCCCGGCTCCCTCCCTGCCGGGCTCCTCCATCCCGGCCCTGCCTACAACGGGATCGGAATTCCATGACCTGCTCGCTCCTCTCCCTTCCCCGGGTGCTCCTCACCGCCATACTCATCAAAACCCTCACCAAAACCCTCACCAAAACTTCATCCAAACCCTCACCAAAACCCTCACCACCATCCTCACAATCCTCACCATCCTCACCAAAACCCTCACCAAAACCATTACCGCCATGCTCACCACAACCCTCACCATCCTCACCACCTCAAATCCTCAGCTCCCCTTTCCCCTGGGCTGACTCTTCCCAGGCAGAGGCGGGGCTGGAGGGGATTTTCGGGAGCCCTGGGGGGATGTGGAGAGGCCCCGGGATGTCGGCAGTTGTGGCTGCACTCCATAAATCCCGCCGAGACGACGCCTTTGCTCCATCTCCGTTATTGCTGCCTTCTGCAGAGACGCCGGGGCCGTGAATCATCTCCCGCTTGGCTCAGCAGCACCGGGAGCTGCTCCCTGCATCGGCCTCTCCCGCCCTCCCCTGGGCTCAGGAAATCCGGGATCCGTGATTCGGGAGCCCCACAGTTTGGGAATCTGGTGGAATGAGTTCCTCCTGCCGTGCTCAGCGCAGCGCTGGGGGGAAACATCAGATCCTTCAGGGCTGGGAGCCCCTGGAGGGGTAGGAGAGGAGGAGATCCAGGGAAAAGGCTCCAGCTCCAAACTGCCGCAGATTGTGCTCCTTTAACAGCCCGGAATTTCTCTGGGGCTGTGCCCGGCCGCTCCTCTCCTCGTTACCCCTCCAATGGTTATTGATTCATTTATTCAATGCAGCCCCAGCGGGGTGAGAATTCCCCGGCCTGACCCGGGCTGAGGGGCAGGAGGGAGCCGGAGCTGCCCCACCCCACCCCATGGATCTGCCCCCCCCCACCCCATGGATCTGCCCTGTTCCACCCCATGGATCTGCCCCACCCCATGGATCTGCCCCGTCCCATCCCATGGATCTGCCCCATCTGTCCCCATGGATCTGCTCCACCCCATGGATCTGCCCACCCCATGGATCTGCCCCCCCCACCCCATGGATCTGCCCCACCCCACCCCATGGATCTGCCCCGTCCCATCCCATGGATCTGCCCCATCTGTCCCCATGGATCTGCTCCACCCCATGGATCTGCCCCACCCCATGGATCTGCCCCACCCCATGGATCTGCACCATCTCCCCCATGGATCTGCCCCGTCCCCCCCCATGGATCTGCCCCGTCCCACCCCATGGATCTGCCCCACCCCATGGATGTCCCCCACCCCATGGATCTGCCCCACCCCATGGATGTGCCCCATTTGTCCCCATGGATGTGCCCTGTCCTCTCCCCATCCTGCTCCTCCCAAACCCTCTCCTTCCTCCCGTTCTTCCTCGTTTCCCTTCAGCTGGTGGCAGCCGGCGGCTCCCGGGATTCCCGAGGCCCGGAGGAGCGGGCACGTCCCTGGGCAGGGCACGGGGGGAGCCCAGCGCAGCCCCTCCGCTCGGGCCGCGGGTTTTAATTACAAATGGAAATGAGGAGGGAGCGCTGCGGCTCCGGCACCAGGTGTCAGCCCGGCTGGAATTCAGACACCGATGTTGTTCCTGCCCTGGCAGCTCTTTCCTCCTCTTCCTCCTCCTCCTCCTCCTGTCCCCCCAGCACCAGGGATCCCCCACCCGCGCTCCCATCCCGCCCCGGAATCTTCCCAGGATCATCCCTGGAAGAATTTTCCTGCCGGTGTCAAGCCAAGCTCTCATTAAGCGCCGTGTCCCCGCTGGAATAATTAATTATTCCTATTTATAACGAGCCCCTGCCCTTGACAGAGCCCCGGCTGCTCCCGCGGCCGCTGACACCGAGTTATTTTTACCCCTTTTCCCCGGAGAGGTTTCGCTGCCGATTCCAGGCGTGGGATTTAAAGGGACGCTGCCGATCCCTCCCAGCCCCTTCCCGGAATTCCAGCGGGATGAGCGGGAGAAGCTCCGTGATTCCCGAAGATCCGGGAGCCGGTTTGGGTGTGGCAGGAGATGCTCCGTGTGGAGGATGTGGGATTGTTCATCCCGGGGTAATCCCGCGCTGATCCTGCGGGATCTCTGGAGCCCCTCGAGGAATTCCATCTCTTGCTGTCACCCAGAGATGGGGAAAAGTGGGAAATCCGGACAAAATTCCCAAGGAAAAGGGTCTCGCTGGAAGTTGGGGATGGAGACACCCAAAGGAAAATCCCTTTTGGGGAGGATCCGTGTCCAAATGAGTCCCTGACACTGCGAATCCATTTTTTCCCTGGAATTCTGCTCCTGCCCAGGGTCAGACACAGGGAACTGGTGCCAATCCCAAGGCTCCCTCTTCCCGGGAAAAACAGAACTCCCACACCAGCTCCTTGGGATGTGGCTGCTGCGATCCAGGGGGAAAAGCTGCTCCGAACTCCCCGGGATTCCCACGGCTCGGGAAGAGCAGCAGAATTCCCGTGATCCGCAGCCTGGGGGCCAAAAGTGCTGCCACAGGGCTTTGGGAATCCGAGATTCCAGCTGGAAATGCCCCACACAACTTCGGGAATCCACAATTCCAGCTGGAAAATGCTCCACAGGGCTTTGGGAATCCGAGATTCCAGTCGGGAAATACCCCACGCAACTTTGGGAATCCACAATTCCAGCTGGAAAATGCCCCACACAACTTTGGGAATCCACAATTCCAGCTGGAAAATTCCCCACAGGGTTTTGGGAATCTGACATTCCAAATGGAAAATGTCCCAAAGGGTTTTGGGAATCCGAGATTTCAAATGGGAAATGCCTCACAGGGCTTTGGGAATCCATGATTCCAGCTGGGAAAGGCCTCTCCAGGCAGGGAAGAAGCGAAAACGACCCAGCTTTTATGGGAATGTAAATCCAGGGAATCTCAGCAGGGAGAGTTTCAGCATCCCGTGAGATGCTGGTGGGATCTGCTTGAACAAAACCTGCCTTCATTAACTTTTATTAGCACATTTACCCTTCCAGAACATTCCTGAGGATCCCTGGGGATCCTCCTTGACTTTCCAGAACCACCACATCCCTGTTCCCTACCCTTGGGGACACCTGGATGTCGCCAGGTGGAGCTCCCGGGGTTTCTTTTGACTCAAAAAAAACCCCCGCTGGTGACTCTGGGCTGGATTCCTGCCTCATCCGGGCGGGAATGTCCCCATCCCTCATCCCCGCAGGGATCATTCCCGGCACGAATCATTCCCGAGGCAGGCTGAGCCATCTGGATGGGCCGGGCCCTTCTGCCACGGCACGGGGGTTGTTAACACGCAGCATATGCTCGCCTGGAAATTAATAATAATTTTCGGCTCTCACCAGCTGCCGGTAATTGGCTCCCCCTCGGCGGAGAGAGGCGCGAGCAGCGCGGGGGAAATTCCGCCGCTTCCCGGCCCTGCGGAGACAAATCCCGGGAAAGGGGAGGAGGGTTCGGTGTGACCCGGGATGGGCACAGAGATCTCCTTGGAAAATCCCGGGAAAGGTGCAAATCCATCCTGGAGCACAGCTGGATGGGAAGTGGAGCAGTCCTGGAATGGTTTGGGTGGGAAGAGGTTTTAAATCCCATCTCATTCCAGCCCCTGCCATGGTTAGGGATGGATTCCTTGGTTCCAGGTTATCCCAGCCTGGCCTTGGGCATTTCCATGGATGGAGGAGCCACAGCAAATCTGGGAATTCCAACCCTCGCAGGCAGGAATTCCCTCCCAAAACCCCACCAAACCCCAACAGCGGAATCAGGAGCGAAGGCCTGTGGCAGTGGGGAGCCGTTCCCTGTGTCCTGTTCTCCAGGATATCCCAGTGTCCGGGGCTGTTCCTGCACCCCCAGGGATGGGAAAACAGAATCCTGGAATGGTTTGGGTTGGGAGGGATTGAAATCCCGGCCAGTTCCAACCTCGACACCTCTCACGGGACTGGATGGATCCAACCTGGCCTCGGGCACTGCCAGGGATCCAGGGGCAGCCACAGGAAATCTGGGAATTCCAGCCCAGCCCCTCTCCACCCTCCCCAGGCAGGAATTCCTTCCCAAAATCCCACCTATCCCCACCCTCTATCAGTCTGAAGCCATTCTCTGTGTCCTGTCCCTCCAGGCTCTCCTGTCCAGCACATTCCCAGTGTCACATTCCCAGTGTCACATTCCCGGTGCCCAAGGCTGCTCCTGCAGCACCCACAGAGGGATGGGAAAACAAAACCCTGGAATGGGTTGGGTGGGAAGGAGCTGAAATCCCATCCAATTCCAACCCCAACACTTCCCACCATCCCAGGGTGCTCTGACCGGCCCCTGGACACTTCCAGGGATCCAGGGGCAGCTTCCATGGGAATTCAGGGAATTCAGAATTCCCGACGAGGGTGGAATTGTGAGCTGTGTGAATTCTCGGGCTGCAGGCTCAGCCTGGGCAGGTGGGTGTCGGGAGGATATTTATATTTCCTGACAAAATCCGCCCGCGGAGCAGCTCCGGGAAGCGCACGGAGCATTATTTTGGTCCAAACACTGCGGATCGAGGCGAAGGAACACGTTAAACATCCACTTCCATGGAGACTCGGGAGAGCTGAGGGCTTGGAAAAATGCCGGGATTGGAGGCAGGCTTTGGAACACATCCTGCCCCGAGATGGAGCAGGGTCTGGAATTCGGGATTCCAGCGCATCCTCCCTTCATCACTGGGGTCTGCGTGATCCTGTTAATGAGATTACCATAATTAATGAATTAACGGGTTGTTGGATGCTCGAGCCAAAGAGCTCCAGTGTTTTCCCAGGCTCCAGCCGGGGCTGTGCTCACACAGCCGTAGCCTCCATCAAAAATTCCCTGCTGGAATTCGGCACGGAGGGATTTGAGGCGGGAGTGGGGACCCTTCCCCTGCTCCCATCAACCCCCAGCCCAGCAAGGGGTTAACAGAAATCCCTGCAAAACACGGACCTGCCAGCAAAATCCCATAAAACCCATTCCCAGCCGGGAATTGCCTTGCCAGAAGCTTTTCCATACCCTTGGAATGAGCCCCTCTTGGTCTCCTCCCGTCCCCAGCTCTCCTTTGATCCAGGTTTTCCCTTCTCCTCTCCCATCCCATGGGATCTCATCCCAATCCCGCACAGACTGCCCCCGGACTCGCCCTCCATCCCTGAATCCCTCAGCAGGGAATTTGGTGCTGTGGGATTTGGGATGTGCCCCTTGCAGCAGCAGCTTCCCCAAAAAAAGCCATAAATATTCCCAGATATTTATATGGGCGGGAAAGAAAGGGAAGACAGAGCGTTGGGATTAATCTGGGAATTTGCTACCAGAACAGGGAAGGATCAAGGATGCTTCAGGCTGGGATCAGACTGGGAATTTCGTCTCAGAATGAGCAGGAATTGAGGATGCTCTGGGCTGGAATGAGCCTGGGAATTCACCCCCAGAATGAGCAGGGACTGAGGATATTCCAGGCTGGGATCAGACTGGGAATTTGGTCCCAGAATGAGCAGGGATTGAGGATGCTCTGGGCTGGAATGAGCCTGGGAATTCCCTCCCAGCAGCAGGGGCAGGGCCCAGGGATGTCCCAGGCTGGGATCAGTGTGGGAATTCCCTCCCAGCAGCAGGGGCAGGGCCCAGGGATGTCCCAGGCTGGGATCAGTGTGGGAATTCCCTTCCAGCAGCAGGGGCAGGGCTCAGGGATGTCCCAGACTGGGATCAGTGTGGGAATTCCCTCCCAGCAGCAGGGGCAGGGCCCAGGGATGTCCCCGGCTGGGATCAATCTCTCCCAGCAGCAGGGGCAGGGGTCAGGGCCGCTCCAGGCCGGCCGAGGCGCCCGGGATCGATTCCCAGCCCGTTCCCCTCGGCCCGTCCGTGGGCAGCAGAGGCCGCGGGATCAATGCGGGGTGAAGGAATTACGGCTGCGGACAGGAGGATTTTACGGCTTCCTTCCCAACCAGGTCCGGCTTTATGGACTCCCGGCAATTGCCAATTAATTCTGCTGCAGCCCAGGGCAGGGAAGGGCCCAGCTCCTCCAGGCCAGCCACGAATCTGGGTTTTTTTCCGGTTCTGGAATGATGGAATTCCCAGGAATGACCAGTTTGGGAATCCTCAAGCTGCCAAAAGGGCGAGGACAAGCAGGATGGATGGATTCCGGAGTTTTCCCCTCCACTCTGCCACCTCCACCTTCTCCTCGCTCCCATTCATCCCAAATCCCAGAGCTCCAGGAGCGAGACAGGCGGAGAGAATCCAGACCTTCCCAATTATCAATTTCTCCCGAATGAAGGGCCCTGCTCCTGGCGGCTCCGGGAACGGGATTTCCATCAATCCCGGCCTGATGAGCTCCTTGTCACTTAGCACCTCTAATGCTCGTCCCTAATGCCATTAGGGGCTCCTTGGCACGGCCCTAATGCAGTTTCCAGCTCCTGCTGGCGCCTGGGATTCGGCCGGAGCGGGAGAGTGAGCGCTTCCCTAATCCGAGGAGACACTAATGGGAAAACCAGCGGCCTCCACGAGGCGCAGGAAAAACGGGAGCGGCATCTCCAGGCCATGGGAATTGTCCCCATCCCGGTGTGCAGCAGGTTGTTCCTTGGTTTTTTCCCATCGTGGAGGTTCCTGCGCCCCCTTTCCTGACCGCTCAAGCCTTGCCAGAGCTGTTTGGGATCATCCCGGTTTTCTCCACGGGGCTGTGCCAATCTCCCCATCCTGATTTCCCTTTCCTCTCCATCCCAGAGATTCCCAAACCCTTCTGCACCTCCAGGCCTTGCCAGCTCAGTTTTCCCTTGGGATCATCCCAATTTTCTCCACAGCGCTGCAATTCTGCTCTGTTCTCAATCCAAATTTCCCATCCCAAGCTTCTCTCTCTGTGCCCTGACCATCCAAGCCTTGCCAGAGCTGTTTCCCTTGGGATGCTCCCGGTTTTCTCCACAGGCCTGTGCCAACTTCCCCATCCTGATTTCCCCTTCCTCTCCATCCCAGAGATCCCCAAATTCCTCTCTCTGCCTCTCCCCACCACCTTTTCCTCGGGATCATCCCAGTTTTTTTTCCACAGGGCTGCATCCCTGTTCTGATCCCAATTCTTATTTCCTCTTCCTCCCCATCCTGGAGACTCCCACCCTCTCATTCCTCTCCCTGCCCCTCCCGCCCGGCTTTCCCTTGGGATCATCCCAGTTTTCTGCACTCCTGGTCCGTTCCTCATCCTCTCCATACCTTATCCCACTTTCCTGTCTCTGTTCCAGCCCAAGCCCAGCTTTCCCTTGGGATCATCCCAGTTTTCTGCCCCAGGGCTGCATCCCCCATTTGTTCCCAGTCCCCATTTTCCCAGCCCAGAGATCCCCACGCCCCTTTTCCCTTGTTCTGCCCCTTCCCAGTTTTCCCTGGGGATGCAGCTCCCTCTTTTCTCCATCCCGGGATCTGCCTCTCCTGCGGCTCAGGAGCCCAGAACAAACCCCTGGTTTGCTGATCCCTGCTCCGAAATGATTCACGGAATTCCAGCAGGACAATAACTCCCAAATCAGATTAAATCTCTCCATTTGTCTGGAGCTTTGGCCTTGCGTCTCTTCCCTCCCCTTTCTCCATTGATTTTTTATTTTTTTTTTCCCCATTTCCAAGGGTTTTTCCAGCTCGGAATTCTCCAGGCCAGGTGGCCTTTTCCACTCTAAACCCCATCCATGGGGTGGGGCAGGCAGGGGATGAAATTCCAGCACCAAAATTCCCGGCGTTTCCCCGAATCCCTGCTGATAAAACTGGATCTGCGCCATTCCAAACCACCCCCGGCTGCCTGCTGCAAATCCCACGGGATTGGGAAGTTTGGGAATTGTTTCCATGGTTTTTATAGAGCCATTCCCAGCCATCCCTCATTCCCTGGATTCCCACAGGATTGGGAAGTTTGGGAATTGATTCCTTGTTTTTACTGTGCCGTTCCCATCGAATTCCCAAAGGAATTCCATTCCAAAGGATTGGGAAGCAAAGTCTGGGAAGTTTTTCCTTGTTTTTACAGCGTCATTCCCAGCCACCCCTCATTCCCTGGACTCCCGTAGGATTGGGAATTTTGGGAAGTGTTTCCATGTTTTTACCATTCCCAACCACCCCTCATTCCCTGGATTCCCAAAGGATTGGGAATTTTGGGAGGAGTTTCCATTCCTTCGGCTCAGGAAGGAAAAGGGGCAGGAGCAGGGATGCAGGGGGGAGCTGTGTTAACAGCGATTAATAATCAACAACCCGCTAATGAGCGTGAATTAATTAATAATCACATGTGCTCAAGCCATGGATTCCCGATGAAGGGGAGGAGCAGGAGACACCAGTTCCAGCTCGGGAATTCCGCTGGATTTCCCCGGCTCCGGAGATGGGAACGGACGGGGATCATCCAGTTTTTCCTTAGAACGGGGCTGGGAAAGGACGGGACGCACATCCCAACCCCCTCCCAGCTCTGCCCCATCCACGATTTCCCTTAATCCCACGTGGAAAATGCCGCTGGAAACTTTTCTGCCTTTATTTCGCATCACCTTTAGGTGTTTTTTCCCCACCTGGAGCAGGATCCCAGCTGCGCATCCCATTCCCCTCACCGCCGCCCGGGAGGCCGCGATGGATGCGGAGCTTTAATCAGCGTTCTCTTAGAAAAAACCTCTTAATTAGGCTCATTAAATCCCGCCCGCTGGATTCGCAGTATCCCGGAAACGAACTGGAGCACCTGAGCGCCGCCTGGGATTGGGGAAAGGTTATAAATAATTCATGGAATGTCGGTGCTTTCCATGAAAAACCCGGTGGGATGCGGAGGAACCGGGAGCCCGAGGCCGCTCCGGGCTGGGGATGGGCCTCAGGGGTCCTGGGCACCGACGGATCCCGGGAAATTCCAACGGGGAATCGGGATGAGGAGCTGGATGTCCTCGGGGAAAGGCTGGAGGTGGTTGGGAAGAGGAGAAGGAGGAGGAAAAGGAAAATGACCCAGAGGCTGTGTACTGGTTTGTACTGGGAGGACTGGAGCCAGCCGTGAAAATTCCCATGAAAATAAAGTCCAGTTTTCCATCTGGAATTCCGAGAGGCTGCGAAGGGGAGTTACAAAGAGAATTAAAGACAAAAGTGCGGCCGGAACAGCCGGAACTTGTGAGTTCGCTGAGCAAGGACGGGGAGGGACCTTCGGGCGGGGAAGGAGCCGGCCCGGGCGGGGCACTGGGAGCACTGGGAGCTGTGCGTGGGCACGGGAGGGCTCAGGGGTGGCAGCTGAAACCCTGGAATGGGCATTTTCCATCCCATGGGGTGGGATGTCCATCTTGGGGGATTCGGGATGTCCATCCTGGGGGATTCGGGATGTCTATCCTGGGGGATTCGGGATGTCCATCCTGGGAGATTTGGGATGTCTATCCTGGGGGATTCGGGATGTCCATCCTGGGAGATTTGGGATGTCCATCCTGGGGGATTCGGGATGTCCATCCTGGGGGATTCGGGATGTCCATCCTGGGGGATTTGGGATGTCCAGCTTGGGGGATTCGGGATGTCCATCCTGGGGGATTCGGGATGTCCATCCTGGGGGATTTGGGATGTCCAGCTTGGGGGATTCGGGATGTCCATCCTGTGGGATTCAGGATGTCCATCCTGGGGGATTTGGGATGTCCATCCTGGGAGATTTGGGATGTCCATCCTGGGAGATTTGGGATGTCCATCCCGGGGGATTCGGGATGTCCATCCTGGGGGATTTGAGATGTTCATCCTGTGGAATTTGGGATGTCCATCCTGGGGGATTTGGGATGTCCATCCTGGGGGATTCGGGATGTCCATCCCTGAGAATGAGCACTGTCCACCCCGTGATGCAGGATCTCCATCCTGACAGGTTTGGCATGTCCATCCTGGCAGATTTGGGGTGTCCGATTTGGGAAGCGCATCCAGCCGAGCTCCCCAGCCCCATTCCTGCCCCTCTGGCAGCGCATCCCGGCGGGATGAGTGTGGCAGAGCCGCGGCTGGAGCGGGTGAGGAGCGGGATTTGGGCTCCGGGGGCTGCGGCTGCCCGGGCACCGGCGCTCCGATGGGCTCGCACTGCCCTCCAGTGGGCGCGTCCCGCTCCCAGCGCTTCCAGGCGTCCCCTGCCACCTCCCGGTGTCCCCTGCAAACTCCCAGTTGTCCCCTGCCACCTCCCGGTGTCCCCTGCAACCTCCCAGGAGTCCCCTGTCACCTCCTGGTGTCCCCTGCCAGCACTCAGGTGTCCCCTGCCACCTCCCAGGAGCCCCATGCTACCTTCCAGGTGTCACCTGCCATCCCTCAGGAGCCCCATGTCACCTCCCAGGTGTCCCCTGCCACCCCTCAGGTGCCCCTGTCACCCCCAGCTGTGCCAAACCCAGATGTGTCCCTGCTCTCAGCTGTGCCCAGCTCTGGGGTGGGGTGAAATCCACTCGGGGGATTTGGGGCGTCCCCTGCTCCTCTGTCCCCGCTCACTGCAGGTTCCTGTTCCTGGCCACCCTGAGGGCCACGTTGTCGTAGTCGCAGCGGCCGAGCCACTCCTTGCCCTGCAGCAGGAAGGGCGCCTTGGGGACGGCGTAGTCGTCGCGCTGGGCGTTGTAGGGACACCCGGGCCCGGGGGGCTCCTCGGGGGCCGCCTGCAGCCTCCAGGCCTCGCCTTTCACCTCCTGGGGCTCGTCGTACAGCGACAGCCCCGACAGAGCCTCGGGCTCGTCGTAGATGTGCTCGGGTTTGGGCGCCGTGGGGCGGCCGGGACGCTGCTGCCCCCCGCCAGCATCCCTGGGGACACTCAGGGGCTCGGGGACCGCCTCTTGGGGACAGCCCAGGCCGCCCAGCTGGCGGGCCAGGAAGGACTTGGCGATGGCGTCGAAGGGGACGGCGTACTCCGACTCCAGCTTGGCGCCCTCCGGCCTGGCGGGAGCCATCCCGCGGCGCAGGGAATCGCAGGGCTCGGCGTAGGGAAAATCCACGCACCGAGCGGACCCCGAGGGCTCCCCAGCCCCGGGGGGCAGCACCGCCTTGGCCTTGAGCCCCTTGCCCTCCCCGGAGAGACACCTGGGCTCCTCGTGGGGCTGTGGCCAGGCGGGCGGCCGGGCAGGCTCCGGCTCCACGGCGCCGCGGCCGCGCTGCACCTCGATGGCCGCCTCGATGGCCTGGAAGATCTCGTTGCCTTGCCGCGTGTCGAACTCGAAGTTTCCCTCTCCGGAGGCACAACGCCGGCCGGCCTCGAAGGAAAAGGTCACCTGTGGAGGGCAGCGGTCAGCGGCCAGGTCACGCCGTGCCCTCCCCACGAGGCACCGAGGGGAAAGACAGATTTGTGTTGACAAACGAGCAGTAGCGTAAAACCAGCACTGAGAGGTAAAAGGAACAATGGGAAGGATTCCACCGATTGAGGGATGGAAAAGGAGATATTTGTCTTTACAAACCTAAGTTGGCGGATCAATGAAACCGGATATTGAAAGATAAAAGGAATGATGGGAAAGATTCCGATTGATGGACGGAAAAAGAAGATATTTGCTTTTACAAATGAACTATAAGTTGGCTGATAAGTGAAATTGGATATTGAAAGGTAAAAGGAACAATGGGGAAAACCCATAAATTCCATGAGAATTAAAAATTAAAAGGGGGGTTATGCATTAAAGGGGAATTTTAGGTATTGGGCACTCCGGGCAGTCTGTGACTCTCCAGTGCCTCAGCCAGTGGGGAAAGAGAGAGGGAAACGGGCCCGGGAAATTGGGATAAATAGGGGCTCCAAAAACTGGAGAGACCCCGGGGGAAACACCCCACGGCCTCTCCCTTTACTGGGATAAAGCCAAAGGACCCGTGTCTCCTCTCTGGACACAACCCCGGTGTCCGGGCTGCTCCCGGCACTGACCTTGTCGCGGCCGAAGCGGCGCAGGAATCGGTAGGGCCAGAGCAGCAGCAGCTCCCGGCTCTGCGGCTGCCGCAGCTCCAGCGCCGCCGGCGCCGCCCGCAGCACACAGCGGCCCCGCAGCCCGCAGCGCTGCGCCGACGGCGTCACCCGCACCGTCACCTCGAACTCCTGCTCCGGGGCCCCTGCACAGGGACACGGCGTTGGACACATGGCCCACGGCGCAGAGGGGCTGGGAGTGACCCCCCAGACCGGGAACAGCCTGCTCCAGGCTGGCTGGGATGGACAGGGCGGGCTTTGGACACGTGTCCCAGCCTGGAGAGCGACTGGGAGTGACACCCCAGGCCAGAGCCCTGGACAGAGTGGACATTGGACAGGTGTCCCACCCTGGAGAACGGCTGGGAGTGACCCCCCAGACCAGGACAGCCTGCTCCAGGCCGGCTGGGATGGACAGAGGGGACATTGGAGACATGTCCCAGCCTGGAGAGGGGCGATGAGTGACCCCCAGACCAGGACAGCCTGCTCCAGGCCAGCTGGGATGGACAGAGGGGACATTGGACACATCCCGCCCCACAAAGGGTCTTTAGGTGGCTCCCCAAGCCAGAGCCCTGGACATGGTGGGCACTGGACACGTGTCCCGCCCTGGAGAAGGACAGTGAGTGACCCCCAGCCCAGCCCGCTCCAGGCCGGCTGGGATGGACACTGGACACGAGTCCCAGCCCAGCGAAGGGCGGTGTCTGGCCCCCGCCAGCAGTGTCCGGCCGATAAGGGCAGCGCCGAGAGCCCAGCCCGGCCCCAAACCGCGGCAGGAAGAGGCTTTTTGGGGAGGAGAATTGGGGAGGCGATTTCCCCGCCCAGCCGCGCTCCTACCTCCGCCCCGTGAGCTGTACAGGGAGTTCTCCTCCATGGAGAGCTCACCCTCCGCGCCCCGAGGGCTCTCCTTGGCCGCTCCCGGCTCCTCCCGGCTCCTCTGCCCGGCGGGAAGAGCGGCGGCTGGGGGCTCCCGCTGATCCCAGGGGATCCCACACATCCCGATGGATCCCACCCACCCCAGTGGGTCCCATCCATCCCAGCAGATTTCCCATGCCTCCCAGGGGATCCCATCCATCCCAGCAGATCTCACCCATCCCAATGGATCCCACTGATCCCAGTGCATCCTATCCACCCTAGCTAATCCCACCCATCCCCAAACAGATCCCATCCACCCCAGCTAATCCCACCTATCACACCTGATCCCACCCATCCCAGCGGATCCCATCCATCTCAGTGAATCCCACCCATCCCAGCAGATCCCAACACAGATCCCACCCACCCCAGCGGATATCCCACCCTCCCCGCAGATCCCCCCATCCCAGCAGATCCCATCCATCTTAGTAGATCCCACCCATGCCAAAGGATCCCGTCCATCCCAATGAATCCCACTCATCCCACTTACCCCACTGATCCCGTCCATCCCAATGGATCCCATCCATCCCAATGAATCCCACCTACCTCACTGATCCCGTCCATCCCAATCAGTCCCATCAATCCCAATGGATCCCATCCATCCCAATCAATCCCATCAATCCCAATCAATCCCATCAATCCCAATCAATCCCATCCATCCCAATGAATCCCATCCACCCCACTGATCCCGTCCATCCCAATGAATCCCATCCACCCCCTTGATCCCGTCCATCCCACTCAATCCCACCCCGTGGCCGTTCCCGAGCCGTTCCCCGTGCCGTACCGGGAACGCCAGCTCGCACAGCCGCTGGATCCATTCGGCGGCCTCGGCACTCTCGGCGGCCAGCAGGAAGCGGCGGTCGGTGGTCTCCAGCAGGAAGGGGACGGTGTCCCTGGGACAGGCCGTGCCGTCGCCGGCCGCCTCGGCCACGTGGACGCAGTCGCTGAGCCGGACCAGGCGCCGGCCGCCCTCGGCCCTGCGCGGCCGCTCCGAGCCCTCCAGCAGCTCCAGGCGCGCCGTGGAGCACGGGCTCTCGCGGTACAGCACGGCCCAGAACCGCTTCCATTTCTGCCGGGGGACAGGCCCGGGGCTGCCTTCAGGGGGTGTCACCCACCCGCGAGGGGTTTGTTTTTCCAGGGGTTTTTACCTTCCCAGGGTTTTGTTTTTCCAGGGGTTTTTACCTTTCCAGGGGTTTTGTTTGTCCAGGGGTTTTTACCTTTCCAGGGGTTTTTATCTTCCCAGGAGTTTTAACATTCCCAGGAGGGGTTTATCTTCCCAGGAGGGTTTCACCTTTCCGGGAGGGTTTTGTTTTTCAAGGGGTTTTTACCTCTTCAGGATGGTTTTATCTTTCAAGGATTTTTTACCTTTCCAGGAATTTTTTTCCTTGCCAGGATTTTTTTACTTTCCCAGGAAGGTTTTGTTTTTCCAGGGGTTTTTACCTTTCCATGACGGTTTTACCTTCCCAGGGCTTTTGTTTTTCCAGGGTTTTTACCTTTCCAGGAATTTTTTACCTTCCCAGGAGGTTTTTGTCTTTCCAGGATTTTTTTTTACCTTTCCAGGGGTTTTTACCTTCCCAGGAGGGTTTTACCTTCCCAGGAAGGTTTTGTTTTTCCAGGGTTTTTACCTTTCCAGGATTTTTTACCTTTCCAGGAATTTTTTGCCTTCCCAGAAGGTTTTTATATTTCTGGGATTTTTTACCTTTCCAGGAGGGTTTTACCTCTCGAAAGGTTTTTTTTTACCTTTCTGGATGATTTTTTTTCCTTTCCAGGACCATTTTACCTTCTCAGAAGTGTTTTACCTTTCCAGGTATTTTTACCATTCCAGAAGATTTTTTTTACTTTCCCAGGAGTTTTTATGTTCTCTGGGCTTTTACGTTTCCAGCAGTTTTTTACCTCCCCTAGAGGTAAAAAAAGATCCTGGGAAGGTAAAAAATTCCTGTAAAGATAAAAAAACTCCTGGAAAGGTAAAAAACCCCAGGAATTTTGACCTTCTCAGGAGGTTTTATCCCCTCGGGATCATGCAGGAACCCGAAGCAGGACAATTCTACAAACCCCTGCTGGGTTTTTGCACCGGCTGAAGGGTGGGGCCGACATAAATTTGGGGATTTAAAACCCCCTGGATAAACATCCCTGACCCCAGCAGCACCCCAACCTCAATCCCCACAAGGCTAGAACAACTTCCAGCTCTTCCTTCCTTCTGTTTTCCCCCCAAAAAAACCAAATTTCCAGCTGCTCCAGCTGTGCCCCAAAGGCAGTTCCGGCTCGGGGAGGCACAGTGGGGGCAGGGAGGTCACCCCAAAACCCCCACATCCTGTCCCAAAGATGGGGTTTGGGGAGCCCTGTCCCCCAGGGGGGGATCCCCGAGGGTCCCCTGGGAGGGGCTCAGCGGGGAGGAAGAGGAGGAAGAGGAGGAAGAGGAGGAAGAGAGGCCCCTGAGCTGCTTCCCCCCGGCAGCCATTGCCCAAGCCACCATCATCGGCGGCGGAAACTGCTCAGGGGACACGGCTGTCACCTCCCTGCTGGAACTGTCCCCAATGGGGCTGTGGGGACACGGCTGTCACCTCCCTGCTGGAGCTGTCCCCAAATGTGGCTCTGGGGACACGGCTGTCACCTCCCTGCTGGAGCTGTCCCCAATGGGGCTCTGGGGACACGGCTGTCACCTCCCTGCTGGAGCTGTCCCCAAATGTGGCTCTGGGGGTCCCGTCACCCAGCGCAGCTCTGGGGGGTCACATCTGTCACCCAACGTGACTCTGGAGGTGGCATCTGCCACCCCCCGCTTCTGGGGGTCACATCTGTCACCAGCAGGTCACATCTGTCACCCTGTAACGCTGCAGAGGCCGTGTCCCCAGCGCCTCCTGTCCCCCCAGGGTGGGTGAAGGACAGCTGAGCATGGAACGGGTGGGGTCACCCATTCCTTTGGGATCACCCATTCCTGTGGGGTCACCCCGTTACTGTGGGATCACCCATTCCCATGGGATCACCCATTCTTTGGGATCACCCATTCCTTTAGGATCACCCATTCTATTGGGATCACCCATTCCTTTGGGGTCACCCATTCCTTTGGGATCACCCATTCTATTGGGGTCACCCATTCCTTTGGGATCACCCATTCTATTGGGATCACCCATTCCTTTGGGATCACCCCATTCCTTTGGGATCACCCATTCTATTGGGATCACCCATTCCTGTGGGATCACCCCATTCCTGTGGGATCACCAATTCCCATAGGATCACCCATTCCCATGGGATCACCCCCTCCAGGACCCCCCGCTGACCTTCCCAAAGGTTTGCTGGAGCTGCAGGTAAAGCCCGCCCTGCTTCACCACCGCCTCCTCCATCCCGGCGTGTCCCGCGTGTCCCGAGTGTCCCCGGAGTGTCCCGGAGTGTCCCCGGAGTGTCCTGGAGTGTCCCGGAGTGTCCCCGGGGTGTCCCCGGAGTGTCCCCGGAGTGTCCCGGAGTGTCCCCGGGGTGTCCCCGGGGTGCCGCGGGCCGTGTCCCCCGCGCTGTCACCAGGGCTGGCTCAGCCCGCGCCGCGCTCAGCTCCGGCTCTGCCGCTTCCTCTCGCGGTGGCTTCCTGTGGGTCCCCACGCGGGGACACGGGCGGGGCGCTGCGGGACACGTGGGTGTGACACTGGGTGTGACACTGCCGGACGCGTGGGTGTGGCACTGCGGGGCACTTGGGTGTGGCACTGTCGGACACTTGGGTGTGGCACTGTCGGACACATGGGTGTGGCACTGGGTGTGGCACTGCGGGACACTGGGTGTGGCACCACTGGACACATGGGTGTGGCGCTGGGTGTGGCATCACTGGACACGCCCGTGTGTCACCCTGTGGTGCTGATGGGCACCGGTACTGGCCCTGGGCCGGGCACTGGACACTGGTGGTGGGCACTGGACACTGGGCAGGGCACTGGGCACCACCCCCGGGCCCTCGGGCAGGACACTGGGCCCTGAGTGGGGACTGGGGACACTGGGAACTCTGGGGACACAGATCATAGTGGTGTCAGTGGTCGCAGTGGTGACACTGGTGGCACTGAGGGCACTGGTTATACTGGGAGCACAGGGGGCACAGCTCATACTGGTGACCGTGGTCACACTGGTGACAGTGGTGACAGTGGGGACACTGGTGTCCATGATCACACTGGGGGCACTGGGGGCACTGGTTATACTGGGGGCACTGGGGATACTGGTGGCACTGGTTATACTGGGGGCACTGGGGATACTGGTGGCGCTAGGAACCCTGGGGGGCACTGGTCGTTCTCGGTGTCAGTGGTCACCGTGGTGACACTGGAGACACTGGGGCCACTGCTTATACTGGGGGCACTGGTCATACTGGTGTCCGTGGTCGCACTGGTGACACTGGAGGCACTGGGCGTGCTGGTGCCATTGCTCACAGCGCTGTCCCCGCGCTGTCCCCGCGCTGTCCCCCGCTGTCCCCGCGGTGCGCGGCCCCTTTAAGGCCGTGTCAACAAACCCGGCTCGCGCCCTCCCTCCTCCCCCCGCGCGGCGCAGCCGCTGTTACGTCAGACGCGCCGCGCCGCGCGCGCACAGGGGGCGTGGCCAGGCCTCTGTGGGCGTGTCCCGGCGCCGCGCGCAGGCCCCGAGCTGACGCGGGGGCGTGGTCTGAGCGCGATGGGCGTGGCCTAACGCGGTGCGCGCGTGAGGAGAGGCGTAATTTATTCACGGTGGGCGTGGTTTAACCCGCGGGGGCGTGTCCCGCGTGCGCGCGCAGGCTCCGGATAGGCGGGGCGGGCGGGCGGGGGCGTGTCCCGCGCGAGGGCGCAGGCGCGGGAGGGGCGGGGTCCCGGCGCGGCGCATGCGCGGTGCGGGCGGCGGCGCGGGGGGACGCGGTGGCGCCGGGCCCGGCGCAGGCGGGGGCGGAGGCGCGAGCGGAGCATGAATGGGGCAAGATGGCGGATCATGTGCAGGTGAGCTCCGGCCGCAGCGCGGGGCTCTCCCGGGCCCGCCCGCCGTCCTCCCGGCGGCCCCGCGCCGCCCCCCCGCCCCGCGCGGCCGAGCCCCGCACGGCCAGGCCCGGCCAGGCCCGCCGCGGCCCAGGCGCGCAGGCCGCGCTGGCCGGGGGAGGTGGCGCCGCCGCCGCCGTGTCCCCGCGTCCCTTCGGGCTTCCCCGTGGCCTCTCCGCGCGTCCCCTCCCGGCGCCGTTGTGTGTCCGGCCCGTGTCGCCGTGCCGTGTCCCCGCCGTGTCCCCGCTCGGCGCGGAGCTCCGGGGGCTCCCCGCGGGGGACCCGCGGCCGAGAAGCTCGCTCCGATCCCGGGGCGCCCCCGGGCAGCGGCAGGCGGCTCCCCGCTGTCACCCCGCTCCTGTCACCCGGGGCTTTGCGGCTCCGCTCGGGGCCGCCCTCTGAGGGGACCTTTGGGGTTCCTCCTCGGCTCCGGCTCCGTTCGGCGGCCGCCTTTGGGCTCCTTGTGCAGCCGGGTCGGGGTCACCTCCCGGCCGTGTTCTGTTCCTTTTCCGCCTGCTGTGAGTTCCTTTCCCAGCCCTGTCGGGTCATTTCCCTGCCCTGTGGGCGCTCGGAGTTGAGGGAAGGTTTTTCCCGGGTGTTTAAAGGGAATCCCGAACTGGAGAAGTTCGTGGGGCGGAGGCAGGAGGGGAATCAGGGATTTTGGGGATCCGGGTTGGACTGGAGAGACAAAACCCCTGGGAAAGGGCCCAAAACCCTCCGAAAGGGCCCTGAAACCTTCAGGAAGGGCACAAAACCCTCTGAGCGGGCTCAAACCCCTCCTGAAAGAACCCAAAACCCTCCGAAAGGCTCCCTAAAGCCTCTGAAACAGACCCAAAGCCTCTGAGAGTGACCCCAAACTCTGCCATTGACCCCAAAAGCCTCAGAAAGGAACCGGAGCCTCTGAAATTCACCCCAAACCCTCGGGAATTGACCTAAAACCCTGTGAAAAGGACCCGAAACCCTGTGTAGGAACCTTAAATCCTCTGAAATTGATCCCAAATCCTCTGAAAAGGACCCCAAACCCTATGAAATTTACTGCAGAGCCCCTAAAGTTGACCCCGAGGACACAAAACCCAGCCCCAGGGGTTTCCCAGGGATTTCCCATCGGATTTTGGTGGATTTGGGGTTGCACAGAGCCCAAAAATTCGGGAAAAGCAAAATTCCCAGGAGTTATTCCTTACCCCTGGGGCTGGGGGAATCAGTCAGTCCCGGGAAGCACGAGGCTGAGTCGGGAATTTTGTTGGGAATGAGAATCCCGAGGGAAAAAGGGAAATTGCTGGGTTATTAACAAGGAATTTTTTTATATAAAATCCTGATTTTTTTTTTTTTCCTCTTTGGGATTAGGCTCCAGCTCCGGGGTTTTTTCCCGTGGATTGAGCGAGGTGGAAGTGGGAGAAGTCAGGGCTGGAATGTTGAGCCCCAGCGGGGTTAAAGTTTAACAGCAGAACTGTGGGAGATGTTCCAGGGGCTGCAAAAGGGATTTGGGAACTTGGGGCAATTCCAGGAATTCCGCTGTGGGGCAAAAATTCCGGGCTGGGAATGGGACAGAGGAGGGGTTTGGAGGGGATTTTAGGGAAGAAATCTTTATTATTCCAGATTATGTCAGCCTCGCCTTGGAAACTTCCAGGGAATTTCAGCCCAGGCAGAAATTCCTGCCCAAAAATCCCATTTAAATCTCATTTTTTTTCCTGGGAGAAACAAAAATTCGGCGCTGGGTGAGGTTTGGAGGGCTGGGAAAAGGGGTTGGGAATGGGACAGAGGAGGTTTTTATAGGATTTTGGTAAAAAAAAAAAAATCCTTCAGTTATCCCAACTTGGTTTTGGAAACTTCCAGGGATCCAGAATTTCTCTGGGAATTCCATCCCAGGCAGGAATTCCTGCCCAAAATCCCATTTAAATGCTCTTTTTCCAGGGGGAATCCATTCCCTGTGTCCATCCCAGTCCTTTCCCTGGAGCCCCTTTAGGATCTGGAATTCGCTCCCAAATTTTCCCTTTTCCAGGAGAACATTCCCAGAGGTGGTTTTTATGGAATATTCCTTGGGAATGGATCCTGATTTCACAGGGATTTAGGGGATAAATCCCAGCTGGCAGCAGGGTTTGGGAAGTTGGGAAAATCCCAAAAACTTTGGGATGGGCGGCAAAAATTCCCAGAGGAACTTTTGGAATTGTGGTGGAGCCCGAATCCATTTTTAGGGATTTTTACCTGGTGTGGTGCAGAAAAAAAAGGAGATTTTCCATGGATTTGATTTGCTGTGATCAATTCATTTTTTTATGGATTTTTGTGGATGTGCTGGAGCCCAAAAAGAGGTTTTTTCTGGATTTTTCCTGGAGTGATGAAGCCCAAATCCATTTTTTAGGGATTTTTTTCCTGGTTTGGTGAAGCCCCAAAATATTTTTTTTATGGATTTTACCTGGAGTGAAGAAAACCCCCAAAATTTTTTATGGATTTTCCCTGGAATGGTGAAGCTCAAATCCAATTTTTCAGGCATTTTTCCTGGAGTGAAGAAACCCTACAAGATTTTTCCTGGATTTTTCTTGGAATGATGAATCCCAAATCCATTTTTCCGTGGATTTTTCCCAGAGTGGTGAAGCCCAAATTAATTTTTCATGGATTTTTCCTGGAGTGACAAATTCCCCAACCCCTTTTTTTTTTTTTATGGATTTCTACCTGGAATGGTGAAGCCCAAACCCATTTTTTATGGATTCTACCTGGTTTTCATCCCAAAAAAATCCCAAAATTCTCCGAATTTTGCACTCAGAGCTGCTCTTCTGACCTTGCTTGGAATGAATATTTTAGGATTTTCCAACTTTTTTTCTCCTTGGAGCAGAAGAAGGTCAAAAAAAAATCCCATTTTTTCCCTTTTCCAAGCAGAATTTCCCATTTTTTTCCCTTTATTTCCACTTCCTGAAGCATTTTTCGTGCTGCTGCCTTAAAATGGGCTGGAATTCCATGGGAATTTCCTGGGATATTCCCTTTCCCTTGGCTTTAGGAAATCTTGGAACGATTAAAAATGGTCATTTCCGTGGGTTTTGTCGGCAGGAAGGAAATCTGGGAAATTTGGGATCCTGGAAGTTGAAATTTGGGATTTTGGGAGGTCCTGGGGGGGGGGTTTTTGGGAATTTTGGGAATTTTCAGTAGCTGCTTAGACTTGGATCCTGGAAATCTTTCCCAACCCAAATCCCAGGATTTTTCCAGGCTTCTGGGAACAGGGAAATCAGGGATCTGGTGCCTAAAAAGTCCCAAATTCCTTGGAAAATGAGAAGCCAGGAGGGTTCTGGCTCTAATTCCAGCTTTTCCAGAGGTTTCCAATGAAATCCAAGAATTCCAGCTGGTTTTTCCCCCCAAGATTCCTACTCAAATATTGAGGAAAAATTTCCACCTGGATTAAAAAAAATAGGGATTGAAGCTTCTTTTGGGATTTTTTTCCCTCTCTGGGGTTGATTCCCTCTGGAATTATGGGATGGAAACTTTTCCTCTTCCCAGTTTTTTGGGAGTTTGGAGGTGGAATTGGGGATTCCAGGTTGGAATTCTGGTTGTTTTTTCCCACTGTAGAAGGACAGGGATGGATGAAAATTCAGGAAGGAATTCCCAAATTAAAGAATTCCCAAAGAATTCCCAGAAAATGTGACCTCCTCTCCTTGTTCAGATCCCTCCCAGAAATTCCAATTTTTGGGTTTTTTTTTTTTTTTTCCTGGGCTCCAGGAGCAGGAATTACCCATGGAACACCAGGAATTATCCCAAATTTAATCTGGAATAATCCTGGCCTGGATTCAAAACATCCTGAAAATTCCCAGGGGATTTTGGGCTCAGGGAGGAATCAGCTGCTGGGCTGAGTGAGGGTCATGGAATTGGGGAGAAAACGGAGGGATTCATTGGTGAGAATTCCCAAAACTTGGAGTTTTCGTCCAAATTTGGTGGAAAATACGGAAATTTGGTGGAAATGGTGGAAAAAACCTCCCAAAATTGTGGAAATCTGGTGGAAAATTGTGGAAATTTGGTGGGAATTATGGAGAAAAAACCGAAAATGTGGAAATTTGGTGGGAAAATTGTGGAATTTATGGAAATTTGGTGGAAAATATGGAAATTTGGTGGAAAATATGGAGAAAACTCCTGAAATTATGGAAATTTGGTGGGAATAGTGGAGGAAACCCCAAAATTGTGGAAATTTGGTGGGAAATTGTGGAGGAAAATGTGGAAATTTGGTGGAAATTATGGAGAAAACTCCCGAAATTGTGGAAATTTGGTGGGAAATTGTGGAGGAAAATGTGGAAATTGGTGGGAATTATGGAGCAAAAAACCGAAAATGTGGAAATTTGGTGGGGAAAATTGTGGAAAATATGGAAATTTGGTGGGAATTATGGAGAAAAACTCCCAAAATTATGGAAATTTGGTGGGAATAGTGGAGGAAACCCCAAAATTGTGGAAATTTAGTGGAAAATTATGGAAATTTGGTGGAAAATACAGAAATTTGGTGGGGAAATTGCAGAAATTTGCTGGGAAATTGTGGAAATTTGGTGGGAAATATGGAAATTTCATGGGAATTATGGAGGAAAACCCAAAATTGTGGAAATTTGGTGGAAAATATGAAAATTTGGTGGGAATTATGGAGGAAAGTCCAAACTTGTGGAAATTTGGTGGGGAAATTGTGGAAATCTGGTGGGAATGATGGAGAAAACTCCCAAAATTGTGGAATTTTGGTGGGAAAATTGCAGAAATTTGGTGGGAAAATTGTGGAAATTTGTAGAAATTGTGGAAATTCGGTGGAAATAATGGAGTAAAACCCCAATTTTTGGTGGATTTCAGCTGGGAGCTGCTCTCTGGGATTTGGGTTTTTTTTCCCTTCAGTTCCCTCATCCCAGAGCTCCTCTGAGCTTTGTCCTGTGAGGGAAAATCCAAACCAAACCTGGGATTTAAATCCTGCTCGGGTTTATTCCCAGCTGGAGTCACTCCTGGACAGTTCCTTGTTTCTCCTGGGATTTTTTTTTTTCTTTTCCATGGGAATTTTTGGGTTTAAGTTCCTGCAGTGTTCCTCTGTGAGGTTGTTCTGGGGGGTTTTGGGGAATTTTTTGGGAATTGTGTTGTTGTTTTTCTTGTGGTTCCTGGGGAAGGCTGGAAGGGGTCAACAACTGGCAAGGGGAAAAATTCCTGCAAAAAATTCCTGAAAATTCCTGCAAAATTCCCCTAAATTCCTGTAAAATTCCTGCAAAAATTCCTGGAAATTTCTGCAAAATTCCTACAAAAATTCCTGTAAAATTGCTGTAAATTCCTGCAAAAGTTCATGGAATTTTCTGCAAAACTCCTGCAAAAAAATCCTGCAAAATTCCCCTAAATTCCTGTAGATTCCTGTGAAAATGTCTACAAAATTCCTGTAAAATTCCCCTAAATTCCTGTAAAATTCCTGTAGATTCCTGCAAAAATTCCTGTAAAATTCCTGCAGAATTTCCTGAAAATTTCCTGTAAATTCCTACAATATTCCAGTCTAAAATTCCTGCCAAATTCCCCTCAATCCCTGTGAAAACTTGAGGGTTTTGTCCCAGAATTGTTGGAGTTTGTGGGATGTGGCTCATCCTTGTGCTGCTGAGTTGGGAGCTGCTTCCTGGGAAAGGGATGGATTTGGGAAGGGAATGGAAGTGAAACTGTGTCCATTTGCCATGAATTGATTCCCAAAGGAACTGAAATAAATCTGGAATTGCAGCTCTGGAATGGGATCAGAGAGAAGAGGATTATTCCTGGGGGAAAGTTTCCCTGTTGTCCCAAAGATAAAGCACAGATCCCAAAATTCCCAAATTCCAGGGGCTGGAATTGCCTTGTGGGGAACGTTCCTGGATGGATCCACCTCCTCATCCCAAATAATAACCACCTTTCCCAAAATTCAATCCCACAGCCATGGAAATCCTTGGGAAAAAAACCCCCAAATTTGGTTCTTCCCATCCCAGATTGTTCCAGGATTCCGTGAAATCCGTTTTGGCGCCGTGCAGAGGGAACAGGAGCTGACAGCCTGGAATTGGGGGTTTTGGGGCAAGAATTCCTGGCTGGGATGGAATTCCCAGATTTCCTGGATCCCTGGAAAGGGCTGGGAATGGGATTTAAGGATCTTCTGAGCCAAATCCATCTGGGATTCCGTGGAAAAGGTGGAAATGAGAGGAAGTCTCGTGCAGGGAATTCTGTAAATCCAACAGGGAAGGGAAAGGGAAAGGGAAAAAAGAGGAAAGGAGAAAGGAAAAGAAAGGAAGGAAAAGGGGAAAAGAAAAAAAAGAGGAGAGAAAAGGGGAAAGGAAAAAGGAAAAGAAAGAAAAGGGGAAAAGAGAAAAGAAAATAAAGAGAAAGGAAAAGAAAGAAAAGAGAAAAGGGGAAAGGAAAAAAATAAAGGAAAGAAAAGAGGAGAGGAAAAAGGAAAATAAAAGGAAAAAGGAGAAGAAAGAAAAGGGGAGAAGAAAATGGAAAAGAAAGGAAAGAGGAGAGGAAAAAGGAAAAGAAAGGGAAGAAAAGGGAAAAGAAAAAGGAAAAGAAAAGGGGAAAGGAAAAAAGAAAATAAAAGGGGAAAGGGAAGGGAAGAGTCCAGCACGTGTGTGCACAAGCCCAGACTCCCACAGTACCAGTGCTGAGGGCTCACCTGCACTCCCTGAATCCCGTTTTTCTGTGTTTTTTCCCTGTTTTCCGTGGGAGCAGAGCCTGGCCCAGCTGGAGAACCTGTGCAAGCAGCTGTATGAGACCACGGACACGGGCACACGGCTGCAGGCCGAGAAGGCGCTGGTGGAGTTCACCAACAGCCCCGAGTGCCTGAGCAAGTGCCAGCTGCTGCTGGAGAGGGGCAGCGTGAGTGCGGCCCTGGAGCCGGGCTGTGCATCCCACACACCCCTGAGTCCTGGGGCTGCACATCCCTGACATCCCTGAATCCTGGGGCTACACATCCCTGACATCCCTGAGTCCTGGGGCTACACACCCCTGAATCCTGGGGCTACACATCCCTGAGTCCTGGGGCTACACACCCCTGAGTCCTGGGGTTACACATCCCTGAATCCTGGGGCTACATATCCCTGACATCCCTGAGTCCTGGGGTTACACACCCCTGAGTCCTGGGGTTACACACCCCTGAGTCCTGGGGCTACACATCCCTGACATCCCTGAATCCTGGGGTTACACATCCCTGAGTCCTGGGGCTTCACACCCCTGAGTCCTGGGGTTCCATGTCACAGACATCCCTGAGTCCTGGGGTTACACATCCCTGAATCCTGGGGCTACACATCCCAGACATCCCTGAATCCTGGGGTTACACATCCCACACACCCCTGAGTCCTGGGGCTACACATCCCAGACATCCCTGAGTCCTGGGGCTACACATCCCTGACATCCCTGAGTCCTGGGGTTACACATCCCTGAGTCCTGGGGTTACACATCCCAGACATCCCTGAGTCCTGGGGTTACACATCCCTGAGTCCTGGGGCTACACATCCCTGACATCCCTGAATCCTGGGGCTACACATCCCAAACATCCCAAAATCCTGGGGTTACACATCCCAGACATCCCTGAGTCCTGGGGTTACACATCCCTGAGTCCTGGGGCTACACATCCTGAGTCCTGGGGCTACACATCCCTGAATCCTGGGGTTACACACCCCTGAATCCTGGGGCTACACATCCCAGACATCCCTGAATCCTGGGGCTACACATCCCTGACATCCCAAAATCCTGGGGCTACACATCCCAGACATCCCTGAATCCTGGAGTTCTGCATCCCAAAAATGCCCCAAAATCCTGGAGTTCCACATCCCAAAAATGCCCCAAAATCCTGTTGTTCCACATCCCAAAATTTGCCCAAAACCCTGAGGTTCCACATCCCAAAAATTCCCCAAAAATCATGGAGTTCCAGGCTGGATAAAGGAATTTTAATTGCAAGATTTCCTGCAATATTCCTGTAAAATTCTTGCAATATTCCTGTAAAATTCCTGTAAATTTCCTGCAATATTCCTGGAAAACCCTGTAAAAACCTGGGTTTTTTACCCCAGAACTGTTGGAATTTGTGGGATGTGGCTCATCAAGGACAATTTCTGCTCCAACTCCAATTCCAGGGTGGGATTTCCTTCTGATCCGTTTCTTCTCCGTGAATTGAAATCCCCACGTTTTTTATGGAATTGTTTTTCCCTGTTTTTTTTGTTCCCCAGTCCTCCTATTCCCAGTTACTGGCGGCCACCTGCCTTACCAAACTGGTGTCACGCACAAACAACCCCCTGCCGCTGGAGCAGCGCATCGACATCCGTGAGTCCGGGGCCATTCCCAAAAAATTCCCGGCGCTTTCCTTCCCTTTCCCTGCCTGGGAGCTTCCCTGCCTCCCCTGGGGATCCTCGGGGTGGGAATGTCACCCTTCTCCTGGTTTGTTCCGGGGGAAATCCAGCCCTTCTGCAGGTCTAAATCCAGCCTTTTCCCAGGTTTATTCCAGTTTTAGATCCAGCCGTTTGTTCTAGGTCTAAATCCAGCCTTTTTCCAAGTCTAAATTCAACCTTTTTCCAAGTCTGTTCCAGGGCTAAATCTGACCTTTTTCCAGGTCTAAATCCAGCCCTTTTCCAGGTATATCCCAGAGTAAATCCAGCCTTTTCCCAGCCCTTTTTCAGGGTAAATCCGGCCCTGTCCAAGGTCTATTCCAGGGCTGAATCCAACCTTTTTCCAGGCCTAAATCAAACCCTTTCCTAGGCCTATTCCAAGGTGAATCCAGGCCTTTTCCAGGTCTGTTCTGGGGCTAAATGCAGCCCTTTTCCAAGACCTATTCCAGGGCTACATCCAGCCCTGTTCCAGATCTAAACCCAACCTTTTCCCAGCTCTATTCCAGGGCTAAATCCAGCCCTTTCTCAGGGTAAATCCAGCCTTTTCCCAGGTTTATTCCAGGGCAAATCCAGCCATTTCCCAGTATCTTAAATCCCCCAATAACCCCCCAACCCTTCTCCCTTACTCCGGCCATTTCTTTCGACTTCCCCCCACTCCTCCCCTGGAATCAACCTTCCCAAATCTCCTTTTCCTTCCAGCCACTCCCAATGGGTTGGATTTTTGTCTCCAGCTCCACCTTTTCCATGTTTTCCAGGGAATTATGTGCTGAACTACCTGGCCACGAGGCCGAAGCTGGCGACGTTCGTGACGCAGGCGCTGATCCAGCTCTACGCCAGGATCACCAAACTGGGCTGGTTCGACTGCCAGAAGGACGAGTACGTCTTCAGGAACGTCATCAACGACGTCACCCGCTTCCTGCAGGTCAGATTCCCTCCTCAGAATTCCTGGGATTCACCAAAATCCAGGAGTTTTCCACTGGTGTGACGAGTTCAGCTCTTCCGTTGTTGGTGCTTTCAGCTGGGGCTGCCGAGGGGAAACAGCTCCTTAAAATTCAGGGGATTGTTTCTGTAGGCAGGGAATTGTTCCTGGATGCTCCCAGCTTTGCTCCAGGTTCCTGCAGGTCAGGTTTCTTCCTCAGAATTCCCAGGATTCCCCAAAATCCAGGAGTTTTTCCACTGGTGTGATGAGTTCGGCTCTTCTGTAGTGATGTTTTTAGTAGGGGCTGCCGAGGGGAGACAGCTCCTTAAAAATCAGGGAATTGTTCCTGGATGCTCCCAGTTTTTTGCACCAGGTTCCTGCAGGTCAGATTCCCTCCTCAGAATTACCAGGATTCCCCAAAAATCCAGGAGTTTTCCACTGGTGTGATGAGTTCGGCTCTTCATGTTTGTGTTTTCAGTAGGGGCTGCCAAGGGGAGACAGCTCCTTAAAAATCAGGGAATTATTTCTGTGGGCAGGGAATTGTTCCTGGGAGCAGGGAATTGTTCCTGGATGCTTTCAGTTTTTTGCACCAGGTTCCTGCAGGTCAGATTCCCTCCTCAGAATTCCTGGGATTCCCCAAAATCCAGGAGTTTCCTGCTGGTGTGAAGGAGTTCAGGTTCTTCCATGTTTGTGTTTTCAGTTGGGGGCTTCCAAAGGGAAACAGCTCCTTAAAAATTCAGGCAGCAGGGAATTGTTCCTGGATGCTCCCAGTTTTTTGCTCCAGGTTCCTGCAGGTCAGATTCCCTCCCAGAATTCCCAAGATTCCCCAAAATCCAGGAGTTTCCTGCTGGTGTGAAGGAGTTCAGCTCTTCTGTAGCGATGTTTTCAGCAGGGGCTGCCGAGGGTGAAGAGCTCCTTAAAACTCAGGGAATTGTTCCTGGGAGCAGGGAATTGTTCCTGGATGCTCCCAGTTTTTTGCTCCAGGTTCCTGCAGGTCAGATTCCCTCCTCAGAATTCCCAGGATTCCCCAAAATCCAGGAGTTTCCTGCTGGTGTGAAGCAGTTCGGGCTCTTCATGTTTGTGTTTTCAGCAGGGGCTGCCGAGGGTGAAGAGCTCCTTAAAACTCAGGGAATTGTTCCTGGGAGCAGGGAATTGTTCCTGGATGCTCCCAGTTTTTTGCTCCAGGTTCCTGCAGGTCAGATTCCCTCCTCAGAATTCCCAGGATTCCCCAAAATCCAGGAGTTTCCTGCTGGTGTGAAGCAGTTCGGGCTTCTTTCATGTTTGTGTTTTCAGTAGGGGCTGCTGAGGGTGAAGAGCTACTTAAAACTCAGGGAATTGTTCCTGGGAGCAGGGAATTGTTTCCTAGATGCTCCCAGTTTTTTTTGCACCAGGTTCCTGCAGGTCAGATTCCCTCCCAGAATTCCGAGGATTCCCCAAAATCCAGGAGTTTTCCCACTGGTTGTAAAGGAGTTGAGGCTTTTCCTTATTGGTGGTTTTCAGTAGGGACTTAGAAGGCAAAAAAAGCTCCTTAAAATCCGGGAATAATTCAGGGAATTGTTCCTGATGCTCCCAGCTCTAGGATCCACCTTTTCCAAACTCAAATCCATCCCCTGGATGAGTAGAAAATCAAGACTTTTTTTTTTCTTCCTTGTTCCTTTCCCATGTGCAGAAATTGGGGTTTATATTTACTCCTTAAAATTTCAGGGAGCAGGGAATTTTTATATTTTATTCCTTAAAGCTTCAGGGACTTGTTCCTTGGAATGCTCCACCTTTAGGATCCATCTTTCCAAACTCAAATCTATTCCAGGGATTTCTTTGGAATTTTCTGCATTCATTCTCTCAGATCAACCTCCCCAACAGCTCCTTGTTTCGTTTGGACTTTTTTAGCCAAGAATTTTCTCCAGGGATAAAAACAAAAAAAAAAAAAAAGGAGTTTTCCAATGGAAAAAATAAAAACAAAAAACAAGGAAAAAAAATTTTAGAAAGAATAATAAAATAAAAAAGGAGGTGGGTTTTTTTCTTTTGGTTTTTTTGTGGTTTTTTTTTGGTTTTTTTATTTTTGGGTTTTTTTGGGGGGGTTTTTTGGGGTTTTTTTGTGGGTTTTTTGGGGGGTTTTATTTTTGTTGTTTTGGGTTTTTTTGGTGGTGGTTTTTTTTTTGTGGGTTTTTTTTTTTGTGTGTTTTTTTTTTTTCCCTTAGAAAAAAGAGTTTTTTCCAAGGGAAAAAAAAAACCCAACAAAATAAAACAGAAAAAAAAAAAAAAGAGTTTTTTCCAAGGGGAAAAAAAATACACACATATATATATATTATAAATAAAAAGGAGTTTTTCCAAGGGGAAAAAAAAAAAGAAAAAGAAAAAAAAAAACACCAAGGGGAAAAAAAAAAGATCCAAGAAAAAAAAAAATGGAGTTTTCCAAGGAAATAAAGGAATTTTCCCAAAAAAAAAGCTGTGCCTTTGCCTCCCAGGACAGTGTAGAGCACTGCATCATAGGAGTGACAATCCTGTCCCAACTAACGAATGAAATTAATCAAGTAAGGTGCTACAGCCTTCCTCAGTGACAGTAAGTGTCCAATTTTCTCATTCATATTGTTGTGTCCTGTTTTTTTCTGGGTTTTTTTTTGGGAATTTCTCTGTCTGGGAGGGGTTTGAGGGGGGATTTGGGGATTTTGTTGGTGTTTGTTTCTCACTCCCTGTTTGTGGTGAGATGCTGTGAGCTCTTGTCTTGAGGGATTGTTCTGTTTTGTTGGCATCTTCCATCTTTTCCCGTGTTTTGGTGGGGGTTTCTGGGAGGAAGGGGAAAAAAAAACCAAGGATAAGGAATTATTAGGAGGAAAAAGGAAAAAATAAAACAAGGATGAGGACTTACTTAGGGAGGAGAAAGGAAAAAAAAAACCCAAGGATAAGGAATTATTTAGGGGAAAAGGGCGAAAAGGAAAAACCCCAAGGATAAGGAATTATTTGGGGAGGAGAAGGAGAAGGGACGAAAAAAACCAAGAATAAGGAATTATTTAGGGAGGAAAAAAGAAAAAAAACCCCCAAGGGATAAGCATTATTTGGGAGGAAAAAGAAAAAAAAAAAACCAAGGATAAGGAATAATTTAGGGAGGAAAAAGGAAAAAAAAAACCAAGGATAATGAATTATTCGTGAGGAGTAAGGAAAAAAAAAACCAACAAGGATAGGGAATTATTTAGTGAGGAGAAAGAAAAAATAAACACAAGGAATGAGGAATTATTTCGGGAGGAGAAGGAAAAATAAAAACAAGGATGAGGAATTATTTAGGAGGAGAAAGGAAAATTTTAAAAAAAAAGGAATTAATTAGGGAGGAAAAAAGAAAACCCAAGGATAAGGAATTATTTAGGGAAGGAAAAAAATTTAAAAAAAAAGAATTATTTAGGGAGGAAAAAAGAAAAAAAGAAACCCAAGGATAAGGAATTATTTGGGGAGGAAAAAGGAAAAAAAAGCCTAAGGATAAGGAGTTATTTGGGGAGGAAAAAGGAAAAAAAATAAGGATAAGGAGTTATTTAGGGAGGAGACAGGGGGGAAAAAAACCCCAGGATAAGGAATTATTTTAGGGAGGAGAAGGGAAAAAAAAAAAAACCAAGGATAAGGAATTATTTAGTGAGGAGAAGGGAAAAAAAAACAGGATAGGGAATTATTATAGCAGAGGAAAAAAGGGGAAAAAAACCCAAGGATAAGGATTATTTAGGAGGAAAATAAAAAAAAAAAACCCAAGAATAAGGAATTATTTGGGGAGGAAATAAGAAAAAAACCCCCAAGGATAAGGGAAAAACACCCCAAATTTTCCAACTGTGCCCATTTTTGAACCATCCTTTTTATCCAGGATGAAAACACAGAAGGAATTTCTGGGATAAAATTCCCACAAAAATCCTGCTGGATTCCCTGGGCTGAGGTCTGGAATCCTGCCTCAGCTTTTCCAGGGGATTTAAAAATCCCTCCAAGGCTCCTCTTTGGAATTCCCTCCTGGAATTGCTGCTGGAAGTTGAGATGAGCAGCTTTACTGCTGCTTTCCAGTTTCCGGGGTTTTTCCATGGCTTTTTCCATTTTTTTCCATGGTTTTTTCCATTTTTTTCAATGGTTTTTCCATTTTTTCCATGGTTTTTCCATTTTTTCCATGGTTTTCCATTGTTTTTCCATGGTTTTTCCATTTTTTTCCATGTTTTTTTTTCCATTTTTGTTTCCACCGGTTTTTCCATGGTTTTTCCATGGTTTTATCCCCATGGTTTTTTTCCATTTTTTCCATGGTTTTCCATTTTTTTCCATGGTTTTTTCCATTTTTTTCCCACAGTTTTTTCCATGGTTTTTCCATTTTTTTTTTCCATGGTTTTTCCGTTTTTTCCATGGTTTTTTTCCATTTTTTTTCCAATGGTTTTTCATTTTTTTTTCAATGGTTTTTTCCATTTTTTTCCATGGTTTTTCCATAGTTTTTCCATGGTTTTCCTTTTTTTTTCCACTGGTTTTTTCCATGTTTTTTTCAATGGTTTTTTCCATTTTTTCCATGTTTTTTTTCCATTTTTTTCCCTGATTTTTCCATTTTTTTCAATGGTTTTTCCATGTGTTTTTCCATTTTTTTTTCCATTTTTTCCCTGGTTTTTCCTTTTTTTTTTGCCCCATGGTTTTTCCATTTTTTCCATGGTTTTTCCCATAGTTCTCCATGTTTTTTTCCATTTTTTTCCATGTTTTTTTTCATTTTTCTATGTGTTTCCATTTTTTCCATGGTTTTTCCATGCTTTTTCCATTTTTTTCCATGGTTTTTTCCATAGTTTTTTCCATGGTTTTTTCCATTTTTTTTCCATGATTTTTTTCCATTTTTTCCACGGTTTTTCCATTTCTCCCACGTTTTTCCCATTTTTTCCACGGTTTTTCCATTTTTTTCCACAATTTTTCCATTTTTCCCATGGCTTTCCCCTCAGCCAAGCAGATTTTGCTGCAGTCCTGAGGGTCACAATGGTGATAAAAATCTCTGATTTTCCTTAGAAAAGAGGTGGGAAAAAAATGTTTCATTTTTCTGTCTCCCTAAGTAACAAATTCTGAATTTTCTGGGATGTGGTTTAATCCAGAGAAATGCTGGAGGAATTAAATTGATCTCAGAGCAGGAAATGGAGGGGCCCAATTCCTTGATTTAATCCAAATTTGCTGACTTCAGCCAAATTCACCAATTTAATCGTGGAGAAAAAGAAGGAAAATCCCATTTTCTCAAGGCCAGAAATAAAAGGAATTTTCCATCCCCACAAAGGGAATTAAATAATATTCATTTCCCTCAACTCCCTGAAATCCCCAAAAGTCTGAGCTGAGGAATAATTTGGATTTTAAAGCACCTGAAAAAATTGAAAATCTGTTGGGGCTTTTCCTTCTCTCCTACAACACAAAGGGCGGATTTTGGGATCCTCCAGGGAATTGTCGGGAAAATTCAGGTCTCAAATCCAACATTGGAGGGGGTGGAAATTGGAATTGGAGTGAGGAGCAGGAAAACAGAACTTTTCCAAGGGGAGCTTATTCAGGAATTCTGCATCCCAGATTTGGCTGGGATTGATGGCAAAAATGGGAATTTTCCTCGTTTTGTCCCTTTTCCTGGGGAAAAAAAAAAAACAAAAACCCACCTGAGTTTTGCTGTTCCCAGCTCTGGGCTCCAGTGACAGATCCAGGAGTGGAATTTATCCCAAAAAACAAAGTCCACCCTGGAGAAACTCCTTCCACTTCCCTTCTCCCTCTGGATTTTAATTCCTGGTGTTTTTATCCCTGTCTGCTCAGCAGCTCCAGCTGCGACTGAAGCCTTTGGAGCTGGGAATTCCCATTCCTAAAATCCCTAAAAACTCATTTTTTGCTGTTGATTTGGGCAAAGATTGAAGTGAAACTAGGAATAAATCGAGAATAAAAACCCTAGGAATGTGGATTTGTGCAAGGAAAAACTGTGGGAATTGCATCCCGCTGGTTCTGGGGACTGAACCCTTCACAACTGGGAATTCCCATTCCTAACCTCCCAAAACCCCATTTTTGTGTTGATTTGGAATAAAATCAGGAATAAACCCCCCAGGAATGTGGAGTTGGAAATAAAACTGGGAATAAGCCCCTCAGGAATGGGATTTGTCCAGGGAAATGCTGTGGACTGCATCCTGCTGTTCTGGGGACTGAACCCTTTGGAGCTGGGAATTCCCATTCCTGAAATCCCCAAAAACCCATTTTTTGCTGTTGATTTGGGCAAAGATTGAAGTGAAACTAGGAATAAATTGAGAATAAAACCCCAGGAATGTGGATTTGTGCAGGGGAAAAAATGTGATGAATTGCATCCTGCTGGTTCTGGGATTGAGTCCTTTACAGCTGGGAATTCCCATTCCTAAAACCTCCCAAATAAACCCATTTTTGTGCTGATTGGAAATAAATCAGGAATAAAATGCCAGGAATGTGGGTTTGTGCAGGGAAAAACTGTGAATTGCATCCTGCTGCTTCTGAGGACTGAACCCCTTGGAGTTCAGAATTCCCATTCCTAACCGCCCCCCAAAAAAAAAAACATTTTTGCTGCTGATTTGGGAATAAAACTGGGAAATAAACCCCCCAGGAATGTGGATTTGGAAATAAAACTGGGAATTATCCCCTAGGAATGTGAATTTGTCCAGGGAAGAGCTGTGGAATTGCATCCTGCTGCTTCTGGGGACTGAACCCTTTACAGCTGGGAATTCCCATTCCTAAAACCTCCCAAAAAAAACCCATTTTTGTGTTGGTTTGGGAATAAAATCAGGAAATAAACCCCCCCAACAATGTGGATTTGGGAATAAAACTGGGAATAAACCCCCTAGGAATGTGGATTTGTCCAGGGAAGAGCTGTGGAATTGCATCCTGCTGGTTCTTGGGACTGAACCCTTTTACAACTGGGAATTCCCATTCTTAAACCTCCCAAAAAAAAACCCCATTTTTGTGCCGATTTGGGAATAAAATCAGGAATAAACCCCCAGGAATGCGGATTTCTCCAGGGAAAGGCTGTGGAACGGTTCTGGGGGGGGATGTCCCGGTGCTTGCCAGGATTCCTGCTGGTTTTTCCTGGTTTTCCTGGTTTTCCTGGTCCATCCCAGGAGCTCTGAGCTGGGATTCTCTCCCCACACAGGCAGACACCACCCACCCCCTGACCAAGCACAGGAAAATCGCCTCCTCCTTCCGAGATTCCTCTTTATTTGATATTTTCACCCTGTCCTGCAGTTTACTGAAAACAGGTAAGGACAGGTTGGGAATGGGTTTGGTGGGGTTTTTTTTTGGGAAGTGAAAATGTTTTTTGGGGGGGTTTATGGATTTTTGGGTGTGAAATTCCTGCCTGGAAATGAGTGTTCCTTTCCTCAGAAATTGTGTTCTGGGGTTGTTTTTGCAGGGAAAAAATGGGTTAATTAAGGGGATTTTCTTTTAGAGAAGAAATCAGTATTAATTCATAGATTTTTTTGTAAAAAATAAGATATATTAAGTACATGTTATATAAATAATAAATAGTATAGGTTTACTTTGAGAAGGAATATTAAATTATCCCTGTCCTGGAAGAAACTCTGGAATTTTATTTATGTATATATATATATTTATAAAAACACATCTCATGCTTGTTCCACAAAGCCCCATCCTGGTTACAGTGAAATCCTGCCTTGCAGAAAAGGGGTTTTGTGTTTCATGAATTCCATGATTTCCTCAATCCCCATCCTTGTTCAGGGAAACAGCAGGAATACTGCTGTGTTATCCCTGTCCTGGAAAAAACTCTGGAATTTTATTGATATTTATTATCTATGTATTTATAAAAACTCACCTGGTGTTCATCCACAAACCCGTCCTGCTTAAAACAAACCCCTTCCTCATTTCCCCTGCCCCCTGGTTGGTTTGGTTTTTTTTTAATTTTTAAATTTTAAAATTTTTTTCCCTGCCTTAATTGAATATTTTCCCCAGGCTTCTGGGAAGAACCTGAACCTGAACGATGAGAGCCAGCACGGGCTGCTGATGCAGCTGCTGAAGTTCCTCACCCACAACTGCCTGAACTTCCGACTTCATCGGCACCTCCACGGACGAGTCCTCGGATGATCTCTGCACTGTGCAGATCCCAACCAGCTGGAGATCAGGTGAGCCCTCAGGAGCTGGCAGCAGCCACCCAGGGAATGCTCAAATCCTGGATTTCGGCAGCAACCCACCCAGGGAGTGCTCAAATTCTGGGATTTTGGCAGTAGCCCACCTGAGGAATGCTCAAATCCTGGGTTTTTGAAGCATCCCACCCAGGGAATGCTCAAATCCTGGATTTTCGGCAGCACACCCAGGGAATGCTCAAATTCTGGTTTTTTTGGTACCATCCCACCTGGGGAATGCTCAAATCCTGGATTTTCAGAAGCATCCCACCCAGGGAATGCTCAAATCCGGGATTTTTGGTGGCATCCCACCCAGGGAATGCTCAAATCCTGGGATTTTTGGTAGCAGCCCACCCAGGGAATGCTCAAATCCTGGGATTTTTGGCAGTAGCCCACCTGAGGAATGCTCAAGTCCTGGGATTTTTGGTAGCAGCCCACCCAGGGAATGCTCAAATCCTGGGATTTTGTAGCAGTCCACCAGGAATGATCAAATCCTGGGATTTTGTAGCAGCCCACCCAGGGAGTGCTCAAATCCTGAGTTTTTGTATCATCTCACCTGAGGAATGCTCAAATCATGGGGTTTTTGAAGCATCCCACCTGAGGAATGATCAGATCCTGGGAATTTGGCAGCAGCCCACCCAGAGAATGCTCAAATCCTGGGTTTCAGAAGCAGCCCATCCGGGGAATGCTCAAATCCTGGGATTTTGGCAGCAGCCCATCCGGGGTATGCTCAAATCCTGGGTTTGGGGTTTTTTTCAAAAATAAAACCCCCCAAGGCGTGCAAAGCCAGAGGTTCAACTCAGCCCTAAACCCTCATAATTAATTTTTGGGGTGAGAGATTTTATAAACCCTTTTCCCTGCCAGGTTTTCTCGCCTCTCGTTCCAACAACCTGGAAAAAATGGATTAAAAAAAAAAAAAAAAAAAAAAAAGAAAATAGGGAATAACTTGGCACCTTTTTCCCCACATGCTGCTGTTGCCACCAGGCATTTGACAGGCACAGATTGTGTTCTTAAAATACCTTCCTGTCATTTTCTCCCACTTCCAGGAGCCAGTGGGTGACTCAATTTCTAGGAAAGGCACTTGCCTTAAAAATGCAAAATCCTGGGGGAAATTTCCATGGCATCGTGGTGCTTTGGTGTGACAAATCCACGTGCCTCAGGTGATACAATGAGGATTAAATTACCTGTCAATGGAGGTAAAATTCTCTTTTCTCTTGCAGCTTTCTTGGATTCTTCGACCCTTCAGTTGTTTTTTGATCTTTATCATTCCATCCCTCCTTCGTTTTCTCCTCTGGTAAGTCCAAGGTTGGTTTTTGTTTGATTTTAGGATTCATCTGGGAGATTCTCTGGGGATTCAGGTGGCCCAGGTTGTGCTGAAGTGTCCAAATACTGCTGAGAGTTTTGAAGCATCCACAGGGTTGGATTTTCCCTAAAAACTGCCTTTTTTTTTTTTGGTGGAATTCCAACCTCCTCCCTCCTCAAACAGCTTGAAATTTCCTGTTTGCTCATCCCTTTGAGGGAGTGACTCCTGTTCCTCCCAAAACAAATCCTCAAACCACACCAGGAGTTGGGAGAAAACCTGGGAACACCCCAAGGAATGGAATTTCTCCTTCCACCTTTCCAAACTAGGCCATGTCCCATTGGGATGAAAAGGCCAAGAGCACAACTCAGCTAAGAGTTGGGTTATTTCTTCTGGAAAAATAAAAATTTGGATTATTCTTCTGGAAAAAAAAAATAATTTAAAGGCCTTTCAGTCATTTATCTGATAAATATTTGCCATAATTAAAGCTCAGTGAAAACAAGGCTGAGAGGGAAGGGCCATCAGAAGGAACTTTTCCATGGAGACTCCACTTACTCTGGTGGAGGAGTTTATGGCTAATCCTGGATTTCCAGCCTGAAATATTCAGGAGAGATTTGAGCTTTGAGAATCCTTTTTTTTAATGGAAATGTGAAATTTCCATCAATCAATGACTGGGATCCCCATCCCTGGAGGTGGCACTCAGAGCTCTGGGGATCAAAGGCTGGACTCTGATTTTGAAGGGCTTTTCCAACCTCTGGAATTTTGTAATGCCATGATTTTTTGGGATGGAGCTGTCTTTGATCACCACTGAGGAGCCAAAGGAGCTGTTTGGTCCCTAAAGGAGCACCAACCTCAATCACTGCTCACGCCATGAGGGGGAAATTCCTTCTGTAGGCGAATCCGCGGACGGCTGGGACAAGGAATTCTGCTGAGCTGAGATATTCTACAACATGTGGGTTTATTAAAGGGTGGGGGTAAAAGGGCCTGGGCTGGAGGGGAGTCCCAAAGAGAGAGGGAGAGAACAGCAGGTGAGAGCTGAGAGAGAAGGGAGAGAGCAAAGGGCAGGGGAGAGAGAGAGGAGAGCGAGAGCAGGGGGAAGAGGAAGGGGGAGAGAGGAGTTCAGAGCAGAGGTAAGAGAGTAAGAGTTAAGAGAAGAGGTAAGAGAGCGAGGTCTTTGTTACAATCCATTATATCTCCTTTTGTGATGAATATTCTAATTTTCAGTGACCAACCAACACAAGACACAAAACCCTATAGAATCTACATACAGCCTGTAAGAACTACTATATCACCACACTGTGTATATTTTAAACTCTAAAAACTACTCTTTAAACTTCTGTTTTGCTACATTGACTTTGGATTCCTCAGCCAGCACAAAGGGAATTTTTCTTCAATCCAAAGGGATTCTCCTTCAGCTAACCATTGTTTTCAGGTTCTATAGTAACTAAGACACAGTATCCTACAACTCAAAGTCAGCTTTCATTTCTATTTCCATTATAGGTTTCATATTCCAGAATCTTTTGCTAAGCAATCATATTTAAAAGGTTCCTGATTCATCTTCCCCAACACCCTTCCTCTCCTTGTCCCCATCCCAGTTTCGTGCTGACTGCAGTTTTGGTGTGTCCTGGCAGGTTCTGTCTGTGGTGCAGATCGCCTCGTGCGCCGCTCGCTCTTCAACAACGCCGAGCGGGCCAAAGTTCCTGTCCCACCTCGTGGATGGAGTGAAACGGATTACTGGAAAAACCCCCAGGTGGGTGTTCCAGCTGGGAATCCAGGCCCTGCATCTCCCCATCGCAGTTCATCCAAAAAAATCCTTTTCATGTCCCACTTGGGCACTTGGCAAAGGGGAGAACGGTGCAGTGATGTCCTGCTCTTCCCTTGTCCTGCTCTTCCTTGTCCTGCCCTTCCACCTTCCAAGGGAGGGTCGTGGTGGGTATCAGGAACAGTTTCTCCTTTGGAAGAGTATTTAAGGACTGGAACCATCCCTGGAAATGCCCAAAACCCAGGAGTGTGGCAATTCCTGACATGGTTTCAGGGACAGAGTGGGATTTGCTGGCTTCTCTGTGATTCCATGATGATCCCAGCCCCTGGCAGGGACAGCATAGCCTGTTCCTCTGGGAATAATTTCTCCTTTGGAAGAGTAATTAAGACTGGAACCAGCCCTGGAAATAGCCCAAAACCCAGAAAGTGTGGCAAATTCCTGACCTGGTTTAGGGGGCAGAGTGGGATTTGTTGGTTCTCCAGATCTCTCTGTGATTCCATGATGATCCCATCCCCTGGCAGGGGACAGCAGAGCTGTTCCTGTGGGAATAATTTCTCCTTTGGAAGAGTAATTAGGGACTGGAAACCATCCCTGGAAATGCCCAAAACCCAGGAAACTGTGGCAATTCCTGACCTGGTTCAATGGGCAGAGTGAGATTTCCTTTGGGAAGAGTATTTAAGGACTGGAACCATCCCTGGAAATGCCCAAAACTCAGGAAATGTGGCAATTCCTGACCTGGTTCAATGGCATAGTGGGATTTGTTGGCTCTCTGTGATTCCATGATGATCCCACCCCCTGGCAGGGGACAGCATAACCATCCCTGAGTCACCCCTCCTCATTGTTGTCCCCTCAGAGTTTGTCAGACCCCACAATTACCACGAGTTCTGCCGGCTGCTGGCCCGCTTGAAGAGCATTACCAGCTGGGAGAGCTGGTGAAGGTGGAGAAACTACCCCCAGGTGATACCGACTCAGCGCCAACTTCACCGTCCACCAGCCGGCAGGTACCCGCCCTCCCCTCTTCCCTGACACTCTGCATTCCTGGAAAACAGAGCAGGAGCCTCTCAGCTGCTTCATTTCACCCAACTGGATCATCCTGTGAATTCCTGAATGGAATCCGTGTGGGAGGGCAGAGTCCGTTGCCATGCCTCCGAGAGGCTTTTCCAGATTTCAAAAAAAAAACAACAAAAACCTGTTAGATGAGGTTTATTTTAGGGTTCTGTGTCACTTCACTGTTGCAATGCACTCACAGGGATTGGGAGCAATTGGAATATTGTGGATATTCCCACGGAGGTTTCCAGCTGTGTGTACAGCTCCTGCAAAGGAGAGGGCTGAAAAAAAACCCAAATTCTTTTGTTGTGGAATTGGAGTTCCTGGGAAGCAGCTCAGGGCAGGGCAGTGTGTGGGAGCTGGGTGAGGCCTGGGATTCAGCTCCACATTCTGGGAATTTGGGATTTTCTCCTGGTGTTCCCTGAGTGCTGGGAATGACTGTGATCCTGGTGTGCCCTGAAATTCCTGGTTTATTTGGCCACCAGAACGTTCAAGATGTTGGTCAGTGGAATGTGCTTTAAACCCCTTCCAACCCAAATTCTGGGGGAAAACCTGAAATCAAACCACACAAACCTTAACTCCCTGCTTTGTTTTCCTTGTTTTTTCCCCCTGGAAGCACTGGGAATTTACTCCAACAGTTTGCCCTGAAATTCCTGATTTATTTGCCAGCTAGACCAATGGAATGTGGACAAAACAGCCTTAAACCTTGAAACCCAAATTCTATGGGAAAAACTTAAGCAACACAAACCATAACTCCCTGCTTTGTTTTTCTTGGGTTTTTTCCCTCTGGAAGCACTGGGAATTCACTCCCAATAGTGTGCTCTGAAATTCCTGGTCAATTTGGCAACCAGGCCAGTGGAATATGGAAGAAACTGGGCTTTAAACCTCTTCCAACCCAAATTCTGGGGGAAAAACTCAATTCAGACCACACAAACCATAACTCCCTGCTTTGTTTTCCTTGTTTTTTCCCCTCTGGAAGCACTGGGAATTTACTCCCAACAATTTGCCCTGAAATTGCAGGTCAATTTGCCAACGAGGCCGGTGGAATATGGAAGAAACTGAGCTTTAAATCCCTTCCAACCCAAATTCTGGGGGAAAAACTCGATTCAGACCACACAAACCTTAACTCCCTGCTTTGTTTTCCCTGTTTTTTCCCCCTCTGGAAGCACTGGGAGTTTGCCCCCAACAGTGTGCACTACCTGCTGAGCCTGTGGCAGCGCCTGGCTGCCTCTGTCCCCTACGTGAAGGCCACAGAGCCCCACATGCTGGAGACCTACACGCCCGAGGTGACCAAAGCCTACATCACCTCCCGCCTGGAATCCGTGCACATCATCCTCAGGTGAGCCAGTCCCGCCTCTGCCAGCTTCTCCTGCTCATCCCAGGGCTGGGAAACATGGGAAAAGTGGGATTGTTCCCCCTTCTAGGAAAAGCAGGGTCCTGTTGGGAGAGGAGACATCAAACTGCAGCCATTGGGATCTGTAGGGGGAAACAGGGAATGCTCAGAGCCAGGGGCTGGAGCTCCTCTGGGAGAGCTGGGAATTCCAGGGAGAAATTCCAGGGAGAAAAGGGAAATTCCAGGGAGAGCTCAGAGCCCATTCCAGGGCCTTAAAGGGGCTCCAGAAGAGCTGGAGAGGGATTTGGGATGAGGGATGGAGGGATGGAGCACAGGGAATGGCTTCAGATTGGAAAAGGGGAGATTTGATGGGATTTTGGGAAGGAATTCCTGGCTGGGAGGGTGGGGAGGAGCTGGGCTGGAATTCCCAGAGAAGCTTTGACTGATAAATGGGATTTAGAGGGGAAAATGAGGTTTTTTGGGGGGTAAAAAATGAGTTAAACGGGGATTTGGAGCTGCTGAGACTCCCTGGACCCATTTTTCCACGTGTTTTCCGCAGGGATGGGCTGGAGGACCCTCTGGAGGACACGGGGCTGGTGCAGCAGCAGCTGGACCAGCTGTCCACCATCGGGCGCTGCGAGTACGAGAAGACGTGTGCGCTGCTGGTGCAGCTCTTCGACCAGTCGGCGCAGTCCTACCAGGAGCTGCTGCAGAGCGCCAGCGCCAGCCCCATGGACCTGGCCGTGCAGGAAGGTCAGCACGGAATTCCCAAAGGAAAAGCCGTGCGCAGGGGTGGGATGGATGGGCTGGTCTGTGGGGACGTCCCAAATCCCAGCCCAGCCTATGGATCCCAGCCTAAATCCCAGCCCAAATCCCATCATGTGAATCCCAGCCCAAATCCCATGGATCCCATCAGAGTGCCAGTGCCAGCCCCATGGACCTGGCCGTGCAGGAAGGTCAGCCTGGAATTCCCAAAGGAATTGTTCCATCCCCACGGTGTTGTTCCTGGAAGAGCCGTGTGCAGGGGAGGAATGGCTGGGTTCATCCCTGGGAACGTCCCAAATCCCAGCCCAGCCCATGGATCCCATCCCAAATCCCAGCCCAAATCCCATCATGTGAATCCCAGCCCAAATCCCATGGGTCCCATCAGAGCACCAGCCCATGTTCCTGGCCGTGCAGGAAGGTCAGCACAGAATTCCCAAGGAATGGTTCCTTCCGCAGGATGTTGTTCCTGGGAGATGAGTGCAGAGGGGGGGATCGCTGGGCCTGTCCGTGGGAGGGGATTGGGAGCACAGCAGTGCTCTGAAGGTGCTGCTGGCCTAAGAATCGCTCCAATTCCCAGGATTTTGGGGAGATTTGGGACATTTGCTTGCCTTCCTGTCAAAGTTATGAGGAAGGCAACTGCTGCAGTGCCAGTGCTGCCCATCCTATCCCAAATCCCATCTCAAATCCCATCCCATCTCATCCTATCCCACCAATCCATCCCAAATCCCATCAATCCCAATCCCATCCCTCTTTTCCCTGTGCATTTCCCACTCCTCCCTGCCTGGAGCTGCTACACTCGATCCATCCCCCGGACACAAAAGGGATTGATTTTGGGAAAACCCGATTCCTTCGGGGATTTTTCTGGCCGCGAGGTGCCACCTCCCTGTGGCAGGCTGCGGGTGCCGTTGTCCCCAGTGTCCCCAGTGTCCCCAGTGTCCCCTGTGTGTCCCCAGGGCGCCTGACGTGGCTGGTGTACATCATCGGCGCCGTCATCGGCGGCCGCGTCTCCTTCGCCAGCACGGACGAGCAGGACGCCATGGACGGGGAGCTGGTGTGCAGGTGGGGAGATTCCAGCCAATCCACCCCCGTATCCCAGCAAAATCTACTCCCAGAAATCCGGGAGAGGGTCGTTCCCCTTTTCCCAGCTCTGATTTACCAGCGGGAAATCCGGATGGAAATGGGGTGGATTGGGGCAGCGGCGCCGGTGCTGATTGCCGAAGGGAATCTGGGTGGTGGCAGGGAAAAGGGAGTTGTTCATTAATTATTAATTAGGGAATATTGGGCTAGGGAATACTGGGAATCATTTGGAATGTTGGGCTTGGAAAGGCTGGATTTTATGATGTCATTACCTGGATTTTTGGGATTGAAAATCCAGTGGGAATTCAGGTTATAAAGAATGAAGGAGGAAAGAGCAGGGGAAAAGCAATTAATGACTAATTGTAATTAGGGAATATTGGACTTGGAAATAGTGGGAATTATTGGGAATATTTGGCTTGGAAGCATTGGGAATCATTGGGAATGTTGGGCTTGGAAAGGTCGGATTTACAATGTCGTTAACTGGACTTTTGGGATTGAAAATCCAGTGGGAATTTGGGTTATGATAAAGAATGAGGGGAAAGAGCAGGGAAAAAGGAATTAGTGACTAATTATAATTAGGGAATATTGGAATTGGAAATATTGGACTTGGAAATGCTGGCAGTCATGGGGAATGTTGGGCTTGGAAAGGTCGGATTTTATGATGTCATTAACCGGATTTTTGGGATTGAAAATCCGGTGGTAATTTGGGTTATGATAAAGAATGAAGGGGAAGAGAGCAGGGAAAAGGGAATTGTTCATTTATTATTAATCAGGGAATATTTGGCTTGGAAACATTGGGAATGTTGGGCTTGGAAAGGTCAGATTTTATGATGTTATCACCTGGATTTTGGGATTGAAAATGGAATTCAGGTTATAATAAAGAATGAGAGTAAAAGAGCAGAAAAAAGGGAATTAATTAGGGAATATTGGACTAGAAAATATTGGGAATCATTGGGAATGTTGGGCTTGGAAAGGTTGGATTTTATGATGTCATTAACCGGATTTTTGGGATTGAAAATGGAATTCGGGTTATAATAAAGAATAAGGGGAAAAGAGCAGGGGGAAAAGGAATTGTTCTCCTCCTTTTCCTCCCTTTTTCCCCCTCTTTTTTCCCCTTTTTCCCACTTTTCCCCTTTTCCCCAGGGTGCTGCAGCTGATGAACCTGACGGATTCCCGGCTGGCTCAGGCTGGGAATGAGAAGCTGGAATTGGCCATGCTGAGCTTCTTCGAGCAATTCCGCAAGATTTACATCGGGGATCAGGTGCAGAAGTCTTCCAAGGTAAGGGAAATCCCAGGAATTCCACCCTTTTCCCAAGGAAAACAAGCCTTAAGTAATTTCTCCTCATTTTAGCTGGAAATAAATCCCATTTTCTGTGATTTTTCCTCATTTTGCCTGGAATTAAATCCCGATTTTTGGGATTTCTCCTCATTTTGCCTAGAATTAAACCCCATTTTCAGTGATTTCTCCATTTGTTCCCAAGTTTTGACTTTCCAAACACTGGGTTGGGAATATCGGAAATTGGAGACTTGGGTTTGGGTTTTCCCATTTCTTTTTTCACCTCAAACACACTTTGAGCTTCTTCCCTGGCTTTAAAATGGAAATAATCCAAATTCCCTTCATCCCAAGGGATTTGCAGCTGTGGTTTGAGTTGTAAAATCCCTTTTTCCATTGAAAAAAAAAAAATCGGGAGTGTTGCTCCAGGATTGGGTTTTGTTCCTTTTTGGAGGATAAATCGGATTGGGGTCAAATTCCTTCACAGGGATTGGGGAACTGCTGAGAATTCCAGAGAAATCCACTCAAATCCTGGCTGGGTTTGGAGGTGGATCGGTTTCATGCCATTTTTGTGGGAATTTTCCTGGGAAAACCCAAATAATTCTTCTTTAGAGTAGAGTGAAAAAAAAAAAAAAAAAAGAGGAAAAATCAGAATTGAGGTGGATTGAATCAACCCAAACACCACCTGGGAAAATCCCACAACATCCCCTTCTCCCACAGAGGGAAAAGCAGATTTTTAGGGATAATTCCCAGTTTTCCTGGCAGTTTGGAAGCCTTTTTTCCCATGTTTTTTCTTTGGGCAGCTGTACCGGAGGCTCTCCGAGGTGCTGGGGCTGAACGACGAGACCATGGTGCTGAGCGTCTTCATCGGGAAGATGTGAGTGCTCCAGCAGAATTCCAAGGATTTTCTGGAATTCTCTCCAGGAAAACTACACTCTGAGGGATTTTCCTCAACCTAAAACCCTGGGATTTCTGCCTGCATCCTTTGGGTCGGGGTTTAGCTCAGAGAGTTCAGGATGGAATTTTCCGAATTCCCACAAAAATTCTACGGATTTCACTAAAAATGCTACTGGAGGAGAATGGAATTTTTTCCTGAAATTCCAAAGGCAGGGAGAGACCATTCCCAGCACACATTCCGTGTGGGAAGGGGGCTCAGAGCTCCTCTTGAGCTTTTCCTTGGAATTCAATCCAAGCTTTTCCTTGGAGTGCTGCAAATGTGCCACAGGATTCAGCCTCTTGTCCACATCCAACCTGGAATTTGATCCATTCTTACAGCAAATTTATTAATATTTTTATCCCATATTTTTATCCTCTTAAAAATTCCTTTTATAAATTTTTAATCCACTTTATTAATTTTTAATCAATTTTATCCATTTTTATGCATTGTTTTATCCTTTATCTTTCTGTTATTAATTTTGTCCTTTTTTAATCACATTTATCCATTATTTTATCTATTATTTTATCCATTGTTTTGTCCATTATTTTATCTATTATTTTATCCATTTTATCTATTATTTTATCCATTTTTTATCCATTTTGTCCATTTTTTTGTCCAATTTATCCATTATTTTATCTATTTTTTTATCCATTTTTTATCCATTTCTCAGCAGCCTCTGGAGCTTTTGGAACCAATCCAGCAGTGCTAGGGCAGGGAGAGTTCTGGGAATTCCAAGGGTTTGCCAATCCCACAGAATTCCAAGGGCAGCCAATCCCACAGAATCCCAGGTGGAATCTGGGATATCCAAAGGAGAATTTTTCCAGCCCAATTGATCCCGGTGATTTTATTCCCATTTTTGTGCCTTGTGCTCTCTGTGCCTCGGTGGAGGCGGGGAGACAGAAAACTGGAAAAATCCACCACAATTCCCAGAAAAAAAATGTGGAAAAATCCTGGAAAAATCCCTCTGATCCCTGTTTTTTCTTCCCCAGCATCACCAACCTGAAATACTGGGGCCGCTGTGAGCCGATCACCTCCAAGACTCTGCAGCTGCTCAACGACCTCTCCATTGGATATCCTTTTGGGAAGAGCTCCCAAATCCTTGGGAAAAGGGAAAAGTGTCCCACAGGTTCTGCTGGAATGGGAGCTGCCACAGATTCCTGATTTTCCCCAGGAATTTTTGGGAATGAGGAGAGCGGAGGGTGGGATGAGGCTCATGGAATGTTGATTTTTTTATTATTATTATTTATTTATTGTGGATCAGAATTCTTGTGAAGTTGAGCATCCACAGGTAGATTCCAGACTGTCTTCTGGTTTTCCAGGAATTCCAGAAGTTCCAGAAATTCCAGAAGTTCCAGGAATTCCAGACCCTGAGTTTTCCCCCAGGGCGTCTTCCCAAGCCGAGATTCCCACAATTTGAATTATCCTTGAAAAAAAAAGAATTCCCAACTTCCTGAACAATCCAGGCACAAACCTGTTTTCCCAGCCTTGGCCCTGGAAGTATTTCTCCAGAAGTTCCAGGAATTCCAAAATTTCCAGGAATTCCAGACCCTGAGTTTTCCCCCAAGCCGAGATTTCCACAATTTGGATTATCCTTGGAACACACCTAAAATTCCCAACTTCCTGAATAATCCAGGCAACAATCCCGTTTCCCCAGCCTATCCCTGGAAGTGTTTTTCCAGGGAATTCCAGGAATTCTGCTGCTTCCTTGACCCCCTGCACGTACAGCAGCGTGCGGAAGCTGGTGAAGCTCAGCGCCGTGCAGTTCATGCTGAACAATCACACGGTGAGCTCCTTCCCCTCCCCGCCTCATTCCCGGGAAAATTCCACTCCTGGATACCCTTGGGAATGGGATCTGCCTCCCTGTGTTTCCGTGGTGCTGGAGGAGCCTCTGGAAAACGGGAATTTTGGGGAAGTTTGGGCGGTTTGGGGTTGGAATTCTTCGGTTTGAAAAGGGTTGGGGTTTGGGAATCGCATTCCCGAAGGATTTCTGCTCTCCGTGAAATCCAGACTCATTCCTGGGAAATTCCCAGCCTTGGAGCAGTCTGGGATAGTGGGAGGTTGGGATTTCAGGAGTTTGGGATTTTCCTTTTCCAGAGCGAGCACTTTTCTTTCCTGGGAATCAACAACCAATCCAACCTGACGGACATGAGGTGTCGGACCACGTTCTACACGGCCCTGGGACGGCTCCTCATGGTGGATTTAGGTATTTTTCCTGGGAATTCCGGAAAAAATCCAGCATTTGGGAGCTGGATTCTGGGATTTCAGGAGGTGTGGCTTCACCAGGAATGGGTGTTAGGGTGGGAAAAACCAAATGGGAAAAGAAAAATTGGGAACTGGGAATTGGGTTTGATGCTGAAAACAAAAATGGCGAGGGATTTTTCCATCCCACCATGATTTGGGATCAATTTTACTATCCCAAAATTTAGGAAAAAATTGTTCCATCCCATCAAAATTGTGAAGAAATTTTCTCATTCCAAGATTTGGGATCAATTTTCCCGGTTTGTTTCCTGTTCCAGGGGAGGACGAGGATCATCCTGGGAGCAGTTCCTGAGGGGTTTCCCATGGGTTTCCCATGGGTTTTCCATGGGTTTTCCATGTTTTCCCAGGGGAGAACGAGGATCAGTACGAGCAGTTCCTGGGGGGTTTCCCATGGGTTTTCCATGTTTTTCCCATGGGTTTTCCATGTTTTTCCCAGGGGAGGACGAGGATCAGTACGAGCAGTTCCTGGGGGGTTTCCCATGGGTTTCCCATGAGTTTTCCATGTTTTTCCCATGGGTTTTCCATGTTTTCCAGGGGAGGACGAGGATCAGTACGAGCAGTTCATGCTGCCCCTCACCGCTGCCTTCGAGGCCGTGGCTCAGATGTTCAGCACCAACTCCTTCAACGAGCAGGAGGCCAAGGTCAGTGGGGAGAAAATTCCCAATTTTCCTGCTTTTCCAGGATCTTTTCCATGGGATTTGGGGGTTTATGGATTGGTGGATGGATTGATTGGTGGGTGGATGGATCGATTCATTGATGGATGGATCGATAGACGGATCAATTGATGGATCTGTTGGTTTGATTTGATGTATGGATTGATGACGGATTGATGGATCGATTGATGGATTGATTTGATAGATGGGTTGGTGGATGGATGGTTTAGTTGATGGATTAATTAATGGATAAATTGATAATCGATTGATGGATTGATTGATTTGATTGATGGGTGGATTAATTGGTGGGTGGATGGTGTAATTGATGGTTTAATTGATGGTTTAATTGATGGATTAATTGATGGATGGATTGATGGGTAAATGAATTGGTGGATGGATGGATGGGTTAATTGATGGATGAATTGATGGGCCAATTGATGGATGAATTGATGGGTTAACTGATTGGTTAACTGATGGGTTAATTGATGGGTTAATTGATGTGCTAACTGATGGATTAACTGATGGGTTAACTGATGGGTTAACTGATGGGTTAACTGATGGGTTAACTGATGGGTTAATTGATTGGTTAACTGATGGGTTAATTGATGTATTAACTGATGGGTTAACTGATGGGTTAATTGATGCATTAATTGATGGGTTAACTGATGGGTTAACTGATGGGTTAATTGATGGGTTGATTGATGCATTAATTGATGGGTTAACTGATGGGTTAATTGATGTATTAACTGATGGGTTAACTGATGGGTTAATTGATGGGTTAACTGATGTATTAACTGATGGGTTAATTGATGGGTTAACTGATGTATTAACTGATGTATTAACTGATGTATTAACTGATGGGTTAATTGATTGGATAACTGATGGGTTAATTGATGTATTAACTGATGTATTAACTGATGGGTTAACTGATGGGTTAATTGATGCATTAATTGATGGGTTAATTGATATATTAACTGATATATTAACTGATGCATTAACTGATGGCCTGCTGTGTCCCGGCCGTGTCCCGCAGCGCACTCTGGTGGGTTTGGTGCGGGACCTGCGCGGCATCGCCTTCGCCTTCAACGCCAAGAGCAGCTTCATGATGCTCTTCGAGTGGATGTATCCTGACCCCGCATCCCAAATCCCCTGGGAACGCCTCCCGAAACCCCAATTCCTGGGAAAAATCCCCCCTGGATTTATAGGATTTCATGTTCTTCATTCCTAGCCTTAAAACAGCGCCAGAAATCCCAATTTCCTGGGAATTCCCACGCTGGGTATTTCCCTACAATTTACAGGGTTTCGTGTCCTTCACCTCCAAAAAATGCTTAATCTCACCCCTTGGGAATACCTCCAGAAATCTCAGGTTCCTGGGAATTCCCTGAATTTTCCTGGGAATTTCCCTTGGATTTATAGGATTTAGTGTCCTTCATTCCTAAAAACCCTGGTTTACCTGAAAAAAATGGGATTTTTTCCTTCCCTTTCCTTCTATTAAATAAAACCTTTTTGGTTTCTGGTTTTGCCTTAAAAAATTAGGATTTCCTTTAAAAACTGGGATTTTTCTTTTGGGTCCTTCCCAAAAAAAACCCTTTTTGGGTTCTAATTTCCCTTTAAAAAACGGGATTCTTTTTCCCCTTGAATTCTGGATTTCATCCTGATTTTTACCACGACCATGATTTTTTCTGGGATAAAAAAATAACAATAATTTTGAAGTGTGACCCTGGATTTGCCCCTGCCTTGCTGCACGCGTGGAACATTCCATTCCTATGGAATTTTTGGCCTGGAAAATCTGGGAATTCCTTAATTTCCGTGGCAGTTACCCCTCCTACATGCCCATCCTGCAGAGAGCCATCGAGCTCTGGTACCACGACCCTGCCTGCACCACGCCCGTCCTCAAACTCATGGCTGAGCTGGTCCATAACAGGTAAGAATTCCCAAAAATCTGGGATTTCATGGAATTCTGTGCCTAAGAACGGAGTTCTTTCATCCCTCTGTGTACGGTTCTTGCAAAAACAAAACTACTCATTTTTTTCCCCCAAATCCTCTTTTTCTCCCAATTTTTCTCCCCAAATCTCAATTTTCCCCCCATTTCCTCCTCTCAAACCCCATTTTTTTCCCCCCCCAAAAAAAATCTGGGAGTTCATGGAATTCTGCAGCTTGGAAGAGGTTTAAAGCTGATTTCAGCCCTCTGGGGTTGAAATCTGATTGTTGCCCTCCAAAACCCCTTTTTTCCCCTCTAAATCCCATTTAGCAGCCAAAGCTTCTCTGGGAATTTCAGCCCAGTCCAGGAATCCCTTCCCAAAATCCCATCAAATCTCCCCTTTTCCAATCTGAAGCCATTCCCTGTGTCCTGTGTCCCCATCCCTTATCCCAAATCCCTCTCCAGCTCTCCTGGAGCCCTTTAAGGCCCTGGAAGGGGCTCTGAGCTCTCTCTGGAATTTCCCTTTTCTCCCTGGAATTTCTCCCTGGAATTCCCAGCTCTCCCAGAGGAGCTCCAGCCCCTGGATCAGTTCCAGGGCTCTGAGCATTCCCTGTTTTCCCCCGCAGATCCCAACGGCTGCAGTTTGATGTCTCCTCTCCCAACGGGATCCTGCTTTTCCGGGAGACCAGCAAGATGATCACGACCTACGGTGAGGGATCCATGCATCCATGGGAAAATCCAGTTTGGGGTTCACGGGAGCGTGGAATGGTTTGAGTTGAAACGATTTGAAATCTCATCCCAATTCCCAGATTTTGGGTGGGAATGGATTTAAAATCCCATCCAGTTTGGAATTCATGGGAGAAGATAATGGTTTGGGTTGAAATGTATTTGAAATCTCATCCCAACTCCCAAATATTGGAGTTGGAATGGATTTAAAATCCCATCCAGTTTGGAATTCATGGGAACATGGAATGGTTTGGGATTGAATGGATTTGAAATCTCATCCCAATTCCCAGATTTTGGGTGGGAATGGGATGTAAAATCCCATCCAGTTTGGAAATCATGGGAACATGGAATGGTTTGGGTTTGAATGGATTTGGAAATCCTTGGAATTCATTGGATCGTGGAATGCTTTGGCTTGGAATAGATCTGAAATCTCACCTCAACTCCCAAACTTTGCGTTGGACCGGATTTAAAACCCGGGGAGGGCGGGGTGGGAGGGGACCCCTGGCAGGGTGATGATTCCAAGCGGGCATTCCGGCAGGGAATCGCATCCTGACGCTGGGCGAGGTGCCGAAGGATCAGGTGTACGCGCTGAAGCTGAAGGGCATCTCCATCTGCTTCTCCATGCTGAAGGCGGCGCTCAGCGGCAGCTACGTCAACTTCGGCGTCTTCCGGCTCTACGGCGACGACGCGCTGGACAACGCGCTGCAGACCTTCATCAAACTGCTGCTCTCCATCCCACACAGCGACCTCCTGGTCAGCCCCAGGCGGGAATGCCGCGGGGATGTGGGATGGGGGTTGGGGAGGGAAGGCATGGAGTAATTCCCAGGTTGTGGGTTGGGATGGGTTCGAAATGCCATCGGTATTCTCAGATTTTGGGTTGGGATGGATTTGAAATCCCATCTCAATTCACGGATTTAGAGTTCAGATTGATTTGAAATCCCATCTCAATTCCCAGATTTTGGGTTGGGATTGATTTGAAATTCAATCCCTATTCCTGGATTTTGGGTTGGGATTGATTTGAAATCTCATTCCTATTCTTGGATTTTGGGTTGGGATGGATTTAAAATCGCATCTCAATTCCCAGATTTTCAGTTGGGATTGATTCGAAATTCAATCCCTATTCCTGGATTTTGGGTTGGGATTGATTTGAAATCCCATCTCAATTCCCAGATTTTCAGTTGGGATTGATTTGAAATTCAATCTCTATTCCCAGGTTTTGGGTTGGAATGAATTTCAAATCCATTTAATGCATTTAAATCTTCCAGTTTGGAATCGATGGGATCATGGGATGGTTTGGGTTGGAAAGGAACCACATAAACAATTCCCAGATTTTGGTGGGGAATAGATGAGAAATCCCAGCCCAGTTTGGAATTTCTAGGAATTTCATGGAATGGTTTGGGTTGGGATGGATTTGAAATCCCATCCCAATTCCTGGATTTTGGGTTCGAATGGATCTGAAATCCTATCCCAGTTCCCAGATTCTGCCTTGGAAAGGATTTGAAATCCCATCCCAATTCCCAGATTTTGGGTGGGAATGGAATTAAAATCCCATCCCAATTTGGAATTTCTAGGATCATGAAATGATTCGGGTTGGAAATGAACCATGTAAATAATTCCCAGATTTGGGGTGGGAATGGATTTGAAATCCCATCCCAGTTTGGAAATCATTGGATCATGGAATAGATTTGAAATCCCATCCCAATTCCCTGAGTTTGGATTGGAATGCATTTCCAATCCCACCCAGTTTGGAATTCATGGGATCACAGGAGAGAGAGTTCTTAGTCGGTTCTCCCCAGAGATCCATCAGCACATTCCAGGTGATTTACAAAAGTTTGGATTTAGGAATTTGCTGCTTCCAAACCTTCCAAGCGGATTTTTCCTGCTTTTCCCCCAGGATTACCCCAAACTCAGCCAATCCTACTATTCCCTGCTGGAAGTTCTGACCCAGGACCACATGAACTTCATCGCCAGCCTGGAGCCGCACGTCATCATGTACATCCTGTCCTCCATCTCCGAGGGCCTCACCGCTCTGGGTAATCCCCAAAATCCCCACCATTCCTGGGATCTGGGCTGCCAATGGGAAGAGATTGGAGGTTAAGAGCCAACTTTTCACTTTTCCTGTGGGAAAAGTGGGATTTTGGAGAGAGGGAGAGGTCGGAGTGTTCATTCTGTGGCTGAACCCTCCCGAAATTAATTCTGGGAATGAGTGGGAGGGTGGAATTTGGGAATGGTTTGGGTAGGAAGGGGTTTAAATCCCATCCAATCCCAATCCTCCATCAATTAACAGTTCTGGGAAGGGGTGGGAGGGTGGAATTTTGGAATGATTTGGATAGGAAGGGGTTTAAATCCCAGCCAGTCCCAATCCCAGGGACACCTCCGACTATCCCAGATTATCCCAACCTGGCCTTGGACACTTCCACTGTTTTTTCCTCCCAAGCCCCATTTTTCCCCCATTTTCCCTCCCAAACCCCATTTTCTCCCCTCCATTGCCCCCAAATCCCCCTTTTCCCCCTAAACGCTCATTTTTTGGTCCATTTCCCCCCAAACCCCCATATTTTTTCACCATTTTCCCCCTATATTCCCCCCAAACCCCCATATTTCCCCAAACCCCCACTTTTTCCCTCCAGAACCCCATTTCCCCCCAAACCCTGTTTTTCCCCATTTTCTCCCATTTTTACCCCAAATCCCTATTTTATTACCATTCCCCCCTCAAACCCCATTTTCCCCCCTTTTTCCCCATTTTTTCTCATTTTCCTCTCAAAAACCCCCATTTTTCCCCCCATTTCTCCCAATTTTTTTCCCCAAACCCCATTTTTTCCCCCCAAACCCCCAATTTTTTCCCAAACCTCCATTTTTCCCCCAACCCCCCTTTTTTTTGCCAAACCCCCAATGTTTTCCCCAAACCCCCATTTTCCCCCCAAAACCCCATTTTTCCCCAAAAAAAACCCATTTCTTTGCTCAACCCCCATTTTCCCTCACAAATCCCCATTTTTCTCCCCCAAACCCCTGATTTTTTCCCTCAATCCCCATTTTCCCCCCCAATCCCCCATTTTTTTCCCCAAACCCCCATTTTTCCCCCAAAAAACCCCCATTTCTTTGCTCAACCCCCATTTCCCCCCCCAAACCCCCATTTTTCCCCCCAAACCCCCATGTTTTCCCCAAATCCCCGTTTTTCCCCCAACCCCCCTTTTTTTTTGCCAAACCCCCAATTTTTTCCCCAAAACCCATTTTTCCCCAAAAATAACCCCATTTCTTTGCTCAACCCCCATTTCCCCCCCTAAAACCCCCATTTTTTCCCCCAAACCCCTGATTTTTTTCCCTCAATCTCCATTTTCCCCCCAAACCCCCATTTTCTTCCCCAAACCCTATTTTTTACCCCCAACCCCCCATTTTCCCCCTTCAAACCCCCATTTTTACCTCCCAAACCCCCATTTATTCCCCAATCCCCATTTTTCCCCCCAAACTCTCATTTTTCCCCCAAACCCCCTTTTTTTTTTGCCAATCCCCCAATTTTTTCCCCAAACCCCCATTTTTCCCCAAAAAAAACCCCCATTTCTTTGCTCAACTCCCATTTTTCCCGCCAAACCCCCATGTTTTCCCCCATCTCCATTTTCTCCCCCCCAAAACCCACATTTTTTCCCAAACACCCCTTTTTCCCCCCAAACCCCTGATTTTTTTCCCCCAATCTCCATTTTCCCCCCCAAAACCCTCATTTTTCCCCCCAAACCCCCATTTTTCCCCCCCAAACCCCTGATTTTTTTCCCTCAATCTCCATTTTCCCCCCCAAACCCCCATTTTTGTCTCCAAACCCCAATTTTTTTTTCCCCAAAACCCCACATTTTTTATTCCAAACCCCCATTTTTCCCCCCAAGCCCCCATTCTTACCCCCCCACGCTGCCTGTGTCCCCCCAGACACCATGGTGTGCACGGGCTGCTGCTCCTGCCTGGACCACATCGTCACCTACCTGTTCAAGCAGCTCTCCCGCAGCACCAAGAAGAGATCCACGCCCCTGGCTCAGGAGAGCGACCGCTTCCTGCACATCATGCAGCAGCACCCCGAGATGATCCAGCAGGTCAGCCCCTGGGAGGCCGAAAATGTACCTGGGGAGGCCAAAAAATAACTGAGGAGGTCAAAAAATACCTGGGGAGGTCAAAAAATACCTGGGGAGGCCAAAAAATAACTGAGGAGGTCAAAAAATACCTGGGGAGGTCAAAAGAATACCTAGGGAGGTCAAAAATTCAGTCAGGATCTCCTAAAAACTCCTGGGGAATCCTAAAAATACCTGGGGAGGCCAAAAAATACCCGGGGAATCAAAAAAAATAACTGGGGAACCAAAAAAAAAATACCTGGGGAGGTCAAAAATTCACTCAGGATCTCCTAAAAACTCCTGGGGAACCCAAAAAAATTCACCTGAGGAATACAGAAAATACCTGGGGAGGTCAAAAAATACCTGGGGAATCAAAAAAAAAAAACCAAAATAAACTGGGGAACCAAAAAAAATACCTGGGGAGGTCAAAAATTCACCTGAGGTGAGGATGCAAAAAAATACCTGGGGGAGGTCAAAACACATCTGGGGAGGTCAAAAAACTCCTGAGGAACCAAAAAACAACTCCTGGGGAATCCAAAAAATACCTGGAGAGGCCAAAATTCGCCTGGAGAATCCAAAACTCACCTGGAGAATCCAAAAAATCTCCTGGGGGATCCAAAAAACAACTGAAGAGCCCAAAGTTTCACCTGGGTAGGCCAAAAGTCACCTGGGGAGCTCCAAAAGACCCCAGAAGCTCACCTGGGGAGCTCCAAAACTCACCTGGGAGCCCCAAGAAGTCCCCTGGGCACCCCAAAACCCACCAGAATTCCCGGATTGGCAGCACTGAGAGCTCCAGGAGCATTCCAGGAGATTCCCAGGGCCAGGAGGGAGCTGGATGGGATCCATGGGATTGATGGGATTTATGAGATGGGATCCATGGGATTGATGAGATTGTTGGGATTTATGGGATTCATGGGATCCGTGGGGATGGGATTGGGAGGAGATTTGGGATGGGATGGAAATTGGATCCACGGGGTTGGGATGGGATCCATGGGGTTGAGATGGAATTTGAGATGGGATCCATGGGATTGGAATGGGATCCATGGGATCAGGATGGGATTTGGGCTGGGATTGGGCTGGGATTTGGGATGGAGGGGCCGCCGTTAACCCTTGCTGGCCCGTGGCAGATGCTCTCCACGGTGCTGAACATCATCATCTTCGAGGACTGCCGGAACCAGTGGTCCATGTCCCGGCCCCTGCTCGGCCTCATCCTGCTCAACGAGAAGGTAAAGGCCCATCCCACCCGGAAAAGGCCTGGACACTTCCACTTCTTTCCTTTCAAAACACCCTTTTTCCCCATTTTCCCTCCCAAATCCCCATTTTTCCCCTCCGTGCTCTCCAACCTCCATTTTCCCCCCATTTCTCCCCTATTTTCCTCCAAACCCCCATTTTTTCCCCATTTCCCCCACTTTCTACCCCTTCAAACCCCCATTTTTCCCCTCAATCCCCGTTTTCCCTTGGAAGAAAAAAAAAACCTTTGGAATAATCCCTTGGCAAAGATGATCCTCAAAATGACCCCATGACCAGGACGATCCTTGAAGCCAAGGAATCCACCCCCCTCCATCCATCCAAAAAACCCCAGGATGGTCCCTCCTCACTGCCACCATCCTCGGGGGGGCCGTGCTGTCTCCCAAACCCCAAATCCATGGGAATTCACCGCTGGCTGTCCCGTGTCCCCTCAGTACTTCTCGGACCTGCGGAACAGCATCGTCAACAGCCAGCCCCCGGAGAAGCAGCAGGCCATGCACCTGTGCTTCGAGAACCTCATGGAGGGCATCGAGCGCAACCTGCTCACCAAGAACCGCGACAGGTCAGCCCGGAGCGCCGGGAATGCCGGGAATGCCGGGAGAAACGCCGGGAATGCTGGGAGAAACGACGGGAATGCTGGGGAAAACGACGGGAATGCTGGGGAAAACAACGGGAATGCCGGGAGAAACACCGGGAATGCTGGGGAAAACGACGGGAATGCTGGGGAAAACAACGGGAATGCCGGGAGAAACAATGGGAATGCCGGGAGAAACAATGGGAATGCTGGAGAAAACAATGGGAATGCTGGGGAAAACAATGGGAATGCCGGGAAAAACAATGGGAATGCCGGGGAAAACAATGGGAATGCCGGGGAAAACAATGGGAATGCTGGGGAAAACAATGGGAATGTTGGGAAAACCACCCGGGAAAACCACCCGGGAAAACTGGGAAAAAACACCCAGGAACACCGGGAAAAGCACCCAGGAACACAGGGAAAACCGCCCAGGAAAACTGGGAAAGCCACCCAGGAACGCTGGGAAAACCACCCGGGAAAAGCACCGGGGAATGCCGGGAAAACCACCCAGGAAAACCGGAAATGGCCACATCCCCGCAGGATGCAGGAGCTGCCAGTCTCCTGGGGTGGGATGGAGCTGGAATATCCATGGGGGGGGGATGTTCTGCTGTCCCAGATGATCCAGTCTGACCTGGGATCCAGAGGCAGCCGCAGCTGCTCTGGGAATTCTTTCCCAATATCCCATTTCAGTTTGGAATTTTCCATGGGGTTCCTTCATGGGTTTGTGGATGGAATCGTGGAATGCATTGGGTTGGGTTGGAAGAGTTTTAAATATCCATGAGGAGGGACATGTTCTGTCCCAGGTGGATCCGGCCTGGCCTGGGATCCAGGGCAGCCACAGCTTCTCTGGGAATTCCATCCCAGCCCCTCCCCACCCTCACAGCCAGGAATTCCTGCCCAAAATCCCATTGCAGTTTGAAGTTTCCCATTGGGATTTCTTAATTGCCCATTGGGTTTGTGGATGGAATCGTGGAATGGTTTGGGTTGGAGGAGAGTTTCAATATCCATGAGGAGGGATGTGCTGCTGTCCCACATCAATCCAGCCTGGCCTGGAACACTTCCAGGGATGGAGAAACCACAGATTTTCCCCTGGGAATTCGGCCCAGGCAGGAATTCCTTGTGGCTATCCCCGTTCCAGGCAGACACAATCCCTCCAGGGGCAGCTCTGGATCCCCGTCCTCGGTGTGGGGACAGCACCGGGCTCAGCCGGGGTGTGGGTGGGATTCTCCGAGCTGATCCCATGGAATTCCGATTCCCTGGAATGCTGGAATGGCAGAATGACAGAATGTTGGAGTGTTGGAATGACGGAATGTTTCAGTGTTGGAGTGTTGGAATGTTGGAGTGAGGGAATGTTGGAATGACAGAATGCTGGAATGTTGGAATATTGGAATGATGAAATGACGGAATGTTGGAATGACGGAATGTCAGCATGTTGGAGTGAGGGAATGTTGGAATGACGGAATGACAGAATGACGGAATGTTGGAATGACGAAATGATGGAATGACGGAGCGTTGGAATGACGGAATGTTGGAATGACAGAATGCTGCAATGACGAAATGTTGGAATGACGGAGTGTTGGAATGACGAAATGATGGAAATGACGGAATGCTGAAGTGACAGAATGACAGAATGTTGGAATGCTGGAATGACGGAATGTTGGAGTGAGGGAATGTTGGAATGACGGAATGTCGGCATGTAGAACTGCTGGAATGACGGACTGTTGGAATGACAGAGTGTTGGAATGACGGAATGATGAAATGACAGAATGCTGGAGTGACAGAATGACAGAATGTTGGGATGCTGGAATGACAGAATGTTGGAGTGACAGAATGCTGGAATGACGGAATGCTGGAATGACAGAATGCTGGAATGACGGAATGTTGGAGTGAGGGAATGCTGGAATGACGGAATGCTGGAATGACGGAATGCTGGAATGACGGAGCGTTGGAATGACAGAATGCTGGAGTGACGGAATGCTGGAATGACGGAATGCTGGAATGACAGAATGCTGGAATGACAGAATGCTGGAATGACAGAATGCTGGAATGACGGAATGCTGGAATGACGGCGTGTCTCCTGCCGTCCCCCCAGGTTCACCCAGAACCTCTCGGCGTTCCGGAGGGAGGTCAACGACTCCATGAAGAACTCGAGCTACGGCGTCAACAGCAACGACATGATGAGCTGACACCTCGCGCTGCCAGGGAACGTCCCCAGGCCCCAGGGAGGAGGGAGCAGCAGGTTGAGCTCACCTGGGCAGGTGGTTTTTTTCTCCCGTGGGAAGGGCAGAATCCAGGAATTCCAAGGTTGTCCGTTGTCTCTCTTTTATTTCCCTTCCCTGGCCGGAATGTGGAAGCGCCAGCGCTCTGCTGCGAGAAGCCTGCCTTGTATAAAAACAAAACAAAAACAAAAACAAACAAACAAAAAAAAAATGTACATTTTTTCATAACGTTTTGGAGCAAGGTTTATATTGAGTTTCAGAAAAACGAGACAGAAAAAAAAAAAAAAAAAAAAGAAAAAAAAAACCCGCGGAAAAAAAGACAAAAAAACGACCAAAAAAAACACAAAAAAAAAAAAAAAAAAAAAACACAAAAAAAAAAAAAACAAACACGACGGAAAAAAAAAAAAAAAAAAGACAAAAACGAGGAAGAAAAAAAAGACAAAAAAAAACAAAGTGTGATTGAAATTTTTACAGAGTCCTGGTGCACCCAGTGCTGGTGTGAGGGTGGTGAATGCGAGTGAGGAAAGCGTGGCCTGAAGCTTTACTGGGCGAGGGGGTGGCTGTGTGAAAGTGCAGAGATCTATTTAGTGAGACGAGCCGTGGAGAGAGAGAGAGAGAGAGAGAGAGAGAAGCAAAAAACTCAAAAACGACACACAAAAACAAAAAAATTTTAAAAAAAGCCGACAAAAAAATTAAAAATAATAATAATAATAAATAAATAAATAAAAAACCACCACTAAAAAAAAAAAAAAAAAAAAGGCATTGTAAAATTCCAAATGTATATTTTTTCTTATTAAGCCCCCCTTCCAAAAGAAAAAAAAAAAAAAAAAAAAAGAAAAAAAAAAATCACAATTTCCCGGTCCCGTCTCGCCCTCGTTCTTGGGAACTCGAAGCCATGACGTGACCCCTCCGTTTGTGCTTGCTCGTGGGTGTCCCTCCTGTCCCCTCTGTAGCAGTAGCCCCTCCCAGGGCCCTCCTTTTCCTCTTTTTCCTCTTTTTCCGCCCCGTTTTTGTTCCCGTTTTTCCGGGCTGGAGCTGGAGCCGACGGCAGCGCGGGGGCTGCTCCCCGCAGGTCCCCAGCCTCGGCCCTTGGGGACAGGCCCCTTCCTGCCCTGGAGTCCTCTAATCAACGTTTGGGATATCGATTGATGGGAGAAGCGATTGATCCCAGGGAGCCGAGGGGAGGGAAGCCCTTTGCCTTGTATCCCCCACTATTGTTGCTGCTAGTCGTGTGCATCCTCTTGCTCAGCTCTCCCCCCCAAAAAATAAAAAAAAAACACACTCTGGAGCCTTTGATAGGGCTTCACTTTTCTCTTCCCAGACGCTCTTTTAATTTTATTTGAATTTTTTTTTTCCTCTTATTTTAATTTTATTTGATTATCTTTTTTTTTCACCCTTATTTTATTTTCTTCCGGGTTTTTCGGTTCCGTCGTTTTTTGGCTTTGGTTTTGTTGGGTTGGTTTTTTTCCCCTCCCCTCCCCTCCACCCTTGTTTTAATTTTATTTTTTTGGGGCTCTTTGGGCCCGCCGTTGTTGTTGTGGTTGGTTTTTTCCCCCCTCTGCCCCTGGCGGTTGTGTGTTGGGTCCTTTCCCGCGTGAGCAGATGCTGGTTGATGTCGGGGTGTTTGCTGCAAACAGTGTAAGCATTGTGACTGCAAATAAAACTCAATGGTTTCTACTGACACGGCTCTGCCTGCGCCCCGAGCCCCCAGAGTGTCCCCGGGGTCACCCCAGAGCCCTGAGAGTGTCCCCAGAGCAGTGAGAGTGTCCCCAGGGTCACCCCAGACCCCCCAGAGTGTCCCCGGGGTCACCCTAGAGCCCTGAGAGTGTCCCCAGGGTCACCCCAAAGTCCTGAGAGTGTCCCCGGGGTCACCCCAGAGCCATGAGAGTGTCCCCAGGGTCACCCCGGAGTCCTGAGAGTGTCCCCAGGGTCACCCCAGGATCCTGAGAGTGTCCCGAGAGCCCTGAGGGTCACCCCAGAGCCCTGAGAGTGTCCCCAGAGCCCTGAGAGTCATCCCAAAGTCCTGAGAGTGTCCCCAGGGTCAGCCCAGAGTCCTGAGAGTGTCCCCAGAGCCATGAGAGTGTCCCCAGGGTGACCCCAGAGTCCTAAGAGTGTCCCCAGGGTCACCCCAAAGCCACGAGAGTGTCCCCAGAGCGTTGAGAGTGTCCCCAGAGCCTCCAGGGTCACCCAAAAGCCCTGAGAGTGTCCCCAGGGTCACCCCAGGATCCTGAGAGTGTCCCCAGAGCCCTGAGAGTCACCCCAAAGTCCTGAGAGTGTCCCCAGGGTCAGCCCAGAGTCCTGAGAGTGTCCCCAGGGTCACCCCAGGATCCTGAGAGTGTCCCCAGAGCCCTGAGAGTGTCCCCAGGGTCACCCCAGAGCCCTGAGAGTGTCCCCAGGGTCACCCCAGGATTCTGAGAGTGTCCCCAGAGCCCTGAGGGTCACCCCAGAAACTCAAGAGTCACTCCAGAAGTCCCAAGAGTCACCGAAGGGCCCTGAGAGTGCGCCTGGAACCCCGAGGGTGACCCCAGAACCCAGAGATTCACCCCAGGGCCCTGAGAGTGCCCCCAAGGGTCCCGAGAGTCACCCCAGAAACACGAGTCACTCTAAAAATCCCAAGAGTCACCCCAGTTCCTTCTCAGAGCTCTGAGAATCCTCCCTGCACCCCAAATTTCTTCCCAGAACCCTGAAAACCCTCCCAGAAACCCAAGAGTCACCCCAGAACCCAGAGATTCACCCCAAAGCCCCAAGGGTCTTCCCGGGACCCCCAGAGTCCCCCCAGAGCCCCGAGATGCACCCCAGAACTCTCAGTTCCTCCTCAGAGCCCTGATAACCCTCCCTGCACCCCAAAACCCCCAGGACCTCTCCCTCTTCACCCCAAGACCCCCCAACAGCCCCAGCCCTTTCCTGCAGGGTGACTTCTCCCAATCAAACCCCCAGATTTCATCTGGAGGCAGGTGGACGCTCCTTTGATCAGAGCGAGCGAAGCTCCGACCAAAACCCACCTGGATTTGGCCCCAAATCCTGGAAGTTCTCCCCCATTTTAGGGAACAGCCTCCCCACACCCGCGAGGGGAGAGGGGAAACACCCCAGTGAACCCCTAAACTGGGACTGGGATTTTCCAACAGGAATCCCAACACCAGGATTGGGATTTGAAAATATTTATTTACAGCTGGAGGAGAAGCAGAGGCAGCTCCAGCCCCTCCGTCCTTCCAGAGCTTTCCCAAAGGCTGGGAATGGGTCCGGAGCGCGGCTGGGGGGGCTCCTGCTCCCCTCAAATCGAGTCTGGGGGCTCCTGCCCCTCCTCCTCCCTCCCCAAATTCCCAATCCTCATCCTGATTTGTCCTCCTGGGCCGTCGTCTCCCTGGCGCTGCTGTAAACGTGGTCATTGCAGCCTTCCCTGTTCCGGGCGATCTCGATGGCGAAAAACTGGATCCTGGTGGCTGAAAAAGAGGCCGAGGGATCAGCCCCGGGGCGGGTCTGGGATTTTGGGGTCCCCCCCCGGCCCCCCACAGCCCGTTTCCCACCGAAGATGGTGTTCTCCTCGGAGTATTCCCGGCGGGAGTCCAGGCGCAGCAGCGTGCCGTAGTTGAAATCCTCCACCACGCCCTCGAAGCGCAGGCAGAACGGGCGCCACTTCTGGGGAGGGATGGACCCCGAAAGCTGCGACCCCAAAACTGGGGAGCCCCAAAGATGGGGAACCCCCAAAGCTGGGAAACCCTCCCAGGACAGGGACCTCAAAACTGGGAACCCCCAAAACCAGGGAACCCCCAAAACTGAGAACCCTCCCAGGACTGGGACCCCAAATCTGGGGAACCCCCAAAGCTGGGGAATCCTCCCGGGACTGGGACCCCTCACACAACACGGACCCCAGAAGTCGGAACCCCCAAATCTGAGGCCACTCTTCCAGGACCACCCTCCCGGGACTGGGACCCCAAAAGCTGGAACCCCCAAAACCAGGGAACCCCCAAAACCAGGGAACTCTCTTGGGACTGGGACCCCAAAAGCAGGAACTCCCTAATTCTGGGACTGCTCTACCAGGGCTGGGACCCCCAAATCTGGAATGCCCCCTGGAAAGGGACCCCCAAAGCTCAGGAACCCGCCCAGCACTGGGACCCCTCACACAACACAGACCCCAAAAGTTGGAACCCCCAAATCTGAGGCTGCTCTTCCAGGACAGGGACCCCAAAAGCTGAAACCCCATCAAATCTGGGACCCCCCTGTGAGGACAGGGACCCCACAGCGCAGAGACCCCAAAAATCTGTGCCTCTCTTCCAGTAATGCCCCCCAGTCCCCCAATGCACCCCAAAATCCCAGGAAAAAGGGGGGAAAATCCCATGGAGATCTGCTGGGAGTCCTGGAAACTTGGGATTTGGTGTTTCGGTGTCTAACAGCACAGAGGAGTCAAGATGGAGGATTTGGGGCGTTGCCTTTGTCGCTTTTCTTCACTTTCTCCTTCCCCCTTCTCCCCGGGTTTGGGTGACCTTTCCTCATTGGCCGGTGGCAGCCGCACTGCGGACACTGCGCCGTCCTCAATTGGGTTATAAACACAAATAACCCGTGTGTCGCCTTTTAATTGGTTTTGCTAATTGTTGAAAAGTCCTTGGGACGAGCGGGGCGAGGCCATTTTCCCACCTTCCCGCGCGCGTCCCGTGAGTTCGGCAGCGGAGGAGAAACCTCAAGGCCAGACTTCACCAAAATAAAAAACCTCTCCTGAGTTTTCTTCTCCTTGACCTTGGAGCAGGAAGGAGCCACGGAGATCAAAACCCTCCCCAAAACCAACCCAAGGCCCTCCACGCACCGCCTTGGCCGCCTCCGACTTCAGCTCCTCGGGGTCCAGCACGTCCACGCGCAGATCCCCGAAGGTCTCCCGGAATTCCTCGTAGATCCGATCGTCCACCTTGGTAAGGTTCAGGAATTTGGGGTCCACCGAGGAGATGAGCTGCAGGGGGAGGTCAAAGGTCAGCTGGGAAGCCCCCCAAAATGTCCCCCCCGCCCCAAACGCTGCCAAACTCACGTTGAAGTAGACTTGGGCGTGCTGATGAGCCTTCATGGCCCAGGCCAGCTCCACGCGGGGCTGGACACGGAGCAGGGACAGCTGGGACACCTCCTGGGGACAGTGTCCCCTCGGGGGGGTCCCTCCTCCCATCTCGGGGTCCCTCTGCCCCTTTTGGGGGGTTTTCTCCCCACCTTCAGGGGGTTTCCTCCCCTTGGGGCTCCTCGCCTCCCGTTCTGGGGGATTCTCTTCCCTTGGGGGTTGGGATTTTTGGGGTTCTCCTCCTCCCAGGGGACAAGGTTGGGACCCCCCAAAACTGAGACCCCTCCAAAACTGAGACTCCTCAAAACTGAGACCCCCCAAAACTGAGACCCCCCCCAAAACTGAGACCCCCCCCAAAACTGAGACCCCCCAAAACTGAGACCCCCCCAAAACTGAGACCCCTCAAAACTGAGACCCCCCAAAACTGAGACCCCCCAAAACTGAGACCCCCTCGCAGGACTGGGACCCTCCTGGATTGGGGGAACTGCCCAAAACTGGGATTCCCTCCCAGTAAGGCCTCCCAGTGCCCCCAGTCCCTCCCAATCCCCTCAGTGTCCCCAGCCCCGCTAGTCCCATCAGTTCGCCCCAGTCCCCCCCAGTGTCCCCAGTCCCCACAGTGTCCCCAGTACCCCACTTGTCCCCAGTGTCCCGCAGTGTCCCCAGTCCTCCCCAGTGTCCCCACTGTCTCACACTGTCCCCAGTCCTCCCCAGTCCCATCAGTCCTCGCAGCGTCCCCAGTCGCCCCCAGTGTCCCCACTGCCCCCAGTCCCCCCAGTGTCCCCAGTCCCCCCAGTCGCCCCCAGTCCCCCCAGTGTCCCCCAGGCCCATCAGTCCCCCCCAGTCCCCAGGCCCCCCACTGCCCCCAGTGTCCCGCAGTGTTCCCAGTCCCCCCCAGTCCCATCAGTCCTCGCAGCGTTCCCAGTCCCCCCCAGGCCCCTCACTGTCCCCAGTGTCCCCACTGCCCCCAGTGTCCCTAGTCCCCCAGCCCCTCTAGTCCCATCAGCCCCCTCCAGTCCCCCCTTGTCCCCAGCCCCCCCAGTCCCATCAGTCCTCGCAGCGTCCCCAGTCCCCCCCAGGCCCCCCACTGTCCCCACTGCCCCCAGTCCCCCCAGTGTCCCCAGTCCCCCCAGTGTCCCCAGTCCCCCCAGTGTCCCCAGTCCCCCAGCCCCTCTGGTCCCATCAGTCCCCTCCAGTCCCCCCCTTGTCCCCAGTCCCCCCAGTGTCTCCCAGGCCCATCAGTTCCCCCAGTGTCCCCAGGCCCGCCACCGCCCCCAGTGTCCCCAGTCCTCCCACTGTCCCCAGTCCCCCAGCCCCTCTGGTCCCATCAGTCCCCCCCAGTCCCCCCACTGTCTCCCGTCCCCCCAGTCCCCCCAGTGTCCCCAGTCCCCCCAGTGTTCTCAGTCCCCCCAGTGTCCCTCAGGCCCATCAGTCCCCCCCAGTCCCCAGTCCCCCCACTGCCCCCAGTCCCCCCACTGCCCCCAGTCCCCTCACTGTCCCCAGTCCCCTCACTGTCCCCAGTCCCCCCAGTGTCGCCAGTGTCACTCACGTCGTTGCCGAAGGACTCCGCGGGCAGCGCCAGCGCCTGAGCGGCCGCCGCGGCCTCGCCGGGGCCCTGCGGGGACACGAGGCTGCGACACGGCGGGGACACGGCGGGGACACGGCCCCCACGGCCCGCCGGGGTCACACAGGGTCACACAGGGTCACACAGGGTCCCCAGGGTCCCCATTGTCCCCAGGGTCCCCGGGCTCACCAGCCCCGCCAGCCCCGCCGCCGCCATCGCCGCCGGAAGGGGAGCGGCCGCCCCGCCCACGGGGAGGGGACACGGGACACGGGACACGGGACACGGGACAGAGAGGGGACACGGGACAGAGAGGGGACACGGGACACGGGACACGGGACACGGGACACGGGACAGGGGACACGGGACAGACAGGGGACACGGGACACGGGACACGGGACACGGGACACGGGACAGGGGACACGGGACACGAGGCTGGGGACAGGGGGATAGAGAGGGGACACGGGACACGGGACAGAGAGGGGACGCGGGACAGAGAGGGGACAGGGGGATAGAGAGGGGACAGGGGACACAGAGGGGACACGGGACAGGGGACAGAGAGGGGACACGGGACAGAGAGGGGACAAGGGGACAGGGGGGATAGAGAGGGGACGGGGGGATAGAGAGGGGACAGAGAGGGGACACGGGGACAAGGGACAGGGGACAGAGAGGGGACAGGGGGCAGGGGGATAGAGAGGGGACAGGGGACAGAGAGGGGACAGGGGGATAGAGAGGGGACACGGGGACAGGGGACAGACAGGCGACAGAGAGGGGACAGAGAGGGGACGGGGGACAGGGGGATAGAGGGGGGACAGGGGGGATAGAGAGGGGACAGGGGACGGGGGGGACACGGGGGACACCGGGGGGGACGGGGGGTACAAGGGAGGACGGAGGGGACGGCGGGGACATGGGACAGGGGGGGATAGAGAGGGGACGGAGGGGACAAAGGGGGGACGCGGAGGAACAGGGGGGACACGGGGGGATAGAAAGGGGACAGGGGAGGGAGACGGGCGGACAGAGGGGGGATCGGGGGGGACAGGGAGGGGACAGCAGGGATACGGGGGGACAGAGGGTACGCAGGGCAAGGGGACACGGGGGCTCAGAGGGGGACACGAGGGGGACACGGGGAGAGCAGGAACACGAGGGGACGGGGAGATGGGGGACACGGGACAACACGGGGGGTCACAGGGAGGCGTGGGGACACGAGGGGATATCGAGGGACACGGGACAACACGGGGGACACGCGAGGCGAGGGGACACGGGTGACATGAGGGGACACAGGAGAACACGGGGGGACACCGGGGGACACCCAGGGCGGGGGGACACTCGGGGACACGCGGGGTGGGGCCACCAGGGATGGGACCTGTGACACATCGGTGGGGAGGCTCCCACCCTCATTAGGAGCCCCATCCGAGGGGTTAATTGGCTAATTAACTCATTAACTCACTAACGCGGTGTGGGGTGGCCGTGGCCCTACAAGCGCCCGCTGTGGGGTGTCCCCGCTGTCCGTGGGGTGTCCCCGCTGTCCGTGGGGTCGCTTTGGGGGTTCGGGTGGATTGAGGGGGTCCCACGTCCCCGTGTCCCCCCAGGCTGCGCCCCCTGAGCCATGTCCCTGTCAGACAGCACCGGCAGCCGCTTCGGCAGGCCCGTGTCCATCCTCTGGGGTGAGTGCCGCCACCCCGCACACCCCCAAACACCCCATAGACCCCAAAACACCCCGAAACATCCCAAAAAACCCCATAAACCCCACACATCCCGAAACACCAAAAAAACCCCATAAACCCCATAAACCCCACACACCCCATAAACCCCGCACACCCCATAAACTCCACACACCCCAAACACCCCACAACACCCCAAAAACCCATTAACCCCCGAACACTCCAATCACCCCAAACACCCCAAATACCTCAAAACACCCTGAACACCCTAAAACTCCCCAAAACACGCCAAAAACCCTCCACACCCCAAAACAACCCCAACACCCCAAATACCCCAAAACACCCCAAACACCTCAAACACTCAGAACACCCAAAGCACCCCGAATATCTCAAAACACCCCAAACACCGCACACACCCTAAACCACCTCAAACACCCCAAAACATCCCCAACACCCCGAACACCCAAAACACCCCTAATGCCCCACAAACCCTGAATACCCCGAACACCCCAAATACCCAAAAACCCCGAACACCCCACATACCCCAAACACCCCGAACACTCCCAAACAGCCCACAAACCCCAAACAGCCCAAACACCCGAAAACACCTCAAAAACCCAAACGTCCCATAAACACTCCACAGACCCCCAAACACCCCAAACACCCCGAATACCCAAAAACACCCCTAACGCCCCATAAACCCCACACACCCCAAACACCCCACAACACCCCAAACCACCCCTAACGCCCCACAAACCCCAAACACCCCGAACACTCCCAAACACCCCACAGACCCCAAAACACCCCACAAACCCCAAACACCCCGCAACACCCCGAATACCCCACACACCCCGAAACACCCCAAACACCCTGAACACCCAAAAACCCCAAACACCGCACACACCCCAAACACCCCAAAACACCTCAAAAACCCCCACACCCCAAACACTCCACAACACCCTACACACTCCAAAACAACCCCAACACCCCGAATATCCCAAAACACCCCACACACCCCAAAACACCTCAAAACCCCAAACACCCCAACCCACCCCAAACCCGCGGCCAGCCCCGGGGCTCCCGGCGGTGGGGCGCCCCCGGCACGGCCGTGTCCCCTGTGTCCCCGCAGGGTGTGAGCTGAGCGGGGACAAACGCTCCTACACCTTCCCGCTGGCCCCGGACGGGCACCGAGAGCAGCAGCAGCTGGTGCTCTGCACGGTGCGGGACCCCAAACCACCGCGGGGCCGCGATGGGCACTGGGGGATTGGGGGGGTGGTTTGGTGGGTTTGGGGTGAGAGATTTGGTGAGTTTGGGGTTTTTGGGGTGGGTGATTTGGTGGGTTTGGGGTTTGGGGGTGGGTGATTTGGTGGGTTTGGGGTGAGAAATTTGGTGGGTTTGGGGGTTTTGGGTTTGTTAATTTGGTGGGTTTGGGTTTTTTTTGGGTGGGTGATTTAGTGAGTTTGGGGTTTTGGGGTGGGTGATTTGGTGGGGTTTTGGGTGGTTAATTTGGTGGGTTTGGGGTTTGGGGGTGGGTAATTTGGTGGGTTTGTGGTGAGAAATTTGGTGTGTTTGGGGTTTTTGGGGTTGTTAATTTGGTGGGTTTGGGGTTTTTTGGGTGGGCGATTTGGTGAGTTTGGGGTTTGGGGTTTTGGGGGTGGGCAATTTGGTGGGTTTGGGGTGGTTAATTTGGTAGGTTTGGGGTTTTTGGGGGTGGGTAATTTGGTGGGTTTGGGTTTTTGGGGTGGGTAATTTGGTGCAATTTGAAGGGGTTTTGGTGGGTAATTTGGTGTGTTTTGGGGTTTTTTGGTGGTTAATTTGGTGGGTTTGGGGTTTTTAGGGTGGGTAATTTAGTGGGTTTGGGGGGTTTGGGGTGGTTAATGTGGTGGGTTTGGGGGGTTTTTTTGGTGGGTAGTTTGGTGTGTTTGGGGGTATTTTGGGGTGGTTAATTTGGTGGAGTTTGAGGGGGTTTTGGTGGTTAATTTGGGTTTCTTTTGGGGGGCTTATTTGGTGGGTTTGGGTTTTTTGAGGGTGGTTAATTTGATGGGATTGATTCCGGGGTTAATTAATTAATGAGGATGTGGCAGAAAGAGTAGCAGGCAGGGACCAGGGGAGTTGTGTCCCTCAGCCCCCCAGATTCCCGAGGGTTCTGGAGGGAATCATCTCTGCACAGTTTGGGGGCTGAATTCCCTCGGTGGGGATTGTGGCTGAGGAGGATTTGCCCCCCAAAAATCCCTGAGGATCCCCTGCCAGGTCCTGCCAAGAATCCTCAGGGATTGAATGAATTCCCACCACGGGCAGGGGGATGCCCTCAGCCCCCCAAAATTCCCAAAAAAATCCCAAGAAAAGGGGGTGCTGGCAGAGGAGCACGCGGAGTTTTGGGGTGATTCTCCTCCTCTCCCAGATCTGCCTGGGGCCGGCGGCCCGGGATGAATTCCACATGGTGGAGGTGACATCGGGGGACAGCGACAACCGCGTGTGGCTGCCCATCGCCACGCTGAAACCCTCGCTGCTGCCCATGGTGAGGGCCCGGGGAGGGTTTGGGGGGTTCGGGGGGTTTGGGGGGTCGCTGCTGCCCCACGGCCGCTGCCGGGGCTGGTTCCCACTGGCCTCCTGCAGGTCGTGCT